>NC_133526.1:157964946-158281374 GCF_048544455.1 Silene latifolia
TCGCGTCGTTGGTTATACCGTTGAGTTCCTTGCGTCGAGGGTAAGATCTATGTACCCTTTTTATTGTCTTTCCTTTGATTTGGTTAAACCCTAATTTAGAGTTTTGGGGGTTTATGTGTAGTATCTGATTTGGTAGCCTCTATATGTTGTATGATAGGAGGAGGGTTCATAGAGGAAGCTTTTGACTCGAGAGAGAGACCGTCGATTGTGTGCTTACCGTAGGATTTCCTACTCATTATTAGTCCCATAATGGGATGATTGTTGATGTGTTGAGATTGATTGTTTGATATAGTAATTGTATTGTGACGGCTGTGATTGTGATTGTACATTATTGATAGATTCAGACGGTTGTTGATATTGTGATTGTGATTGGTTGCCTATGGTTCTCGAGATGCGTTCTCGGCTGAGTGGAGTCACTTGCGGGAGTGGCTTCACGCCCTAGTTTCGCCCTTCGTGGAACCCGCCACGGAAGGGGATGTGCACATTAATGAACATGGGTTTATCGCTCGGTATGAAGAGCGGGGATTTGGTGGGTACGGCTGCGGTCCCCCATCGGCGGGGGGTCCAAAGGGACGATCGGTGATTGAGATTGTTGGGATTGGTGTGATTGTATGTGTGACGGTGTGAGCTGTCTTTTTATCGGATTGTTGATATGTATATAAATTGTGTGATTAGTAGTGACCCCGTTTAAATGTTTTTAAAAACTGTGGTGATCCATTCGGGGGTGGTGAGCAGTTGCTTGGCAGGTATATCTTGGATACGCGTGGGATCTAGCTGGGGATGGAGTCATCACATATCAGAGTCTTTAGTCTTCCGCTGTGTTTGTTAGGGCAGTTTCTTTCTGTTGGTTTATAGTTTGAGAGCAGTTGTATTTTGCTTACAGTTGGTTTTGTTATGTAATCACTTAACTTGTTTAATAAAGTATGTTTCTTCATTGTCTTATGATTATCATGCCTCGGGTAACCGAGATGGTAGCATCTTTATACCTGAGTGGTCCTGGTAAGGCACTTGGAGTATGGGGGTGTTACACTCATGATCTTCAGAAGCCTCACACTAGATGTCAAAAATATTGACTACGCTGATTCCCATTCGAAGCATCCTATCTTTGGTGAGCAATTTTTTGTGCATAATTGCCCAAAAGATGAATGTAGCCTTAGGTATGTTCAAAGAGTTCCAACAAATAAATCTCCAAGACACTTTAGGCTGAGTGCCTCTCAACCAGTCATACCCAACTCTTACAGTATATTCAGAATTTCCATTTAGCTACTAGTTGTGTGTGTATGCTTGCTTGAATTTAATTATAGTATGGGCTATTTTCTTCCAAGTTCAACTACAATAAAAGGGTGCACTGTAGTCAGACCAGTCAATATGTTTCATATAAACATGATTGACCCATCGTACCCATAAGTGATCTTTTTTATTAGCAAGCCACTATACATACTTATCCAAAAATGCAATATTCCAGCTCTTAGAGTCCTTGATGCCTAAACCACCTTCTTCTTTAGATAAACAAGTATCCCGACTAATATTAGGTGCTCTCTTATAATCAGCGCCTCCCCCCCCCCAAAGGAAGTTTCTGCAAATGGCATTTATCCTCTTGATGATCCCATTAGGAATCAAGAAAATTGTAGCCCGGTACGTATGAATAGAAGAGAGAACTGATTGCACCAGAATCAATCTCCCAGCATAGGAAAGGTACTTATTACCCAATCCTCTAATCCTTGCAACTATTCTGTCAGTCAGTTTTATTCCATCAGTTTTAGTGAGTTTTTTTGCACTGATTGGAACCCCTAAATACTTGAATGGGAGCCTACCCTGATGAAAGCCAGAAATTTAGATGATATTTACAATAACATTGGAAGGCACCCCATTGAAATAAATCTCAGTCTTATCTTTATTCATAGTTAAGCCAGAAGCATGAGAAAAAGTGGAGAAGCTCCTCAAGATCCACATGATAGAAGATTCAGTCCCTTTGCAAAACATGAGAAGGTCATCTGCAAATATAGGCGATTCAACCTAGTGTGCCCACAAAGACGATGAAATCTGAACCCTTCTTGGTAAGATATCATTCCCAAAATCCTGGACAAATACTCCATGCATAGAGTGAATAGTATAGGGGACAATGGGTCCCCTTGCCTTAATTCTCTCTTGCCAGGGAAGAAACCAAAGTGACTACCATTAACAGCCGGAGAATAGGTAGGAGAGGTAACACAAGTCATAACCAAAGCAATAAACATCCGAGGGAATTTAAAAGCTTGGAGCATCTACTTTAAAAATGACCATTCCACAGAGGCATATGTTTTCCTCAAATCAATCTTAATCAAACACCTAGGTGAAGCATACTTCCTATTGTAAAGCCTCACCAAGTCCTGACATATTAACACATTTTCCACAATATTCTTTCCTTTCACTAGTAATAGTTGGCAAAATTTTATTAAGCCTACTACAAATCACTTTGGCAATAGCTTTGTAGACAATATTACAACAAGCTATTAGACGAAACTCAAGTACACTTACATGATTAGCAACTTTAGGAATAAGGGTAAGAGTGGTAGTGTTGACTTGCTTGAGAAGCTTACCAGTCCCAAAGAAATCCTGAATGGCAGCTATTGTATCATCTCCAACAACCTCCCATGAATCCTTGTAGAACTGACTGGTGTATCCATCAGGTCCAGGGGATTTCATAGCAGGAATAGAGAAAATATTGGCTTTAATTTCTTCAGCAGTCACAGGAGATAAGAGAATTTGTTCCTGAACCTTGTTTATTAAAGTGCCAGTCCTGACAGTAGGGTAATGCACAAGTGTTGTAGTCTGACTAGTTCCCAATAAATCCTTATAATACTTCAGAAATGCTTCCTCAATATCATGTGAATTATTGTATAGAATACCATCAGTCCCTCTAATGCACATTACTCTATTCTGAGTCTGCCTAGCTCTAATATGACTATGAAAATAACTGGAATTTTCATCCCCAAATTTACTCCACTCAATTTTGGCTTTTTAGCAAAGGAAGCTATGTTGTATTGGGCATAAATGCTTATAATTCTTAGAAGCCTCACTCTCAGCAGCCAGAATATGAAAATCATTTGGATTCTGATGCATTTGAAATTGTAAATCCTCCAGAATGGCCTTAGCAACCCCAACAGATTTCTCTATATCAGAGAAATTGTTCTTATTCAACTCCTTCAAAGGCTTTTTAAGGTTTTTAAGCATAGTAACAAGTTGAAACATAATTGTGCCATGCACATCCTTGCTCCATACAGAGGTCACAGTATCCTTAAATCCATCATCCAAACTCCACATATTTTAATATTTAAACTGAGGCCTCCTTTGATCCCTAACATGCCTTATAAAGCACACACAAGAGTTGTGATCGAATAATCCCTCAGGGAGAAAATGATCATAAGTAGAAGGATACAAAGCCATCCATTCATCATTTATAAAGAATCTGTCTATTTTAGAAAACCCTCTAGAAGCAGGGTCTTGCTTGTTATTCCAAGTGAAGAAAGCACCTTGCCCCTTGATATCAGTGAGACCACAATACTGAACACAATCTCTGAAATCGGCAATTTCATTCCAGGACACTTCTCTCCCAATTCTTTCATTAAAGTGAAGAACATTGTTAAAATCTCCACAAACACCCCATGGACCAGAATATTTATTATGAATCTCTTTCAAATGAGTCCATAAATCATTCCTCTGACTCTCTTCATTGAATCCATACACCACACTAAACATAAACGGATCTCTAGTAGCCATTTCAAACACATGAGCAGTAATGGATTGTGCAGTAGTATGAAGGACATTAATACTGAAAACACTTGGATTCCAAATAAGACAAACTCTCCCACCATGATGAAAACTATTATTATTAACTCCTTGACAATGTGAGCTAAGGTTATTTAAAACATTAGCAAAATCTTGTAACTTAATTTTTGTTTCTACCAAACCAAAGAGACCAATATTATTTTGAAATAAAAATTTCTTGACATCTAATTGTTTACTGGTCCCATTTATTCCCTGAACATTCCATCATCCAATGCTTTCCATGATTAACACTCCCAGGTGGTTCCTCCTGTCTCCCACTCATTTGTTGTTTACCCTCTGAACTGATAGATAAAACTGCAGAATAAGTTTTTGATGGAGATAAGTGTGAACTAGGTTGCACATGTTCTTGTCTACTCAATTGCTGTAACACAGATACAGGTATTAGAACAGAAGAATTATGATGCACTGGTTCCCCAAAAGATATCTCATTCACCACAGTATTAGAGACAGGCGGCTGGGTTACAGTAGCAGGAACAATTGGTTTAGGTCTCCATACCTTCTGTGGTGGTTTAGGAGAAGGGGCTACAATTTTTATTTTTTTACACATTTCCAAAGTGTGTCCAATACCCTTGCAGGCACCACAGACAGTTGGTCTCCATTCATACTCTACCAGAATGCTAACCTCTTGTCCTTTCTCAGCTTTGAAATACAATTTATCAGGAAATTTGTAATACTACGGTTATATGTGTCGTGGGGTACTTTATCGAGTGGGGCTTACTCTGTCGAGTAAGTATGGATTTACGCAAAACAGTAGCCTGGCTGATGGGTGCTCGATCGAGTAAGCTTGGAACTCGATCGAGTAAGGGTCACTCGATCGAGTAAGTGACTTACTCGATCGACTAAGTCGGTTAACGGGTCATATTTGACGGGTTTTGTTAATAATGCGGGAATGGTATATAAGGCCTTCGTCACTTTTATTAAAACACTTTTCAAAACCTAAAACCTTCAAGTGAAGATTAGAAGTTACGTTGAATCATCCTCGCCGCATTATTAGCAAATCCCGGAACTAGGAGTGTCGGTTTTCGTCGTTCTTTACACCTTTGTGATCCTTGCATCATGGGTAAGCTCTACATATCATTTTTATATCGTTTGGTTAATATTGGTTAAACCCTAATTTGGTGATTTGGGGATTTTGGTGGTTATGTGATTATGGTAGTAATAATATGTATATATGTATAGGGAGAGGGTTCGTTGAGGAGAGATTCTGATTTAGCTGCTTGATCGTCTGATTCCGTGTTGCTTTACAGGTAGGGTTTCCCTACTCAGCATTAGTTACATAATGTGTGGTGATGGTTGTTGTGATTAAAGATTGATTGTATTGTTGAGTTGTTAGACGGTTGTTGTTTTCATACTGTTGATTGGGTTGTATCTGTCTGTGATCTTCGGGGCGCGTCCCTGGCTGAGTAGAGTCACTTGCGGTATTGGCTTCACGCCCTTGGTTTGCCCTCTGTGGAACCCGCCACAGGAGGAGATGTGTACATTAAGGAAACTTGGGTTTATCGCTCAGTGGTGATGAGCCGGGATTTTGTAGGTATGGCTGCGGTCCCCTACTTGCGGTGTGGAGTACTTGTTGCGATGAGTACTTTGGCAGGACTACACACTTTAGTGTGTAGTCAGTTGTGTGGATATTGGTTATGGAGACTGGGGAATTGTTGTGTTATTGATTTGTTTATGCACTTGTTCGTTGTGGCTTGGTTTTATGTAATTAGTACTGACTCCGTTAATTGTTTTAAAACTGTGGTGATCCATTCGGGTATGGTGCGCAGTTATTGAGCAGATATGATATGACGTGTATGGGGTAGCTGGGATGAGTCATCACGTGACAGTTAGAAGTCTTCCGCTGTGTCAGACGATGTATTGTAGTTTTGATAATTTTATCAGTAGACCGTTTTCAGTACTTTGTATTTCAGTTTAACAGTTTTGGAGATGACTTGTAATCACTTTAAACCGTATTTACTTTAAAATATGTTTCGTTATTGTCTTATGATTATCATTGCCTCGGGTAACCGAGATGGTGACGTTCTCATACCTTAATTGCTCCTGGTAAGGCACTTAGAGTATGGGGGTATCAGAAAGTGGTATCAGAGCGACGATCTTGAAACCTGTAACCAATGTACCTAATGAACATAGGGAGTCAAAATAAAATGAACCCGGGGTAGAAATTTTAGGAGCTAATGCAAAGTCTTGGGAGACGTCCTAAAGTCGCGAACTTGCCCTACAATTTTGATCCGGTTACATGGGGTACGTGTAGGGATCGTTATGTGTTATTCTCTTGTTTGCATATCTAAATAGTAATGTGTGGTGTGAATCGGTGGATGTATGTATGTGGAAGATAGGAGGTATAGAGTAAAAGGTGATGATTATGTGATTTGTATGTTGGTTGATTGAAGGCATGATGTTTGATTTATAACGTGATATGCTAGAATAACGATAGTAAAATTGTTTTATTTGAGTATATAAAGAATTGCGTGTATATATATATATATATATATATATATATATATATATATGTATATATATATATATGTTGTTGTCGTCGTTTTGCTAAAAATATAGAAGGTTGGGAAAGTAAGATGAACATGCGGGTAGTGTACACGAGTCGGCATGACTCGATCGAGTGGGGGGCACTCGATCGAGTAGGTAGTTTTGTGTTTTCTGGGCAGAAGCAAGTTTTTGGGCGCTCGATCGAGTAAGTGGTGGCACTCGATCGAGTGGGGTCAGATCGATCGAGTGGGTTATAGGCTCGATCGAGTACGTTTTAGAAAAGTTTCTTATCAGATTCTGGAGTCGAGGCACTCGATCGAGTAGGAGGTGCAACTCGATCGAGTGACCTCAACTCGATCGAGTGGGTTGAGGGGCTCCATCGAGTAGGTTTTATACAGGTCATATGCGTGTTTTGAGATGTGGGATGAGTGTTTATGTTTACCTTTCTCTTATATAGTTTCAAGATGCCGCCAAAGAAAAACGCGTTGTATGCCAGAGCCGAGAGTATGACCGTTGATGATATAGTAAAGATGTTGGAGCACCAGGATGCTCTCACAGATACCTTGAAAAGAGTGGGAAAGGATAAAGATGTTAATCACTCTAAGATCAGCATTCACATAGCTAGGTTCAACCCTAAGGAGTATAAGGGAACGGAGGCGCCAATTCTGCTGGATAATTGGCATAGAGAGATGGAGAATATTCTTGAGTTGGTCCATTGCCCGGAGTAGTTGAAAGTGGAACAAGCTGCGTTTTACTTGAGAGAAAGGGCCGGTGAGTGGTGGGATAAGGTTAAAGTGAGTGCTCGGGAGTTGTATATGAAGCAGGGGTTACCTGCGATACCTTGGGATGAGTTCAGGAAAGCAATGAGGCGTGAGTTTGTGCCAGAGCATGTGCATAGTAAGCTGAGGGAAGAGTTTGATGATTTTAAGATGACATCCGAGATGACGGTGGCTGAGTACTACGCAAGTTTAATGAGAAGTCCAGGTATGCTGAGGACGTGGGGCTGAGTGAAGAGAACTTGGCATTAAGATTTGAGAAGGGGTTGACCCTCAAGATTATGGAGAAGTTACCGGTGGGAGTTCTTACAGATGTAAAGGAGGTCTATGAGCATGCTGGGAGGGCTGAGAGGTTAGTTGAGATGGCCAAGGAGAGCCGGGAGAGAGCCTCTGAAAAGAGGAAGGCTGAGAGTGAGGGTGGTGGTCAATCTAGTTACAAAAAGGGCGGCCATAACCAGGCAAGAGCGTATTCATCAGGTTCGGGGTTTAGTGATGGAGCTTCTTACGGACGTGGTCGTGGTGGTGGTGGTAGTAGTTGGGGTATGACCAATTATAACTGTGGCGGTGTGGGCCACAAGAGACATGAGTTCACCACTGCGGTGAGTGGGGGTTTTCAGAGACCGTCGCAAGGGAGTTTCTCACAGGGTCTTACGCAGAGCTATGCTAGTAACAGGCCGGCTGGGTCGTAGAACAACAGGGGCGGTCAGAGTAACAACGATGGGGCTAACCGCAATGGCGGTAATTCATATCAGAGACCGGCGACGAACAACAACAACAACAACCAGGGGTCGGCTGCTAAATAGGCTACCTCAGCTAGTACTGTCCAGGGAGGTGGGCAAAAGACCAGTGGCAAGCTTTTTATGATGGAGAAGAAAGCAGCTGAGGATGATGCTCACGTTATCACCGGTACATATCTTGTTAATGGAGTTTTTACCTTTGTTTTGTTTGAATTGGGAGCGTCACAGTCATTTGTATCATCGAGTCATGTTAAACGGTTGGGTTTGAGTGAGTATGAGTCTGCAAGAGAGGAAGTTTTTATACCTTCAGGGGAGTCTATATCTCGTGGGCGGTTGTATAGAGGTGTTTCTATGTTAGTTGGACAAGTTGATCTACCAGTAGACTTGTTAGAGTTCCCTGTAGATGGTTTTGAGATGATAGTTGGGATGGATTGGTTGGTAAAGTACAAGGCTAAGATATATTGTCATCAAAAGAAGTTTTCATTGAGGGGTCCTAAGGAGATTAGTGTGTCTTATCGTGGGTTTGTTGTCAAACCCAAAGTTAAGTTAATTGCAGCAGTGACTTTGAAGTCTTTGTTGGAATATGTGTCCTCCGACAATAATGCGATCACGACTGCTGATCATGATGATCACATGTTTAAGTCTCATTAAAAATGAATACAATTGGGAAGTAACATTGTTACTGTCAACTGGTCAACATATATCGGTAATGATTGGCTGACTAGAGTTTGACATTACTGTTGTGTGACGGTGGTGATCAGTTGACCCCCTAGGTCATACCTAAAGGGCAACACTCTTAATTGATCATTTAATTAATCGTATAATGTTACGAGTTAATTAAATTACTGAAAATTGACGGACGATTTTGGAAGTAAAATTTACGTATCATATTGAAATGTGATTAAATGAGATACGGTCTGAGTAGTTAAATTGTATAATTACTCGGATGAAATAGATTGTTTAATGTAACAATTAAATTGAATGAATTGTTATAAATACAATCAGTTGTGATTTATAAATTGGTAAAAATTTTGGCATAAGTAATTATGAAATTACTAAGTCAATTTTTGTATGTGACGTATTTTTTATTAATACGTTGATTTTTAATATGTTAA
Source organism: Silene latifolia (assembly GCF_048544455.1). Classification (NCBI taxonomy): domain Eukaryota; kingdom Viridiplantae; phylum Streptophyta; class Magnoliopsida; order Caryophyllales; family Caryophyllaceae; genus Silene; species Silene latifolia. The sequence continues at coordinate 157,973,887 of NC_133526.1, forward strand.
AAATACACAACAAATATATGTCACATGTGACATGTGACATATTTACAATTGACAAAAATAAAATGGATCACTTGTTAATCCATGAATGCCGAAATAAAGGGGTAGTGGTAGCTAATATTGTGTTTGTTTAAATTACTATAAGAACACAATGATTACCTACATCCTAGCCATGCAACTCTAATTTTCTTGTGAAGACAAAAGTGTTCATGCATTGGCTCCCCTAAAAGCCCCCCTTCCACCCGGTTTTTTATGTGAAAAACCATCATTGGTTTTTCATATAATTTTACCTATTATTACACTAAAAGAGATTAGTGATATTCATTCAACTCATCATCCAAAAATATAGTTTTAGAGAGAATTAAAAATCCTCTCTTTATCTCTCTAAAAACCGAAATATATAAGAGTTTATAAATATTTTGGTTCCATTTTTCTACCTTGATTAATATTATAACTAGTATTTGTAATATTAATTTAATTAAGAGGAGCCTTGGGTATAATACATAGGGAGAGATCTTACACTTAGATCTTTATTCTTCCATTGGAAAAGCTCAAGAACAAGAAGAGAAAGGTGATCTCTCTTGTGCCCTAATAGCCGAAATCTACTATGTAAGGACATGATTTCTCCTCTATTTATATTATTGTTTGCATGCATAAGATCCGTTTTAATTTTATGACAAATTATTTAGACATATAAGAGTATGTTAATATGTATATGAATCTACATTTCTTTCAATCGGTATCAAGAGCCACGGTTGTTTGCATGCAAATTGGTTAAAAGTTTTTCCGAGTTATATGAATAACAAATAAAACTTATAAAATTTGTGTTATTATGATCTATCACGAAATTATTACATGCATGTTAATATTTCTGGTCCTAAAGTGTTTTAGGATATTTTGGTTAATTTTTCGGATTTTTATTGTTCATAATTTACAATAATGGCATTTAAATGTGATTTTATGAGTAAAAATGTCATTTTTGTTCTAAAAATAGCTATACTTCGAATTTTCACTTGGTTTTTGGATATGTTGTTACATATATTATTTTGAGATAACCTGTAAATTTTCATAATTTTTGGACTTGTTATGCTCGAAAAATGAATTTTTCATTATTAAATTCGGATTTAAGAGAAAAATAGGTTAATATGAGTTAAATTTCGAATCTGGTCATAGAAAATTAATATGTTGTCACATGCAATTTTACAAGATGTGTGTAAAATAATTGGCTATAAAGAAGTCTTTTAGCATGATTTATGAATTTTTGAAGAAAAATTAGCATAAATAGTGACATTATTAGTGTAAAATTAATAAAACATAATCTATGACTTAGGAAAAACGTCTAATGTTGTATTTTATTATAGTTTTCAGATCTAAAATTGAAAAGTTAATGAAAATAATTTTTCCATGTTTTTATGATTATTTTATTAAATATCGATTAACCGCAACATTGTTTTTCCGGAAAATTTTCGAAATTTTTAACCTAAGATTTTGAACATTATGAGTGTCATGGATTTTTCCAGAATGTTCATGAATTTAAATTTCAAATTTTGAATTTATTTGAAATTTTGTGATTTATTTGAAGTTTAATAGCTTATTTTTGTAATTTTGGTCCATTTATGAACAATTTTGTAAATAAAAGTTAATTATGGTCAAATTATTAGTGAAGACTATATTTTGAGTCCTAAGAGGTTAGGGTAATTAACTTATGCATAAATATGAGTTTATGTATTTTTGTGATTATAAAATGTTGAAATCACGCAAATCCGTAAAAACCGAGTAATATACGATATTGGCTAATTAAAAGGCGATTTAGCATAAAATTGAGCATGTTCATACATATTATAATGCTGCATTTTTCTTTATGATTGTCATAATTTTAATTTATGTATTTTTTGAATTATGTAATTTTACTTAGTATGGCCTTAGATTTTAATTGGTATTTCCCGAAATGTATGGGAATATCGATTCGGTTGTAATTTTTATTGTGATCTCGTATCACCGTTTTGTAATTTAATAGATTTATTTTATTTTAGTTACAAATGTATAATAGGAAATTATGTAATTTATTATGTAATTTTATTCATTCCTGAGTTCCAAAAGACGGATTACTTCAAGAATGGCGATACATAAAGACGGTGTTACCTCGAGATGCGTGCCACAACCGAAGTTCAAGGGACCAATGGAGTTGGTTTCCGAATATGTAATAGATTAATAGTTTTTCTATTTTAGGAAAGGCCATACTAGGATTTATTTATCTTTATGCTTGCATTTTATTTTATGTCACATGCATCGCTAAATCGCCATAACTAAACATGCATTGTCTTTTATCGAGTTTATCGACCGTGTCAATTAAAATTATCGTAGTTCACCGCTTTAGTTCACTTAAAACGTGATAGATAATAAATTGACATGACCTCTCGCTAAAACAAACAATTGAGACATAGCCTTACCAAATAGTAGAAACCATGAAAACCTATTTCGCGAGGGAGTGCACTCGGCCCTACCGGGGTACAAACCTTGTTACGTAGGGGAAGTGGGTGATGAGTGTTAATCCACCGAGTTCATGTTAATGAGGGTTTCATCGGCCATACCGTGCCCAAGTTGATGTGGATTTGGATAATGGACACATTTATTCGAAATTTGGATTGAGCTCAACGGAAGTATTCGCGACCGTAGTTGCATGTGTTCCGGGCTATAGATAATTATTAGAGTAATTTTATCGACCAAGAGTTCTAAAAGTAGAATCGATTAAAATGTTAATCCACCGAGTTATATTGATAAAGGTTTCATCGGCCATACCGTGCCTAAGTCGATATGAATTTGGGTCTTGGAATCATTTATCTAGTTGGGTAGAGGTCACTAGAAAAATGCTTAAAACTTGTTTAAATCATACATTTTTACGAGTATAATTAAAGCGACAAATGTTTTACTCCTTATATTTTGTTTTGTAGACCACTTCTTATTCATAACAATGGCAACACCAACTCCTAATGCTACACCACTCGCTACTTCATCTTGGCTCCGATCCTTTATGGATCGATGTAAACTTGAAAAGAATGGGTCAAATTTCTCCTAGTGGGATGCCCAACTCAAATTAGCCGCCGAGGGTGACGACAAGCTTCGTTACCTTACCGAGGCCTCTCCACCCGAACCCTCCACTAGGTCCACCGCGGCCACTAGGGAAGCCTATGAGGCTTACCAAAAGGAGTCCGCCGCAATGAAAAATGTATTAATATTTGCGATGGAGGCGGAACTCCAAAGGAGAGCCTTCAAAATGGGCAATGCTAATGAGATTTACTCCAAACTTGTGACCATGTTTTCACAAACTCCGCGGATCGTCCAATATGAGGCGGCCGCGGCATTCTTTGATCTCGGCTTCAAAGAGGGCCAAAAGGTTAGCCCTCATGTGCTCAAACTCATGGAGCTTGTCGAGACCTTGAAGATTCAAAAAGTTGAAATCCCCAAAGAACTCATCGTAGATAGGATTCTACACTCCTTGTCTAAGGTTAAGGCATATGTGCAATTCCGGGTGAATTTCAACATGCAAGACAAGGATGTGTCTCTTGAGGAGTTGCACAAGTTACTTGTGCAAGCCGAGAGGGACATGGGGTTAAATGTGAACCCTCCCAAGGATGTGCTTAACATAAGCACAAAGAGTAAGGGGAAGTTCAAGAAGAATGGGAGAAAGGGCAAGAAGCAATCTCCCACATTCACCAAAGCTAAGTCTTGTGAAGCTAGCACATCCAAAGTCAAGAAGGGTCCTCTTGACAAATGCCATTATTGTAATGGCATGGGACATTGGAAAAGGAATTGTTCCAAATACCTTGGTGATATCAAAGCTGGAAAGATCACTCCAGTAGGTAAATGACTAACCTTCTTTTATGTTTCTAATACAACTATGATAATGTGATGCAAAGTTGTGATAATGTATCTCCCTTTTTATTGTAAATAGGGCCTCCACCAAGCAAAGACAAGGGAAAAGAAAAACAAGCATGAGAAACCATGGAGAAGCTAAGGATAGCTTTTATGGAGCTTTGTTTTTCATTGTCTTATTTTAAATTATGTTTTGAATTTTAGAACTTTAAGTTTCCGTGTTCGACATGGAAAGGTATTTTGGATAATGGTTTGTATTTTGGATGATAGTGACTTGGTTTGCAACCCAAGTCACCCGTTTTATCATTTATCCTTTATGTTCTAAAATTTCATCTTTAAATGCTTGCGTTTTGAAACATAAGATTATTCACTTAAAAGTGATCCAATAGACAATTATAATGACGGGTTTCATTATATGTCCACATGCTTAAGGCTTGTGTATGATCATTTATAAAGTGATTTTGAGTCTATGAACTCTCTTAAAGGTATGTCAATCACCAAGTACACATATAATATTAATAACAATTAGTCTACCTATGAGGTAGTTCTCCTTATAATTCAACATCATTAATTTGTGTCTCATATGCTATCTTTGAATGTTTACTGTATTTATTCTAAAGATAGAGTGGGAGAAAAATGAGGACACATCACACAAGGCAAGATAAAATTGTGTACTTGTGTAAATGAAGATCTACGCAATAGAAAATGATTTGAATGAAGGTATATCTATTTACATAGTATGCCGAATAGATGAGATCTATGGTCTCATGTTAATTCTATATGACTAAAGAGACCAAGTGTAGTAATCATAAGAGTTTTTTTTTCTCAAGATAACTACGCGAGGAGACCAAAAGAAAGTTTTGGAATAAAATGACTAATGTAAAGTCTCAATGAGTTTTTGACTAAGTTTATGAAACATTTGACAAATAGTTTCAATCATGAGTTTTACTTAAGAGCCTAAATGAATCAAAGTAACATACTAGTTATAATCAAGATTAAGTTGCAAAGATTGATATTCCGATATCTTCAATAAGCCAATGTATTAACCATACAAGTGTCATTGCTTAACCTCCCTATGAAATGGTTAAATCTCCTTCCAAAAGGGTATTTGCGAAGGAAGTATTCTAAATATTATTTGTATTTGAATAATGACATTGCTACACTTCATTATGACATAAGTGTGTTAGAGATTTAAAATCTCTTTCCGTAAGGTTGAGATGAGACCACTTCAAAATAGGCATTTTGAAAGGATATGATGGGAACATATATGGTTTTATCCTAGTAACTTGGCAAGGCAATTTATATTTATATTCTTGACATATTTTGATTGAGAAGTCAATTTCGAAATATGTTGAATTGAGTGGGAGTTAGGATATTCTCATGTGAAGACATGGAATTTAGTGGGAGCTATCATCCTTGAATGTATAAAACCCATTACTCATTAAAAAATGACGAGCTAATACCTTCTTTCATAAAGAAGCTTTTGAGTTTTCAATTCTGGATGAAAATGGACAATGATGAATCCAATTGCATCAGGGATGTTGGATTAGTATTAAGAGATACACATCACATCAACATACACATAGGTTATTCATATGAATGAAAATGGGATTACCATTAGCAGTCATGGTAGTTCATTGAACCTGAGAACGGTTGATCTCATGATTATTAGTAACTAATGTTTCCGCCATTAGAATAATCATGTACATGTCCAATTTTGAATCATATGCATAAGAGCATGATGATTGGTTGGTGAGCCATAAAAGAAACGTCATGAATTCTCGAGTAGAATCCGATGAGCGATTTCGGTGATTGACGGAATGTTCCATTGTGTGTTAAGAGGTTGCACATACTGTAGAAAATCCGAGCACATATGAGGATTTATGAGAATCCCAATTCTTTCAAGCCTAGAAAGAGAAATGAGAAGTTTTTTGGAAAGATGCTTGGTTGAATAAGAGGTTATTCAAAAACAATCTTTCCTAGTAAAAGCTAGGACTTATGAGAAGTGCTAAGCTAAATAATCTTGTCAATTACTACAAGATTCTACAAAACGTATACCTAGTGCATTATGTGTGGATGAAATACTTGATCAGTGCAAGTTGTATTATTCATCGCAAATTCGTTCGTTATGAGATAATCGATAAGGAAGTTCTTTCAAGATAAAGAACCGAAACCAAGGTCGAGAATCTTGATGTGTACTTGGTAAGATTCATGCTATGAGAGAGAACATGAACGTGAAGGAAAATGCAAGTGTAAGAAGTTTGAACACATGGACACATGGGATGTTAAACTTCTATTGCGATCAATAAGTGTTTACACTTATGATAAACATCACAAGGTTGTAATATGATATTGACTACCCGGGTGTGATGTCGACACTTGTCGTTTGAGTTATTATTAACTCACCTTGAACATTGTTATATCCAAACGGGTTGTAGAGACAATTGAACCCCGTTAAAGTGAACATGGATTAACATTGTTTTTGCCCATAGTTACTTATATGAGGTGACGTCTCGAAGTGGCTAGAGTGTGATGCGATTGATGGCAAGTTCAAGTGCCATAGAGTCATGTGGGATGACTAGTCGATCACATAGGCAGACTGTTAGGAACATTTTGTCGGGCCTAATGACCGCTTATAGAGTTCTGGCAAATTTATATAGCCTGGTCGTGGCGAGAGCTACTATAGTATTCAAATGAGTCGATTCTTTTGACTAAAGACTATTCGCCTAAGATGGCACAGTTTCAGATTAACTTTGATTTGTGTTACTACGACCTTCGTAAATGGGGTCAAATGGGCATATTTTGGGTTATGATGGCTGTGGCTAGTCGAAGGGAATGAGTGCGATAGGAATTGTCCACCCCTAGTCAGGGTTATAACAATATCTCGGGGCCACTCGAGGAGTAATGAATCGAAATGCGTGGCCACGCTCGGAAGGTATCCGAGTGGATAAATCCGGTCAATCGCTTATTCTCCGATCGAGGAAACCACTCTCGATATGATCACTTGCAAGTACGACCTGAAAGACACCTTGCATTGAGTGGGAGATAGTAATAGGACAAGAGAATTGGTGACGCACACTTGTCGAGGACAAGTGGGAGATTGTTGGAATATGTGTCCTCCGACAATAATGCGATCACGACTGCTGATCATGATGATCACATGTTTAAGTCTCATTAAAAATGAATACAATTGGGAAGTAACATTGTTACTGTCAACTGGTCAACATATATCGGTAATGATTGGCTGACTAGAGTTTGACATTACTGTCGTGTGACGGTGGTGATCAGTTGACCCCCTAGGTCATACCTAAAGGGCAACACTCTTAATTGATCATTTAATTAATCGTATAATATTACGAGTTAATTAAATTATTGAAAATTGACGGACGATTTTGGAAGTAAAATTTACGTATCATATTGAAATGTGATTAAATGAGATACGGTCTGAGTAATTAAATTGTATAATTACTCGGATGAAATAGATTGTTTAATGTAACAATTAAATTGAATGAATTGTTATAAATACAATCAGTTGTGATTTATAAATTGGTAAAAATTTTGGCATAAGTAATTATGAAATTACTAAGTCAATTTTTGTATGTGACGTATTTTTTATTAATACGTTGATTTTTAATATGTTAAAAATACACAACAAATATATGTCACATGTGACATGTGACATATTTACAATTGACAAAAATAAAATGGATCACTTGTTAATCCATGAATGCCGAAATAAAGGGGTAGTGGTAGCTAATATTGTGTTTGTTTAAATTACTATAAGAACACAATGATTACCTACATCCTAGCCATGCAACTCTAATTTTCTTGTGAAGACAAAAGTGTTCATGCATTGGCTCCCCTAAAAGCCCCCCTTCCACCCGGTTTTTTATGTGAAAAACCATCATTGGTTTTTCATATAATTTTACCTATTATTACACTAAAAGAGATTAGTGATATTCATTCAACTCATCATCCAAAAATATAGTTTTAGAGAGAATTAAAAATCCTCTCTTTATCTCTCTAAAAACCGAAATATATAAGAGTTTATAAATATTTTGGTTCCATTTTTCTACCTTGATTAATATTATAACTAGTATTTGTAATATTAATTTAATTAAGAGGAGCCTTGGGTATAATACATAGGGAGAGATCTTACACTTAGATCTTTATTCTTCCATTGGAAAAGCTCAAGAACAAGAAGAGAAAGGTGATCTCTCTTGTGCCCTAATAGCCGAAATCTACTATGTAAGGACATGATTTCTCCTCTATTTATATTATTGTTTGCATGCATAAGATCCGTTTTAATTTTATGACAAATTATTTAGACATATAAGAGTATGTTAATATGTATATGAATCTACATTTCTTTCAGTCTTACCTGAGGAAGGGGTGTCCGTTGATCCTGTGTCATGTGAGAGATCACCGTATGGAGAGTCCGGCAGTTGAGCAGATACCAGTGGTGGGAGAGTTTTCAGATGTCTTTCCAGAGGAGATACCGGGGTTACCACCGAAGAGGGAGATAGATTTCACCGTTGAGTTGAAACCGGGGACGGGGCCAATCTATAAGGCACCGTACCATATGGGTCCTAAGGAGTTGGAGGAACTAAAGAAACAGTTGGATGATCTGATTGAGAAGGGGTACATTAGACCTAGTGTATCACCGTGGGGAGCACTAGTCCTGTTTGTGAAGAAGAAAGACGGGAGCTTGAGGTTGTGCATCGATTATAGGGAGTTGAACAGAGTTACAGTAAAGAACAAGTATCCTCTGCCGAGGATAGATGATTTGTTTGATCAGTTGAACGGTGCAGCAGTCTTTTCCAAGATCGATTTGTGGTCGGGTTACCATCAGGTGAAGATTAGGGAAGAAGAGATACCGAAGACAGCTTTCACGTCAAGGTATGGTCATTATGAGTATGTTGTGATGCCGTTTGGGTTGTCTAACGCACCTGCAGTATTCATGGATTTGATGAACTGGATCTTCAGTCAGTTCTTGGATCGGTTTGTGGTGGTCTTTATAGATGATATCTTAGTCTTTTCTAAGACTAAGGAGGAGCATGAGGAGCATTTGAGGATAGTGTTGCAGACCTTGAGCGAGAACCAGGTGTATGCAAGGTTGTCCAAGTGTGAGTTCTGGTTAGAGGAGGTTGCTTTTCTGGGGCATGTGATTTCAAAGAAAGGGGTAGCTGTGGATCCTGCAAATATTGAAGTAGTTACCAAGTGGGAAGCACCAAAGAATGTGGCAGAGATCAGGAGTTTCTTGGGTTTAGCAGGGTATTATCGACGGTTCGTTAAGGATTTCTCCAAGATAGCTAGACCTATGACAGCTTTGATGAGGAAAGAGAACAGGTTTCGTTGGGATGAAATTTGTGAGACGGTGTTCCAAAAGTTAAAGGAGCGTTTGACCACAGCTCCAATCTTAGCATTGCCTGAGGGGAGCGAGAACTTCGAGGTGTATACAGATGCCTCAAAGAATGGGTTGGGTTGTGTGTTGATGCAGAATGGGAAAGTGATTCCCTACGCTTCTAGGCAATTGAAGCCTTATGAGGAGAATTATCCGACGCATGATCTAGAGTTGGGTGCAGTTGTGTTTTCTCTTAAGATTTTGAGGCATTATCTATATGGGGCGACCTTTAAGGTGTTTTCAGATCACAAGAGTCTCAAGTACATCTTCACTCAAATGGAGTTGAACATGAGACAGAGGAGGTGGATGGAGTTGATTGGGGATTATGACATGGATATTATATACCATGAAGGGAAAGCTAATGTGGTTGCAGATGCTTTGAGCAGGAAGAGCATGCATTCTCTTTGCACGGTTGTGTCTTTGATGAGATTGAGAGATGAGGTGGGGAAGTTTGGGATACATATGATCCAGAAAGGGGATGCTATAGGGGATTTGACAGTGCAACAAGACCTTTATGATGATATTCGCAGTAAACAGGCGTTGGATCCCAAGATTGAGGAGTGGAGAGCTGGAGTAGAGAAAGGGACAGTGTCTAGATTCTCTATTCATACGGATGGTAGTATGAGATTTGATGGAAGGTTGTGTGTTCCGAACGACGAGGAGTTGAAAAAGATAATCATGACAGAGGCTCATTGCACACAATACTCGGTACATCCAGGTGGTGACAAGTTATATAAAGATTTGAAGAAGACCTTCTGGTGGCCAGGGTTGAACAAGGAAACAACTGAGTTCGTGGCTCGTTGTTTGACATGTCAGAGTGTGAAAGGGGAGCAGCGATGACCACAAGGTAAGATTCAGTCTCTTGAGGTACCTGAGTGGAAGTGGGAATCCATTTCTATGGATTTTATCGTGGGTTTACCGAAGAGTCAACTGGTTAATAACATGATATGGGTTATAGTGGATCGTCTGACCAAGTCATCTCATTTTGTGCCAATGAAAGATACTTGGACCAAGATACAGTTAGCTATGGCTTATCCGAAAAACGTGGTTCGTTTGCATGGTGTACCTAAGGATATAGTGTCTGATAGAGATTCGAGATTTATCTCACGGTTTTGGAAAGAGTTGCAGGAGTCTATGGGAACTACCTTAAAGATGAGTACAATATTTCATCCTGCGACAGATGGCCAGACGGATGTTGGAATATGTGTCCTCCGACAATAATGCGATCACAACTGTTGATCATGATGATCACATCTTTAAATCTCATTTTTAGAATACATGTGGGATGTAATATTTTTACAGTCAACTGGTCCACACATATCGGTAATGATTGGCTGACTAGAGTTTGACATTACTGTCGTGCGACGGTGGTGATCAGTTGATCCCCTTAGGTCATACCTATAGGGAAATACTCTTAATTGATTATTTAATTAATCGTATGCCGATACGAGTTAATTAAATTGCTTAAAATTGACGGATGATTTTGTGAGTAAAATTAACGTGTCTCATTGTAATTCGATTATATTAGATACGGTCTAAGTACTTGAATTATTTTATTACTTAGATAAAATTATTGTTTACGAAACAATTTGGAATTGAAATTGAATGAATAATTTATTATAAATACAAGACGTTGTAATTTATAATTTGATAAACCGTTTTGGTACAAGTAATTACGAATTACTAGTCGATTTTGCAAATGACATATTTTATGAGTATGTTGATTTTTAATACGTTAAAAATACATTACAAATTCACATGTCAAGTAACATGTCACATTTGTCACAATTTGACAAATGACAAAAATAAAATGGATTCTTCATTTTATGCATGTACCGAAAATAAGGGTGGGAGTATATAGTTTATATTGTGTTGTTTATATTTAAATGGAGACACAATCATAACCCTAGGTTGTAGGCATGCAAGACTAGACATCTTGAGAAGAACAAACCTATAACTAGGGTTGCATACCTAGTCTCTTGTGAAGAGCAAAAATGAAAAATATTGGGCAACCTACCTAAGCCCCTCTTTCGGCCAAAACAAAAGAAAAAGAGAAGGTTTTTTTCTCTTTAATTAATTATTCATTCAAAATCTATAATTTCTAGAGTAAGAAAGAAATAGACAAAAACTCTCTACTATTTTTGTGAAAATCCTAGAGAAATAAAACTCACTAATCTCTTCTCCGATTAACCGAAATAGAGGACAACAAATTAATATTTTTGTGTCAAAATTTTAAGTAAGACTAATCCTAATACTAGATCATATTATTTTAGTCTTTAAGAGGTTTCCTTGGGTATATGCTTTTGGGAGAGATTCTAAACTTGAATATTGTTCATCCATTGTTGGAAAGCTCAAGAACTAACAAGTAGGAGATCTTGTTGGTGCCCACAAATGACCGAAATTTAGATGGTGAGAAATCGATTTTCTTATCTCTTCTTATTTAGTTTGCATGCATAAGATCAACAATTTATTTTATGACTAAATAGATTATCACATATATGAATATGTTGAGTATAATGAGATATAGATTTCTAACAAGCGGTATCATGAGCCTTAGGTTGTTTGCATGCAAATCGGTTATAGTTTTTCCGAGTTATACGATTAACAAATAAAACTTATAAATTTGTGTTTATTATGATATATCACGAAATTCATTATGCATATTAAATTTTCGGGTCCTAAAATGTATTTAGGATATTTTGGTTAATTTATGGATTTTTATTGTTCATTTTGTATAATAATGGCATTAAAATGTGATTTTATGATTAAAAATGTCATTTTTGGACTAAAATTAGCTAAACTTCGATTTTTCTAGTGGTTTTTGGATATGTTTTCACATATATTATCTTTCGAGGACCTGTAAAGTTTCATAATTTTATGATTTCCTATGCTTGAAATATGGATTTTTCAAGATAAAATCGAATTTAAATGGAAAAATAGGTTAATATGTGTTATATTTCGAATCTGGTCATAGAAATTTAGTATGTTGTCACATGCAATTTTACAAGATGTGTGAAAAATAATTGGCTATAATGAAGTCTTTAAGCATGATTTATGAATTTTTGATGAAAAATCACATAAATAGTGACTTTAATTAGTATAAATTGCTAAAACATACTTCATGACTAAGGCAAAACGTCACATGTTGCATTTTATCTCATTTTTCAGATCTAAAATTGAAAAGTTGATGAAAATTATTTTTCCCATATTTTTATGGTTATAATTGATAAATCCGATAAACCGCAACATTGTTTTTCTCAATAAATTTCGAAATTTTTAACCTAAGTTTTTGAATATTATGAGTGTCATGGTATTTTTCCAGAATGTTCATGAGTTTAAAATTTAAAATTTCAAATTTATTTGAAATTTTTATGATTGATTTGAAGTTTATGGCATTATATTGTAATTTTAAGTCCTTTTATGAACAATATTAAGAAATATAAGTTAATTATTGTCAATTTGTTAGTGGAGACTAATTTTGAGTCCTAATATGGTTAGGGTAATTAACTAGTACATAAATATGATTTTATGTAATTATTGTGATTTTTTTTAAAAGGTTAAATCACGAAATCCATAAAAACCGATTAATATACGATATTGACTCTTTAAGGCGATTTAGCATTAAATTGGGCATGTTCATACATATTATAATGCTGAATTTTATTTATGATTGTCATAATTTTATTTTATGTAATTTATGAATTATGTAATTTTACTTAGTATGGCCTTAGTTTTAATTTATATTACCCGAAATGTATGGGAATATCGATTCGGTTGTAATTTATTGTGATCTCGTATCACCGTTTTTTAATTTAATAGATTTATTTTATTTTAATTACAAATGTATAATAGGAAATTATGTAATTTGTTATGTAATTTATTTATTCCGGAGTTCCTTGAAGACGGTGCCACTCGAGAAGGCGATCCATTAAAGAAAGTGTTGCCTTGCAATGCGTGCCAAGACCGAAGTTCAAGGGACCAAAGGAGTTGATTTCCGAATTTGTAATAGTTTATTAGATTTACTATTTTAGGAAGGCCATACTAGGATTTTATTTTTATGCTTTGCATTTTATTTATATGTTGCATGCATCGCTAGATAGCCATAACTAAAACATGCATTGTCATTTTTTATCGAGTTTATCGACCGTGTCAATTACAATTATCGTAGTTCACCGCTTTAGTTCACTTAAAACGTGATAGATAATAAATTGACATGACCTCTCGCTAAAACAAACAATTGAGACTTAGCCTTACTAAAAAGTAGAAACCATGAAAACCTATTTCGTGAGGGAGTGCACTCGGCCACACCGGGGTACAAACCTTGTTATGTAGGGGAAGTGGGTGATAAATGTCTATCCACCGACATCATGTTGATGAGGGATTTATCGGCCACACCGTGCCCAAATTAATGTGGGTTTGGATCATGGACACATTTATTCGAAATTTGGATTGAGCTCAACGGAAGTATTCGTGACCGTAGTCGCATGTGTTCCGGGCTAAAGATAAATATTAATGTAATTTTATCGACCAAGAGTTCTAAAAGTAGAATCGACTAAAGAGTTAATCCACCAAGTTATATTGATAAGGGTTTCATCGGCCACACCGCGCCCAAGTTAATATGAATTTGGATTTTGGAATCATTTATCATAGTTGGGTAGAGGTCACTATGTAAATGCTTTACTTGTTATTTACAAGTATTAATAAAACGATAGATGTTGATTTTTCCACTATTCCGTTATCATATTGTTCTATTTCTTTACCGCAATTCATATACGATATCATTTCGATTTTTTCAAATCTCCATTAAAACATCGTAACTAAAGACAAATATGAATTTTCTTCTAAAATCTCGAATTATCCATTGTAAGGAGCTCTTGTGAAGAGTATAGATGAAAGTTATTTGTGATCAAAAGGGTTTTTGATTCTTGACTAACATATCTGCTTACAATTGTTTCTGATATGCTTAATTAAGTTAAGTACTTTGAAACGTTAAATCATTTTTGGTAACTAGATTTGTTGGAAATCAAAATTGACCAAAATACCGCAATTACTTCAATGAAAGTTTTAAGACTAAACGAACGAATGAAGAGTAGTCTTCATGAAATTAAATTTTGCTTCTTTAAGCAAAGACCCATTGAAATGAGTGGGAGTATTCTCTTAAACCGTTAAGAAAAGGATAAGGTTCTAAGATGTAAAATTAGAATGGAATTGATACAAGGTAATGTTAAAAGTAACGTTATTGAGAATAGCAATACTAAACCTATCAATCCCGACTGATAAAGTTTCCATTGTCTTAATTGTTGGACGCTAGAAAGGAAACTACCCCCAAATTATTGAAGAATCAACAAGTTAGTTATGGGACATCTAATGGGACCTTCTTCTTTAAATGTTTATTTGATTGACATAAATTTTGCTAATACTACTTCGTCAATATTAGAAACCGATGGTGGTTTTCATCATTGTATTTGATACATAGAATGATTAAAATATGACGACTAGAAACAATGATGTTGAGAGATAGAGTAATTGTGTACTCAATCTAGTTTTTGGATTTAAAGTTGTACTTAATTGTGACTATTAAGTGAATAAACTCTAAATAAGAATATAAACTTGTTAAGATACAAAAGAGGTTTCACTTTTGTGACCCTATACACCATAATTTAATGTATGGCTAGCCCATTATCAAGGTTATTATATTCTAAACCAAACTAGAATGACACATCATGTAGAGGATGTAAGTCTCAAATTGGTATCCCAGGATTAAACCTTAAATTATGGAATGATGAACGCAAAGAGTTATCGAGTATTCTTAAAACCATTAGATTGTTAATCTTATGGTATATGCGTATCTTGTATTAAAAAGAAGATGTCTCGTGCCTTTTGGTTGAAAAGGAGATCGAGGTTGTAAATCATTGATCCAAAATAGGTTTATCATTTTCTTTTACCAACGATTTAAGTTGACTCTAATATGTTCACTTAATAAGGTAAATAGAGAAATGTTTGAAGAAGTTCAAAGAGTTCAAAGAATCATGATCTAGTCGTGATGGGATTACCTAAGTGAAGACTTTGATATAAGCCAAATGAAATGTGATATAGTATCACAAGTTAATCTCTTTTAGCACGCATTATGGGATAATGTGTGGTTGGATAAGAAATCAAACGCTATTCAATATGGTTTGAACTTCAATCAAGTTACTTTGAGTTACTTGATTCTTTTGGGGACTTTATCATTTTGTCTAATTATTTTTCCACTAAGTCTAAAACAAATCATATGAGATATGAAATGGTAAGGTACCATGTTTATAAGTTTTTCAAAAGAAACAAATGCTCATTTTTCCTTACTATAATCACGAGTACAACGGTTTTGTGGCTCGTGACGCTGTCTTTCTAGAATACAAGTTTATTTCTAGAAGACAGAGTGGGAGAAATTATTCAAGAGCCACAAAGAATGCTATGTCGCAAGAAACTGGTCTTTCTTGGCTACATAAGACGTTTTGTGTAAAACGTTGTTTCTTCAAAGCCTAGGAGGTTAAAGTCATCACTTGTTGAAGATGATGAATTAGTGTTACTTTTAGAAAGTAAATAGCTTGTAACTTACAAATAAATTGTTTGATTCAAGTTGATTACTTCTGGAAAGTAATGAACATATGACTTACATGAGAATGTTTAAGTCACAACTCAATACAAGGCTTAGAGCCATAAAAATCTGAAATAAAAGGCTTGATTAGTGACAAAGGGTTTTGCACTAATAAAGAGAGATTTCAAAGCTTGATTGGTAGCAAAGGGTTTGCTTAAGTCTATTTGGATCTTCTTAGGGATTGTGTTTCATTATGATGATATACATATAGCGAGTGAATCTAAAACCCACTTCTTCAATTAGAAGGAATGTATTCAATACATGTCTTGAGTTTTGTAGATTCTTGCCATCCTATGATAATGTGAAACTTAAGAGAGAGTCTTAAGTAGAACATCAATGAGTTGGAATCAATGTTTTGATCATGTTATAAAATTTTTCTCGATAAGTCGAGAAGTTGTGTTTATACATGGAGTTTGGTGGGAGTTACGAAAATTTTAATTAGTCTTATATGTGGATGACATATTGATTATTGGGCATGATTTAAGACTAGGAGAAAAATAATACATCTTAATATCCGGATTTATGGAGATAAATCCACATGATATTAATGTCAAATAAGGAGTCTCATGTTGATAAGGTTCATGACTAGTTCAATCGAATTGAACATATTTGATTGATTCTATTTGCTTCCGCTGCCGAATCAATTAAATAGGAAATGATGTATAACACTTCATATACTTTGAGTATGATGAATTGTTTCAAATCGAATTAAAGTAATAGTTACCAAGTAAGCCATGAAGATTACCCTTAAGTGCTTGCAGAAGCATTAAGGATGTAATGCAAAGTGTTTTTGATGCAATTTTGTGTATGGGTGTTACACAAGTGACAATTGACAATTGAGATTGCGTATGGTTTTTGACAAAACCATAATCAAAACACATAAGGATGGTTAAGATACCACTGTGGCTATGTTATTTAAGAAATAGATTTTCTAGAATCGTTCTAAGCAATAAAGAACAATGAGAAATTTTTACAACGGAAATTGAGTACACTTGCAATCATGGGATGTACAAGAAGGATGAGTCCCGCACACTGTGAAAACAGTGGGAGCTATTCTAAGGCTAGAGGGCCTATGTCTTGATTGGATCTCGACACGTACTCAGAAAGTTTTATAATGCAAATGTATACATTACAAAGGAAAACGAGTATGTAGTAAGGTTGAGTAAGGTACAAGAAGTTGATAAAACCTACTAACCAAAGCCTTCTCATAGGCTTAACATGATGAGTCATGTCATTTCAATTGAATTGAGATGAACAACTACATACTAGATCTAAATTGGATATAAAGTAGTAATCAAGTATTGACTACTCATATGATAATCACATTTGTCGTTCGAGTTTTTAAAAATCTGAAAACTCCTTATATACTTTGTTACATCCAAACGGGTTGTAGAGACAATATTGAACCCCGTTAAAGTGAACCCGGATTAACATGGTATTCGCCCATAGTCACTTGTATGAGGTGACGTCTCGAAGTGACTAGAGTGTGATGCGATTGATGGCAAGTTCAAATGCCATAGAGTCATATGAGATGACTAGTCGATCACATAGGCAGATCATTAGGAACACTTTGTCGGGCCTTATGACCGCTTATAGAGTTCGGCAAATTTATATAGCCTGGTCGTGGCGAGAGCTACTATAGTATTCTAATGAGTCGATTCTTTTGACTAAAGACTATTCACCTAAGATGGCACAGTTTGATTAACTTTGATTTGTGTTACTACGACCTTCGTAAATGGGGTCAAATGGGCATATTTTGGGTTATGATGGTTGTGGCTAATCGAAGGGAATAAGTGCGATAGGAATTGTCCACCCCCTTGTCAGGGTTAAAACAATATCTCAGGGCCACTCGAGGAGTAATGAACTGGAAATGCGTGGCCACGCTCGGAAGGTATCCATGGTGGATAATTCCGGTCAATCAGTTATTCTCCAGATCGAGGAAACCACTCTCGATATGATCACTTGCAAGTACGACCTGAAAGACACCTTGCATTGAGTGGGAGATAGTAATAGGACAAGAGAATTGGTGATGCACACTTGTCGAGGACAAGTGGGAGATTGTTAGAATATGTGTCCTCCGACAATAATGCGATCACAACTGTTGATCATGATGATCACATGTTTAAATCTCATTTTTAGAATACATGTGGGATGTAATATTTTTACAGTCAACTGGTCCACACATATCGGTAATGATTGGCTGACTAGAGTTTGACATTACTGTCGTGCGACGGTGGTGATCAGTTGATCCCCTTAGGTCATACCTATAGGGAAATACTCTTAATTTATTATTTAATTAATCGTATGCCGATACGAGTTAATTAAATTGCTTAAAATTGACGGATGATTTTGTGAGTAAAATTAACGTGTCTCATTGTAATTTGATTATATTAGATACAGTCTAAGTAATTGAATTGTTTTATTTCTTAGATAAAATTATTGTTTACGAAACAATTTGGAATTGAAATTGAATGAATAATTTATTATAAATACAAGACGTTGTAATTTATAATTTGATAAACCGTTTTGGTACAAGTAATTACGAATTACTAGTCGATTTTGTAAATGACATATTTTATGAGTATGTTGATTTTTAATATGTTAAAAATACATTACAAATTCACATGTCAAGTAACATGTCACATTTGTCACAATTTGAAAAATGACAAAAATAAAATGGATTCTCCATTTTATGCATGTACCGAAAATAAGGGTGGGAGTATATAGCTTATATTGTGTTGTTTATATTTAAATGGAGACAAAATCATAATCCTAGGTTTTAGGCATGCAAGACTAGACATCTTGAGAAGAACAAACCTATAACTAGGGTTGCATGCCTAGTCTCTTGTGAAGAGCAAAAATGAAAAATATTGGGCAACCTACCCAAGCCCCTTTTTCGGCCAAAACAAAAGAAAAAGAGAAGGTTTTTTCTCTTTAATTAATTATTCATTCAAAATCTATAATTTCTAGAGTAAGAAAGAAATAGACAAAAACTCTCCACTATTTTAGTGAAAATCCTAGAGAAATAAAACTCACTAATCTCTTCTCTTTTTAACCGAAATCGAGGACAACAAATTAATATTTTTGTATCAAAATTTTAAGTAAGACTAATCCTAATACTAGATCATATTATTTTAGTCTTTAAGAGGTTACCTTGAGTATATGCTATTGGGAGAGATTCTAAACTTGAATCTTGTTCATCCATTGCTGGAAAGCTCAAGAACTAACAAGAAGGAGATCTTGTTGGTGCCCACAAATGACCGAAATTTAGATGGTAAGAAATCGATTTTCTTATCTCTTCTTATTTAGTTTGCATGCATAAGATCAACAATTTATTTTATGACTAAATAGATTATCACATATATGAATATGTTGAGTATAATGAGATATAGATTTCTAATAACGGAGAGGACCATCAAGACTTTAGAGGACATATTGCGAGCTTGTGTTATGGATTTTGGTGGTAGCTGGGAGCAGAGGTTGGATTTGATTGGGTTTTCCTACAACAGCAGCTATCACAACAGTATTGGCATGGCACCATTTGAGGCTTTGTATGGGAGAAGGTATAGGAGTCCGATTTGTTGGGACGATAGTGCTGAGACAGTGGTTTTAGGACCAGAGATGGTACATGAGATGGTGGAACAAATTAAGCTGATCAGACAGAGGATGTGTTAGGTTCATATACCTCTTATTAGACTCCTCTAATAGTGAACTAATTAACTTCTTAATTATTTGTTCTTTAGATCTAGTGCTTGCATACAAAATAAGAGATTTATAAGGAAAAACAATGTTCCTTACATTGTGATATGGCTCGAAATTAAGGGCAAAAATAAGGTCACCTTCCTTATTTGTTCTTGAGCTACAATATGATGGATGATCCTCCAAAATCCCAATGTAGAGATTCTCCTTTGAATGCACCCACGACTTATCCCTTAAACTAGTATACTAATTAACTAGATTAATACACTAGTACCCTTAAAATTAATTCTAATAATATACTTATTACTACACTAGTAATCCTATATTGTGTTTAGAATTTTTGATGAACAATTTATGAAGATACTAAGACATTTTAGAGAGTTGTGAGAATAGTAGAGAGTTTGCATGCAAGAATGAAAAATGGTAGTGTAGTGTTGGTAATAAGAGAACAAAACTCTCTTAAAAAAGAGTAGAGAAACCGGTGGAGGCAAGGGAAAAAAGCCAAAATTGGCATCTTGCTTTTCACTTTTTCTCTTCACAACACAATAGGTATGTAAGCTAGTATGCACTAGCTATGATGACATCTATTTTACTTAATAAAATAACATCATACTCACACCCTACACCATCCAATTTTTCGGTCCATTTAACATAAAATGGACTATCATTTTATTTTGTCAATTTGTCATTTGTCACACAATATGTCATATGTAGTAAGTTACATGTTATTAATTAATTTAATGCATATTTATCAAATAAATATCATTTTATAAATGAATTAGATTACATACAACAATTGACTAGTGATACTTGATCACATAAATAAAATGGGTCATATAATTATAATTCACAACATCTTGTAATTATAAGTAACCATTCAAACTCATCTCTATTGTTTCAGAAACAATAAACAATTTTAGTAATTAAGTATTTCAATTACTAAAAAAAATCTTATTTAATCCCATTACAATAAGATATAAATAATCTTTCTCACAATTGAATAGTTCAATTTTAAGGAATTGATTAACTTGTATCATCATACAATTAATCAATTTTTCCATTAAGGGAATTGTCCTTTAGGTGTGACCTTAAGGGATCAACTGATCACCACCGTCAAACGACAGTAATGTCAAACTCTAGTTAGCCAATCATTACCGATTAATGATGATCAGTTGACTATATAATGAATCATCCCTTATGTATTCTTAATATGAGATTTAAACATGTGATCGCACGATTGTTGAGGACACATACTCCAACAATCTCCCACTTGTCCGAGACAATTGTGCGTCACCAATTCTCTTGTCCTATTGTAATCTCCCACTCAATGCAAGGCGTCTCACATGTCGTACTTGTATTTGATCATATCTTGAGCGGTTTCCTCGATCTGGAGTGTAACTGTCTGACTGGAATTATCTACCGTAGATACCTTCCGAGCGTGGCCACGCATTTCTAGTTCACTACTCCTCGAGTGGCCTTGAGATTTCAATTAACCCTGACAAGGGGGTGGACAATTCCTATCACACTATTCCTTTCGTTTAGCCACAATTCATCTTAACCCAAAATATATACCCATTTGACCTCATTTACGACAATCGTAGAGCATAAATCAAAGCTAATCAGAAATTTGTGCCAACTTGGGCGAATAGTCTCTAGTCAAAAGAATTGACTCATAAGAATACTATAACAGCTCTTGCCACGACCAAGCTTTATGAATTACCAGAACTCTATAAGCGGTCACTGCCTGACAGAGTGTCCCATACAATCTGCCTATGTGATCGACTAGTCATCCCATATGACTCTATGACACTTGAACTTGCCGTCAATCGCATCATACTCCAGTCACTTCGAGACGTCACCACTTCTAAGTGACTAGGGGTGAGTACTATGTCAATCCAGTTCACTTTAATGGGGTTCAATTTGTCTCTACAACCCATTTGGATTTAACAAAGCAATAAATGAGTTTAAAGAAACTCAAACGATAAATGCGATTATCATATATGAATAGTCAATACCCTATTACTACTTCATATCATATAATCTATAGTGTACCTTTTACACTAGTTGAAATGCAATAAAATCTTGGCAAGTGGATATACCATGTATCCATATATTCCAACTTTATTAATTGCTATTTCCTTCTATTCAATGTCATCTCTAATGACATGAATTTATCTAAGTATATGTCTAGACTTTTTACTAGACCTGGGCTCTTTAACTTGAAAGATGCTCCCACTGTTATCACATAACTTGTGATAAAGTCTTTGGTAGAGGAATCTACTCTCATTCCCTATGTTGACCATTTTATCACAATTCACTTAGATTCCTTTTGTAGAATTTGCAATGTACAAAACTAAAACACTTCTCTAGTTTCTTACTCCATAGTCAATAAAATCAGCCTAGGATTTCTACAAATCCTTCTCGGGTTGGAAACTAAAGTTTGTGTAACCCTTTAACACATAACTTAGTTTATCATTCAAATAATTGAACAAATCCTCAATTGTTCTTTAAAGCTTTCACAAGACCATCTTATGAATTTACTTGTTATTGACTTATTATGCTCCTAGCATATACTTCATCACGGCGTGTGTGTCTGTTGGCATACATGATCATTCTAATGGCGGAAACATTAGTAAATGATTTCATGTGATCAACAACTTAATAGGTTCAGTGAATGACCATGACTCCATCATAGTAATTCCACTTTCATCACCATGAATAACCTATTCAACCTTGTTGATTTTAAACATATTTGAAAGATCTTATCATCATAAGACACTTAACTCTATGCCAATATTCTCTCACATAGATTCAGAAATCTTAGAATATATCGCACTTTTTCCTAGTCTCCCAATCACTCTTTCACAGAAGAGAGCATTGGTACATTATTCTCAATATGTAATATGTCTTCAATATATAAGACATGGAAAAATAATTCTTGCTCCCACTTAACTTCATGTATAATCATGATTCTTCAATCATGTGAATGATACCATTCTCGATTATCACATGAACGAAAAGTATAATCCTTTAATGCTTGCTTAAGACCATTCTAGGATCACTTAAGAAAGCTATGCTTAATATGTTAGGATTCTTAGATCTTCATCTAAGATTTTGTGTTCCACACATTCCTTTTCTAAATTCCTATTTTAGAAAAGCGAATCTTTATAATCATTTGCCATTCTTCATTAAAATGAATTGTAGCAATTCCTAACATGATTTATCTTGATCAACATCTTCATGTCGATCTATGCCCTTATTTACTCTAAAGCTCTATTCACTTTAAGGAGACCCTCGCCTTTAAGTAAATCAACTCTTTGAGTAACAATTTTTGGATTGTAATGTTATGGCTCGTATGTAACAAAGTCGATTTGGAATAATACCATTACTTTCGCAAAGCAACATTTTAACAACAATACATGTGTGCTAAACTCCCACTGAGCTATACTCCCACTCTATCTTTATAGATTATAGTTCCATCACTTTCACAAAGTAACACATTAACTATAAGACATGTTTGTGACGATCTAATCTACTCCCACTCTATCTCTTAGAAATACCTCTATCTTCTTAAGAGATAGCTTTGTGAGTTACAAACATATATATGGTGGAGTATTAGAAGTTTCTTTAGACTGACGTATTAGCTTATAAAAGACCATCTCTATAATGGCAGCTTGATTGATATAATATGCAAGTCTTATCCATGTCATCTGTTAAATAGACTCTCTATTTTAGGTATCTCCAGGTTGACCCTCCAGATTAAAAATAAAATCCCCAAAAGTTTGTTCAACAACTCAATTTGACTCATGTTAGTTTGATCTTATGGGTAGTGACACAAGGTCATAATCCATATATAATAAATCAAATTCATTACTTAGATCTTTGCCACCACTATCGGATCGTAATGCTTTAATTCCTTTTGTACAATTGGTTCTCTACTTCATTTTAGAAATTCTTTAAATTTCTCAAAAGCTTCACTTAATATTTGATCAAGTAAATATACCCATATCTACTTAAATCATCGGTATTAGTGACGAAGTGGTCATAATTTCCCCTTGCGGTGATGTTCTTTGGACCACATACATCGGCATGTATTTGTCCTAACTAATCACTTGCCCGTGTTCCTTTACAACTAAAGGGAGTACAAATCATTTTGGGAAGGAGACAAGATTTGCATATTCCATATGATTGAAAAATCAAATGGTTCAATAAATCTAGTCCACACTAGCCTTTTAATGCGTTTCTCATTTATGTAACCTAATCGAAAAAGGCCAAATTCACAAATAATTTGAATCACTTGATATGAGTCTTTTGTATTGTATGTTATAGATATATTTAGTTGAGTTGGAAGTGTCCAAAACATGAATACCATTGATAGAAGTGGCTTGGCTCACAGCCAAGTCATATTCAACAATTGTTTTTGATCGCAAAAGAAAGGAAAAATCCTTCTATGTCTAACATAGAAATGATAATAATGCTTTTAGACAAAATGGGTACATAATAACAATTATGTAGATTACAACTCAAAGCTGTTAGCTAAAACAAGTACATAAATCCCTCTTGAACTGGCGGCTACCCTAGCTCCATTTCCTTATCGGAGATCTACATCACCCTTGTTTAGCTTTTACACATTTCCAAGTCCCACTTGGAGTGATAAGTCCAACATTGATATCTTCCAAATACTTGGGGCAATTACGCTTCCAATGGCTCATGACATTACAATAATGACATTCGTCGTCGGATTTGGCACCCTTCTTGGTTTTGGTTGTGGTAGTCTCACTATCAACTTCCGATTCACAATCGGATTTGGGCTTCTTACCCTTGTTTGCTTTTCCTTTATTAATACTATTACCCTTTTCGGTTGCAAGGACACTCTTGCTAGAACTCCCACTCTATTTGACGTTTCTCCTCGCTTCATCAAACAAGGATTCCTTGGAATTTTGTGAGATTATCCTCATATGATTCTCTTACCAAGGATGTGGTGGGCATGAGTATGGGAGTGTCAGGTGTAGAAGTAGTAAAACGACAAAGATTTTCATCCTCACCAATGCCAAAGCGTGGTTCTCTAATCGGGTCATCGTCATACGAGGAGCATTTTTCATTGAATGATTGGAGCCATGAATTAATCACTACTACAATTCCCTTACTTTCCCGACGCTTTGTGGTTGACGCTTTTATAGGCGTCGACCCATTTTTTCAACCCATATCCATTTTATTAATATAATATTCATTTTTAATTAAAAACCACCCCCCTCTACAAAAATTTCATTTCTCGCGCTCTTCAATTCCCCCAAAAAAATCAAACTGCCTCACGTTGATCTTCTCACTTGCTGACCTAATTCATTTTGTGCCCCTCTAAGTCCTAATTTAAAAAATCATTTCACTTGCTGACCTGATTCAACGCTTTCAATTGCTATTCAATCGTCATATTGCTCATCTCTCTCGATTGCAAATCTTCACGTGTATGTAATTTCTACTTAATTTGTGATTTAGAGTTCAATTATTGCTTTAGTTGAATAAATCGTCTTACAAAATTTCAAAATTGATTACAAATGCAAACCCTAATTCGGGTTGTTCGATCGCAGTGCGGAATTAGGTCGGAGATTGTATCTTCTGAGTTTCGTTGCTTCAATTCTTTGCCCTCCGTTGTTTCGGTATTTGCATTTCTTTCTACTAACGTTTCTTTTTGTTTGTTGGATGAATTCAACGTTATTGGTCATTAGTCAATGTGCGTTTGAAATTAATTTATGAGTTGCGTAAATAGTTGCTTTTTCTTCGGTTTTGGCCTAGCATCATGAATCCCACTTTTCCATATGAGTTATATTGAAGTAGACATTTGCCAGAACGATGAATTGGTATTACATATAGTGCTGTTTTCAATTGTCAACGATATCAATTGATTTCCTATTTATGAATAAGAATTCCTGGCATCAACTTAGACAAATCGCTTAATTGTCTTTGCGTGCTACATCGTTAATGTATTTGGTCTTTTATTTTTTTTGGTTGTTTTCTAGGGGTGACTGGAAGACTTTAGAGCTGAAAGAATACAACTTCAATGCTAAAGGTTTACCTTCTGATTGTGGTCATTTGCATCAGTTACTCATGGTTAGTTTATTTTGTTCCTTTCACCCCAAACTCTTCTCGATATAAAGTTGTTTCGTTACATGATTGGGGGTGTTAGCTTGGTTCAAATATGTGAAAATTTGAAAGAAACTTGGTTCATTTTGTTGCTGGCTGTGTCGATAGCATGGTTGGTCAAGGTTGATCATTTATATGAAACTATGCTTTAGTTTTTACGCACAGATCACCTCCTAATCGTTTAGGTAGAGTACAAAATGGTAAGATGTATGGAAAAAAATAAACTTAATCTCTTTGTTCCATGTGTTGTATATCATTGATTTGGATTTTATTATAGTTATCATGTTGATGACATTAGTTTTTGTTTTTTTATGCAATTGGAGCCTTGCAAATGTTGACATATGCATGCGGCTGGATATAAATTGATTAGTTGTCATCTCCTATATGATTGTTTAAGATTTGATGAGTTAGATATTTCTTAATGGGTCTCTTTTAAATTTATAACGTATACTCATCCAATCAGTATAAATTACTAATTTTAATCTTTACTATGCACCTAAACAGATTAATGGAGGGCTCACACTGCTTTAAAAGTACGTGGTTTGATCTATTTAGCGTTTCCTTAACTAATATTTGTGTTTGTATTTACATTGAATATGTGCTTGTATCTGCACTGGTTAGCTAGTTGGCTTCTCCTTTATCTGGTCGTTTCACTTACGCTATTTTTGTTTATTTCAGAAAGTGTTTTAAAAGATGATGATGATTATGTTCCTATTGAAATGGTTAAGCTATAGTGTTGCTTTGCCGAAAATCAACGAATACATATCTTAGCTTAATAAGTGTTGTTTTCTCGCATGTCCATATCATCTATATAGTTTTACTTTAGGCATTGAACTTACTGCCTACAAAATATTTCTCCTTTCCTTATGGGCTAAGATAGCGTATGCTTTTAGGTACAAATAGGTGAGGAGCAAGTTAGTCTTATAATTGAACTTTACTCAAATAGGATATACTGTAAATGAAGTTATGATGACTCTCTATGTACAATGGTGCTTAATTTTATAATAATATTGTTCATTCTTACAAAAAAAAAAAATATGAACGCGTCATCAGTTATTCTGTTACAATTTTCACCAAGCTGGTGAATATGCGCTTGAATCTTAACTCTTGTTACAAGCACTTAGTTGGCTGTTCAATGAGTATAAATTCTAGAGGTTAGTAGACGTATACTAATGTTACCCGATGCCCTTAATGCTATACGTATACGTGACATTCGTTAAAATGAATTGACATTGGTGGTTTTGTACTTCTGTACATGGGAGCAAGGAATAGATGCCAGGTTACATAAACATTAAGCATATGCCCCCTAAACTCATGTTCAATATCATATACATTCCCATGTAAGGTTAATGTTGGTAGATTAATTGGAATATAAATACTTCTCTAACATTTTGCCTTTTTTCGTGCTTCTCAACTGGAATGTAGGAATGAATATTGGTATGCTATGTACAATTGGTACGGAATGTTACCGTTCCGACTTCCGAGGACTATTGATGATATAACAACCACCACCACCACTACTACTACTACATATCGCTGGTACAACCGCAGTTTTTGAATTAGTTCAATGACCAAAGACTTGGGATTTCTTTAGCCTAATCCTGATTTCTTCGGTGAGTTCACTCATTGTCTTGGGTGTTTATTTTGTTACTTGGAACATATTGATCAAAATGAGTAAACAAAGTTATTTCTTACATGAATTTGTTGGATGATAAACATTTTGACGAATATTTTGATCATTTAATGAACATTTGATGAACTGACATTATTACGGTGTCGTTTAACTTTGACTTGCTCAGATATTCATGGAACTTTGTTGGAGATTGTTATTGTGTAAGTGTTGATATCTGATTTTGGTTTCTTAGTTTCGTATTATTGAACTGTGTAATTGCTAATTTTTCTTATTATGTGATAATAAAGGGGTTTTAGCGTGTGGAGAATTGAGCATACTTAAATTGAGGCCTAGTGTCATCTTTATGTTCCTCTTTATTTCTTCCCTGCGTTTCTCGTATCTAGCTTTTCTTTACTTTAGATTTTTTTTTACAAAATTAAACGTGGGAGAATTTGAGGCTGTTTACTTCCTTCATGTACTGCATTATATGTTCCTAAGTTAATTACTAGATGATTTTGCTTGGTTGTTTTGCCGTCATTTTAATTTACCTTATACCTTTTGAAACAACTGTTTTTTGGTGTCATTTGCTTGGATGTTTGAAACCTGAAATGGGGTCACAATATGCTGCATATGAGTATGAATACTCATATTGAGATTGTTACATTTATTCTCCAAGTTTATTGTATTTGGTCCCTGTAGATATGATATACATCTTATCTCATCCTTTCCTTCTCTATCTATTTTCCTCTTTGTTTCTGATCAAGTGGAACATAAGTTGTGATTATGTATAAAATGTAGAGTGAATAAGGAATGGTTACTAATAATGGAAGTATTGATGATTTGGCAGGAAGGATGAGATGGATGCAGTCATGCTGTGGGAGGGTTGGATTAGAATTGAAGAGTAGATGGACATATTTTCCAGATTGTTCAACAAAATGTATTTTTGTTGTAGATGGATGTATATTTGATTTTAGTGTGATAGAAAATATTTCAACTCTGGATGAGTTCCTTTTTATGGAGTTTTTTTTCAACAAACATTGTACGTTACTTTATAGTTGTATATTGGATATTTATATGAAATTACTCCATTACTTGCACCGACATATCAGAGTTCCGTCTCAATTATTGTATTCTATACACTCTTTATGATGTCATCTAGTAATCTATATGATTTAATTCAATCATAGTGACGAAAATAATAGTCATAGTGAATTTTTTTAGAGACGAAAAAAGCGTCGAGAAATTCCACTTTCTGACGCAAATAAGTGCAGAGAACCTCTGACGCTAAAAAGCGTCGCTGCTTGTGACACAAAAAAGCGTCAAAAAGGTTGACGCTAAAAAGCGTCAAAAAATCCTGACGCCCCAAAAAACCACGCTTTTAAAAGCGTCGAGAAATAAAATGGCGACACTTTTAACCATCGAGAATACCCTAAAAAAGCGTCGAGAAAGCAAGGGATTTGTTGTAGTGAATGGTGATCGATGTAGGATTATTAGATGAATCCATTGCAAATAAATAACTACAAAAACGAAAATGAAGGAAATAATAAACATCTATCATTTTAATAATACTTGTAAACAAGTATTGCATTTATATAGTGACCTCTACCCATCTATTATAAATGATTCCGAGATCCAAATTCATATTAATTCGAGCACGGTGAGCCGATTCATCCCTTATCAATATAATTCGGTGGATTAACCTCTTAATCGATTCTACTTCTAGAACTCTCGGTCGATAAAAATTACTTTAATATTTATCTTTAGCCCGGAACACATACGATCACGGTCACGAATACTTCCGTTGAGCTCAATCCAAATTTCGATGTAATAACATTTTATTACCCACTTACTCAACGTAACAAGTTTAGTACCCCGGTGAGCCGAGCCTACTTCCTCATGAAATTGGGACTCATGGTTTGTACTATTTGGTAAGGCTAATTCTCAATTATTATTTAGTGAGATGTATTGTCAATTTATTATCTATCACGTTTTATATATGTGAACTAAAGCGGTGAATTACGATAATTATAATTGACACGGGATGACTCGATATGATGTGCATGTGTTGTTGTGGCGATTTGGCAATGCATGCAACATATTAGAAGAAATGCAAAGCAATAATAAAAATTCCTAGTATGGCTTTCCTAAAATAGGAAATCAAATAATCTATTACATATTTGGAAACCAACTCCTTTGGTCCCTTAAATCTTCAAGTGGCATGCCTCCCAAGAACACCGTCTTTGTCGGAACGCCTTTCCGAATGGCACCATCTTGAAGAAGCTCCATAATTACAAATAATAATAAAAATACAAAGCTATTCCTATTATACATTTCTAATATGAAAAACTAGTAAAAATAAAAGTGATACGAGATCACATTAAATTACAAGATTAAAACTAAGGCCATCGATTAAAACTACGTAATTAAAACTAAGGCCATACTAAGATAAAATTACGTAATTCAAAATTATATAAATAAGAGACATTCAACAATTCAAATATGCAGCATTATAATATGTATCTATCATGCCAAATTATGTGCCAAATCGCCCTATTTAACTTATATCGTATATATAACCCGGTTTTATGGAAATGCGTGATAATAACTTCTTAAAATCACATATTAACACTTAAATCACATTTAAGCTCAAGTTAATTATCCTAACACTCTTAGGACTCAAAAATTAGTCATCACTCGATTTTTGACAATAATTCAACTTGATTTAATTTTATGCTCATTTTTTACCTTAAAATCATAACATTTATGAAATAAATCCAAATTAAATTACAATAATTTCAAAGTTTAAATTTTAAATTTTTGGACATTTTGGAATATTTTCATGACACTCATAATATAAAAAATCATGGTTAAAATTTTCGAATTAATTTTGAGAAAATATAGTTGCAATTTATCGGTTTTATCTCATAAAACATCTAAAGTATCCAAAAATTAATCCAATAAATTTTACAACTTTAGATCTTATAAGTGGGATATTTATGCAACCTAAAATAATTTTCTCATACCATGTAATTCGTTTTAGCAATTTATGCTAAAATAGTCACTATTTATGGCATTTTTACACTAGAAATTCATAACTCATGCAAAATAAATTCATTTCATCTCAACATTTACATACAATTTTTAAATAATGCATGTGACAACATACCAAAATCTCATGGTCTGGTTCGAAGTTTAACTATTTTTAACTATTTTACCTCTTTTAATCCATTTTTATCTCATAAAAATCATAAATCATGCAATATTAATCAAATTAATACGATATTTTACACACAACTTGGAAAATATGCATGTGAGGTCATATAAAAATTTTAAGGTCAGAGAGTAAGTGTAACCATTTTTAGCCATTTAACCTCCATTTATGCCATTTTATCACATAAAAATCATAAATCATGAAATATTAATCACATTAATATGATATTTTATATACAATACATAAAATATTCATGTGAGGTCATACTAAAATATCACGGCCAGTAGTAAAGGTTAACTTATTTTAGTGAATAAAAGTTCATTTTACTCATAAAAATGTAATTATTTCACTAAAAATGAACACTAAATTACCATAAATCATAAAAATGACATAAAACCATTTTAGGACCAGAATATATAAAATGCGTCATGGTTTCATGATTTAATCTTATAAATCACAAATTTTTAGTTTTATATGTTAACATTTTAACTCGGAAAAACAATAACCGATTATGCATGCAACATCCTATGCTCTGATACCACTTATTAGGTTCATATACCTCTTATTAGACTCCTCTAATAGTGAACTAATTAACTTCTTAATTATTTATTCTTTAGATCTAGTGCATGCATAACAAAATAAGAGATTTATAAGGAAAAACAATGTTCCTTACATTGTGATATGGCTCAAATTAAGGGCACAAATAAGGTCACCTTCCTTATTTGTTATTGAGCTACAATATGATGGATGATCCTCCAAAATCTCAATGTAGAGATTCTCCTTTGATTGTACCCAAGACTTATCTCATAAACTAGTATACTAATTAACTAGATTAATACACTAGTACCCTTAAAATTAATTCTAATAATATACTTATTACTACACTAGTAATCCTATATTGTGTTTAGAATTTATGGAGATACTAAGACATTTTAGAGAGTAGTAAAAAGTTTGCATGCAAGAATGAATAATGGTAGTGTAGTGTTGGTAATAAGAGAACAAAACTCTCTTAAAAGAGAGTAGAGAAACCGGTGGAGGCAAGGAAAAAGAGCCAAAATTGGAATCTTGCTTTTCACTTTTTCTCTTCACAACACAATAGGTATGTAAGCTAGTATGCACTAGCTATGATGACATCTATTTTGCTTAATAAAATAACACCATACTCACACCCTATACCATCCAATTTTTCGGTCCATTTAACATAAAATGGACTACCATTTTATTTTGTCAATTTATCATTTGTCACATAATATGTCACATGTAGTAAGTTACATGTTATTAATTCATTTAATGCATATTTATCAAATAAATATCATTTTATAAATTAATTAGATTACATACAACAATTGACTAGTGATACTTGATCACATAAATAAAATGGGTCATATAATTATAATTCACAACATCTTGTAATTATAATTAACCATTCAAACTCATCTCTATTGTTTCACAAACAATAAACAATTTTAGTAATTAAGTATTTCAATTACTAAAATAAATCTTATTTAGTCCCATTACAATAAGATATAAATAATCTCTCTCACAATTGAACTGTTCAATTTTAAGGAATTGATTAACTTGTATCATCATACAATTAATCAATTTGTCCATTAAGGGGATTGTCCTTTAGGTGTGACCTGAAGGGATCAACTGATCACAACCGTCAAACGACAGTAATGTCAAACTCTAGTTAGCCAATCATTACCAATTAATGACGATCAATTGACTATATAATGAATCATCCGTTACTCATTCTTAATATGAGATTTAAACATGTGATAGCATTATTGTTGAGGACACATACTCCAACAGGATGAGAGCGGCCTAGGATCGACAATAGAGTTATGCAGATCTGCATTGTCGGGATATAGAGTTTCAGGTTGGGGAAAAGGTTCTTTTGAAAGTGTCTCCTATGCGTGGGGTTATGAGATTTGGTAAGAAAGGGAAGCTGAGCCAGAAGTTTATAGGACCATATGAGATTTGGATCGGGTGGGTGAGGTTGCTTATCGGTTAGCTTTACCGTCTGATTTGGATAGAGTGCATAATGTGTTTCATGTGTCTCAGCTGTGGAAGTATGTTAGTGATCCATCACATGTGTTAGAGGTTGAGACCATCGAGCTCGACGAGTCCTTGTCTTATCTTGAGGTACCAAAACAGATTCTTGATCGAAAGGTTAGGAAAACTAGACATGGTGAGACAATGTTGCTTAAGGTTCTTTGGTCTAACCACGAGGTTGAGGAGGCTACATGGGAGGCGGAGGAAGCTATGAGAGAGTGGTACCCATCTTTGTTTGATCAGGTATGTGTGGTTACGGGGACGTAACCTTGTTTCTTTTAGGGGTGTAGGAGATGGTCGCATAGAGTTTTTGCATGTTTTATGTAAGTTTTTGTATAGTTAGTGGTTGTTTTGAGTCGGGTTGAGTTTTGTTTGGGAGGTGTGTTTTGGAGTTTGTGTCGAGTTTTTTTATGTGGTTGTGTCAGGATGGTGTTAGTGTGTTTTGTTTTGTTTGTGGTTTGAACTTCGGGGACGAAGTTCTTTTTAAGGAGGGAATACTGTAATACTACGGTTTTATGTATCTTGGGGTACTCTATTGAGTGGGGCTAACTCTGTCGAGTAAGTATGGTTTTACGCAAAACAGTAGCCTGCCGGATGGGTACTCGATCGAGTAAGCTTGGCACTCGATCGAGTAAGGGTCACTCGATCGAGTAAGTGACTTACTCGATCGAGTAAGTCGGTTAATGGGTGATATTTGACGGGTTTTGTTAATAATGCGGGAATGGTATATAAGGCCTTCGTCACTTTTATTAAAACTCTTTTAAAAACCTAAAACCTTCAAGATAATATTAGAAGTTACGTTGAATCATCCTCACCGCATTATTAACAAATCCCGGAGCTAGGAGTGTCGGTTTTCGTCGTTCTTTACACCTTTGTGATCCTTGCGTCGTGGGTAAGCTCTACATATCGTTTTTATATCGTTTGGTTAATGTTGGTTAAACCCTTATTGGGTGATTTGGTAGTTTTGGTGGCTATGTGATTATGGTAGTAATAATATGTATGTATGTATAGGAGGGTTCGTTGAGGAGAGATTCTGATTTGGCTGCTTGATCGTCTGATTTCGTGTTGCTGTCCAGGTAGGGTTTCCCTACTCAGTATTAGTTGCATAATGTGTGGTGATGGTTGTTGTGATTAAAGAGTTATTGTATTGTTGAGTTGATATACGGTTGTTGTTTTCATACTGTTGATTGGGTTGTATTTGTTTGTGATCTTCGGGGCGCGTCCCTTGCTGAGTGGAGTCACTTGCAGGAGTGGCTTCATGCCCTTGGTTCGCCCTCTGTGGAACCCGCCACAAGAGGGGGTGTGCACATTAAGGAAACTTGGGTTTATCGCTCAGTGGTGATGAGCGGGGATTTGGTGGGTACGGCTGCGGTCCACCACTGGCGGTGTGGAGTACTTGTTGCGATAGGTACTCTGGCAGGGCTACACACTTTAGTGTGTAGTCAGTCGTTGTGTGGATATTGGTTATGGAGTCTGGGGAATTGTTGTGTTGTTGAGTTGTTTATGCACTTGTTCGTTGTGGCTTGGTTTTATGTAATTAGTACTGACCCCGTTAATTGTTTTAAAACTGTGGCGATCCATTCGGGGATGGTGAGCAGTTATTGAGCAGGTATGATATGACGCGTATGGGGTAGATGGGATGAGTCATCACATGGCAGTTAGAAGTCTTCCGCTGTGTCAGACGATGTTTTGTAGTTTTTATAGTTTTATCAGTAGACCGTATTGAGTACTTTGTATTTCAGTTTAACAGCTTTGGAGTTGACATGTAATCACTTTAAACCGTATTTACTTTTAAATATGTTTCGTTATTGTCTTATGATTATCATTGCCTCGGGTAACCGAGATGGTGGCGTTCTCATACCTTAAGTGGTCGTGGTAAGGCACTTGGAGTATGGGGGTGTCACAAAATTTCTGACCTACATCCACCTCTACCAATAATCTTTCATAACCTAACCTAGTCCTATCCTCAGTAGCTTTATCCCGTTTGAGAAATTTACCAATCAGACCAGCCATTTTCTCAAGACTAAATTTACCCCAGAATTTCGGAGGTAAGCCACACAGACGAAGCCTGATAGGTACAGATTTGGCTCTCTTCTTCATAAGACTCACTGACTCAGTCCAGGGCTTAACCACAAGTGATTTATTATCATACATAGGAAACCCTTGTTGTAAAACTAGGTTCTAACATTCCTTTGTGGGAAACCTTACCAAGAACACTCCATTGGGAAGAAAAGAAATCTTATCAAATTTATAGACCCCCTAAATTTTCTGAACAAATCCAGAGACCAGTTCCCAAGGAGGATTACTACCTAACACATAGCATACCACAACAGTGTCCCAGAATTAAATTTCAGAATCAACATCCTATGAAGTAAGTTGCAATAAATTCGAAGAAGATGAGGCTACAGAAGGAGAAACCCTAGAAGGGGAAGTATGCTTGCCTGAAACTTCCGTCCAACCTTCCTCATTCTCAGGAGTCTCAGGAGGAGTATCCACAACAATCTCGGGAGTCTCAGTAGGGGTATCCTCAACAGTTTCATCAATTGCTTCCAAATTAATCTTAGGAATACCAACAACTTCACTCATAGACTTAGATTTCCTCGCATCAGACGACTGTGGGATTTCAAACCCAGAAGAAGACGGTACGGAGAATCCATATCAAGATTATGATCCACACAATTAGTAAAAGAGAGTCGAACTTTAGCACGTAATCGATTTTTAGATTTAATTTGAGATTTTTTTGTGATTTTTCTTGCCATTTTGCAATCAAAACCCTAGAAAGATGGAAGAGCATCATCTCTCCAAAAATCCCATTTTTTATGAATTCGAGCGACAGGACGCATATTATTATTGCTCTTATTTAGTATATATTCGTATTTTTATGCAATTAATCTTTAGTAACTATAAAATATATAAATAAATGTGAAAATTGAATTTTTCATTATAGGATGACTTATTTTAGTGTATTAAAGTTTTTCATGTCAAATTTTTAATTTTAATAATTACTTTTTAATTTTATAACTAATTAGTTCATAAATAAAGTTTAATTGTGTTAGAATAATAAATAAATATAAATATAATATTTATAATTTAATTTTATGCATATCCTGGCCTATATTTATGAAAAATAAATTATTTATCATTGTGACATATTTTTCTTATTTATTTTTTTATTTATAAATGAAATCGCCTATTAAAATGCTATTTTAAGTTAAAAATATGAAACAGAGTTAGATAATTTACTATGTAATGTTTTTATTGAATTTATATCTCAATAAAATGTCTAGTAATTTTGCATAGGCAGAATATAACTTTGGTTTAACTGTTTAGAAATAATAGCATAACCTTTATGTTTAATTAACGGATTTAATAAATGTTTGTTAAGGAAATAAGTAGTGACATATTTGATGGTATCATGTCTTGTAAATATATTCTCTGTAACAATGTTCATAATGTGAGATTATAATAAACATGTGTGTTAAGAATTGATTGTTACTTTTACAATGCAAAATGTCATGTTTACACTTATTGTGATATTGCCTTTCGTAAATTATATATTGACATGAGTGTCTCTTGTTTTATATTGGAAAATTTGAACATATGCTCTAGCTTTGATGACCATTATTGAATTTCAGTTGATATTATTTATCGCTCATTTATGAGCATTTTAGCTTGTTAACATGAGGTTTTTCATGGTGCACATTTGTTATCTTTTGAACCTTGTTCCATCTTATATATGGTTTAGCTAGAGTATAAGATATGGAGTAGATTTCAAGTTATTGGTCTACTTGATATGAGCAATACCGAACTGGGTAGGTTTCAGGTTATTTGCCTACCTAGTACCCTAGCATGGTTTCAGGTTATTGGCACGCTATGGGTTGACCGTCCTTTTTTTTATACTCTTATGAGTCTATGGATATGTCGTTTTGGAGTCAAGGGTCCACACTTTTACGCCTTGAATGGTTAAGTGTCCGCACATTTTCGCCTTAACTAGACGTTATGTCCCTCGAGAGTCTGGCCAGTCTTAGACATGGGTTCACGGTTACGTGTCCCGGCGTAAGGTTATTTTGGTGTCAGGTTATGGACACCAAGGTTTAGGCTTTCAGGTTATTGGCCCTAGATGGTGCTCGTTCTTCTCTCGTGTTATTTTTTGTATTTATAATCCAAGTTTTAGATGTTTATATCACTCGTATATTTTCATTACTCATTTCATATGCCATCTAGGTAAATTGGTTTTATTCCTTTTCATTATGACCACATTTTTCACAGTATTTCATATCATCATGTAAGTAACATGAAATTTGTAAGTTGGTGACACATTTTAAATAATCATGTAGTATCACATTTATGGCATGTTATTACTCACTCATTGGATATTATATACTTCGATATTTAATTATTATGAAGTGCACATATTTTCATATTTTAAATGGATTATATCCTGTCTCATTATTTGCTCATAACTGTTTCCTGAATTTTCTTAAATCATGGCTGGGAGGACTCCTAGTTATTCCCCACTGACGGTGGTTGTTGATAATTTTTTTTTCAGGTTGATGTGTACTTGGTCATAGATGGGCTTTGAGAGAGAGAGAGAAAGAGAGTAAATAATAATTATGATGTTTAATATTTGAACCTTGTTGCTTTGTTTTGGACGGGTTTTCATTCCTGACAGTAGTTGTATGCGCAGTTAAATATTACTTTACCTACTTTGGTAGCACTCGGATTTATTGTCAAGGTGTTTCCGCCACCATAGAGTTTTATTAATATAAAATGGAATATTTATCTAATTTATTTGTATTATTAAATCTGGGGTTGTTACAATTGCCGTTGATGAATACGTGCTTAATCACTCAACCAACTAAGCCCAGATCCTTTTGGGTACCAGTCTCATTGCATGATCAATCAGTTAGACCAACTTGCCCACAATTAAACTAATCATCTACTCAATATTTTTCTAAATTCCTTTTTAAAGGGCGCATCAAATCGAGTCGAATTACCACTAAAAAAACGATTTTAGTTTAAGATCGTGACGCTAACATGAAAGTCTGAGGGTGTAAAATCCCATCTTTTAATCTTGTATTTTTCTTATTTGTTTATTTTATTTACGAATTAAAGTCCTATTAATGCCATGATGGAATGATTTCTTAAAACACATGATTTAAAACTTCTTTTACCCTAGCTGCCCAAATCAGACAGGCGGATAAAATACGGTGCCTAATGTGCCTTCAGGAAGGATCACAACATCTTCCACGCCTCTTCCAAAGGCTTCTCTCAGCAGCTCTGTTTCATCTTCATCTTGGGTTCGTTCCTTTTTCTTCTATCTTTTCTTTCCTTTCTTCTTTTAATTAATCTACACCTTTTTATTTGTTTTTTATCAGTTTACTTTAACTTTCAATTTATTTCATTTAATTTTCTTAAACCTTTTTTTCCGTGTCGGTTGAAATCGGTAATCATTCATATTAGTTGGTTTTTCCATTTCTCGTTATCAAATCCGGGTATAGAGGCTTGATAATTAATATTTAGTCTTCTACACTCGACTTTTTTAAATTTGTATCTGTTTTATTTTTAAGCTTTCAAATCGTTTTACAATCATTAGTAATCAATATTGATAGGTTTTGAGATGTTTTTTTTCTACATAAATTTCATCCTTAATTTTTTATCTTTCAAGTTTCATTTCTAAATTTGTAATTTAAGCTATCTTTCATAATTAATTAACCCTAAATCGACAAGCGGATTCGACTTTCACAGTTAGAACTTGCCTAAGAGCAGGCGCATGAAGTGTTGCGCCTCTTCCAGGGGACGCACTTCATGCTGCAGCTACTCTTAGTCGAATTTTGCCTCTGAACTTGTTTATGTTTCCACATAGCTTTCTATTAGGCTTCTTTAATCGACTATTACTCATTATTATCACCTTCTAACTTGTTTTTTTTTATTAATTCATTTAATTATTTTATTTTATTTAATTTATTTAATTTAATTTATTTTTTTATTCTAAACTCGTCTTGGCATTTGTATAACATGAATTCAAATGTAGGATTCTTTTATTTCACTTGTATTATTCACATGTATCCATGTTTGTTTGTTGCTCCCCACATGTAACTAATATAAACTTCTACATCGACCCACTAATTGTAAATTGTTTTTTCACCGACTTAGTCTAAATTCACATGCTAGGTTCAATACAATGTTTGTTGCATTAAATTTATATAATCAACAACACATCGAGTATAAAAGACTTCCGTGATTATTAGTAGTGGCCGCTGTCGAGGTGGGCGGGATTATGTGTTTGATTAAAGAGCTTCCTAATACGTACCCCCACCCCTTACTCAAGATCTCTTTGGACATCCTTGTTCATTGGTAAATCGAGAGTCATTCTAAACATAGAATGTTAAGGGTAAACGAGTATTTTTAGTGGTTATGCCACGCTTCATGTCGACAAAAGCATGAAGTATGCGAATGGTTTCCTGTTGATACGTGCTTAATGTATAGTCTTTTCAGCCTATTTCAGCACGTATTTCTATGCATTTTCATACTATTTTTATGGTATTTTGCCCCGAATTGGCTACTTTGGTTCGTTTTGTCCTTTTTGTAGAAATGAACGCAAGAGTAGTGAAATCAAGCCTTTTACCGTCCATTTAGCATGCATTTGGAGGAAGAGTGAATTTGGAGCGGGAATGTAGCTATTTTGAGATGCGCAAAGAAGAAAGATAGCTAGGTGAGCAAAGGAAGAACTTCAAATTGCTAGTGCCTACTTTGAAGAGCCATATCTCGAGTTTTGCAACTGATATTTTGGTTATTCTAATTGGAGATGAAAGATTGTCCTCTTAGCTTTCCAACGCCACCGGAATCGCCCTTTTTGCCCAAGTAACGAAGAAATGGCAGCCGTTTGAAGTTCAGTGCGCAAAGCAGGAAATCGTTGCTGGAAAGTATTCGATCGAGTAGATTTATGTTCGATCGAGCCCTTTTTCTACTCGATCGAGTAGATTCAATTTATGGTTTACTCGATCGAGTAGATTTTCTACTCGATCGAGTGGTTTAAGCTTGAGTTGGTCGATCGAGTGGTTGTAATCCACTCGATCGACTGGTTTTGATGGGGTTGGGCTTTAATTAGCCCGCGTGATGTTTTATTTCGCTAAACTTGTTTATTTTGCTATTTAAGCACACTTTACTAGGTTAATTAGGATCATCTTTCATATTATAAAACACTCTACTGTAAAATTTAGAACGTTGCTTTATTCCTCTTCACTGTTGCTTATTTCGGGATTATTCTCACTCGGATTTTGTGTTCTTTACGCCGGATTCGCTTGGATTGTAATTTCTTTCTCTTTCTTTAATCCCTTAATCCTTTTTATTGCTTTAATTCCTTCTTCCCTATATTAGTTATCGTAATTATTTTAATTCAATTCTTATTAGTCTTTTATAATGTTGAATTTCAATTATCTATTTCTTGTTATTGTTAATTCGTTGGTTATGAGTAGCTAATTCCCCTCTGCTAAGACTATAGGGGATCCATAATTATGAAGGGAGAGTAATCGATTTATTTGGTTAATGCTTGTATTGTCTTTGTTGGTTAAATGCTGCAGTTAATTGTATCCGTCTGATTGAGTCGACGCAATTAGGCATTTATTTCTTAGTGATCCTCGACCTGGACCGAAAGGTTGGAAGGGGCGAGACTACTAGCGAACAATAGGGTATTGCAGTGAGGGCGAAAGTTAAGCTGTTTACACTTTAGGGCGAATTGAGACCGAAAGGAGATATTCACTGCCCCTTAGACCGTATTTGCATTGACCTGAGACCTAGATTACTACCGGATGATTATGGTGAACCGTTTGTCTTAGCTATTTCTCTCTATCTGTTTAATCCCTTTTTCTTATTCTCTTTTCCTTACTCTTATTAGTTTAGTAAATCACATTTAAACCCCCCATTTCTGTGACATCCTGACAGACTGAGTTAAACAGATAATTAGCAAAATAGCCTCCCTGTGGAGATCGACCCTACTTGCTGCTAGCTTCTGTTAGTTGTATTTAGGTTTATTTTTGGTACGAAACGACCGTATCAAATTTTGGCGCCGTTGCCGGGGAGGCGACGCTTTTTATCTGTTTTATTTTGTTTGTTTTCCACCTCAAGGGAAGACTAAGTACCTTGAGGCCGTCCTTATCTTTTTCTTTAGTGCTGTTTTGATAGGTCCTACAGGTCTATTTGACAGATTTTAGAAAGAGATTGTCGAAGGGAAGGCTTGAGTACCTTCGACTCTTTTGCCAATATGACGTCCGTCTCTCGACTTATTGCCCAGTTTGAGCTCCAAACTGAAAGATCTACTAATTGGGAGAGGAAAGAATCTTGGGGTCGTGGTACTCATTACGACGCTGCTCCTCCACCGAGGCCTAGACCACAACCGTTGCTGCAACAAGGCCACCCACAACCTTGTTATTCTTTCCCACCGCAACCAATTCCCCCACTTGCTAGGTATGATGAGGCTGAAGAAGTTAAGTCACTGATATTGGCACTTGCACTACAGTGTCATAATTCTAGTGCGGAATTTGATAGCCGTATGAAGAAGCTAGAGGCTCGGTGTGATCAATTAATTACCGAGCAAGAGCAATGTGAGACAGTGTATGCTATCAACACCGACACCATTCCGTCTCATGAAGAACCCCTGTCACCCAATGTTGAGAATGATTCCTATGACTCGGATGACGAATTCCTATCGTACTTCAAGAGTTTATGCGAAGATCTCAGCCCTGCACAGGAGGAATCACTCGATCGAGTGTGTAACACCCCCATACTCCAAGTGCCTTACCAGGACCACTTAAGGCATGGAAATGCTACCATCTCGGTTACCCGAGGCAATGATTATCATAAGACAATAAAGAAACATATTTAAATAATACTTAACGTTTAAAGTGATTACATGCCAAAAACCAAAACTGATAAAGAGATACAAGTTCTCCAAAACTATCTACTATCAAAAGACTATAAAACTATCAAACACAAATGGAAGACTTCTAAATCGCATCGTGGTGACTCCTCCCGATTATCCCATACGCATCGCTCATACCGCTCAATAATCGCTCACCACCCCGAATGGATCACCACAGTTTTAAAACATTTAACGGGTCGATACTAATCACACAATTCAATATATCAACAATAAGATAAACAGACAACTTAACCGTCACACACACACACAACCACACCAATCCCAACAATCTCAATCACCGATCGTCCACCGGGACCAGCCACCGCGATGGGGGACCGCAGCCGTTCCCACCTAAGCCCCGCTCATCATACCGAGCGACAACCCTGTCCCATTAATGTGCACATCCCCTTCCGTGGCGGGTTCCACGAAGGGCGAAACTAGGGCGTGAAGTCACTCCCGCAAGTGACCCCACTCAGCCGAGAACGCATCTCGAGAACCATAGACGACCAACCACAATCACAATCACAATCACAATCATCAAATCAAACAACTAATTACAGCACATCACCAATATCCCATTATGGGACTAATACTGAGTAGGAAATCCTACCTGGAAAGCACAACACGCAGACGGTATCTACAGCTGTATCAAAACGGCTCCTCTACGAATTCTCCTCCTATCATACAGCACATAAAGACTACACATCACAAACTACACACCAAAACCCCCAATTCCTAAATTAGGGTTTAACCAATCTTAACAAAACATTATAAAAACTATGTTAAAAGCTTACCCTCGACGCAAGGAATCCAACGACACGAAAAACAGCAAGAACCGACCGTCTGAACTCCGGGAATTGTTAAGGATGCGATTAGGAAGATGAACTGACTGCTTTCTCTCTTAACAGGTTTTAGGTTTTGGTAAAAGTGTTTTAAAACAACGACGATTATGTTTAAATACCTTAATCGCATAATTAACAAAACCCGAGAAAAACCCCCCGTAAACCGGACACTCGATCGAGTACCCAAGGTACTCGATCGAGTACCCCCTTACTCGATCGAGTACCCCAGATACTCGATCGAGTACCCAACAGGTCAGAAACTATTTTATTTCGCAACATACCCTTACTCGACAGAGTAAGGCCTACTCGATAGGGTACCCCAAGACTTATAAATACGGAGTATTACAGTCTTCCCTCCTTAAAAAGAACTTCGTCCCCGAAGTTCGACCCATACATAAAAACAACCATACTAACTCGACCAAGACACAACAACATAACTAAGAACTCAAGAACTCGACCAAACATAAAACATGAACTTTTAACACCCACTCCACCAACTATGTTTACTTCCCTAACATGACTCACGATATCGTATCTACCACCTATATATCCCTCACGACACCAACTCCATACATAACCAACTACCATCCTCTAACGCTGCTAGCTCCATAATATCATCCACTATCAAATCCAATACCAAGACACTCATAGACATCAAACGGAATGTTACATTCTACCTCCCTTAAAAGGAACTTCGTCCTCGAAGTTTACTCAGACTCCTAACATCATCCTTCAACTGTCAACACCATATAAAATACTCACACCCTCTGAAGCATTACACTACTACAAGCACGTCCGTGACCTTTTAACACTATCAACCACAACATATACAAATCCATATCTTATGCTACACCAACACTCTACTTCCAAATATACTACCATATGAACAATCATCAAAATCTCTTTTATCGCATCCTACTCCTCTTAAGATAAATGTTACGTCCTCGTAACCTACTAATACTATATCCTTAGTTATATCTTCTCATTATTCTCATCATCATCACATGTCATAGATAACCACCTATACTCTAAACACTCGTCACGCATATATCCAAGGCTCTCTTACTTAAACAATTCTCGTACTTCAATTCACTCGTCACACCACCTAACCTATACCTCAAAATCTTTATCTTAACCCAAAATTTCAACTTTTCCACGTTACCGCAACATGACATACCTCTCTATATAAACTATATGAAACTCCCATCATCAAAAGCATAACTCACGATCCACACTTGTTAAGTATACTCACACTAGATCCTCAAGTTCTTTCCTTCATTACCGCAAAATTCATACACAACTTAACATGACACTATTTCCCAATACCCTACACTCACTGTCTCAACAAAAGATTATGAACCACCTGCATCTTTCGGGTCATTACCACACATGTTCTACGACTCACTTGCCATTATCATATCCACTAAAGCCTTATTTAGAACAAGATCAAAATTAC
The DNA here is from genome assembly GCF_048544455.1 of Silene latifolia. NCBI lineage: Eukaryota > Viridiplantae > Streptophyta > Magnoliopsida > Caryophyllales > Caryophyllaceae > Silene > Silene latifolia. Next base: position 158,017,731 of record NC_133526.1, read on the forward strand.
TGTAACAACCTCTCACAACCGCGTCTCATCAACAGGATATCACTATACCATGACAACAACGAAAATATATACAACTCTATTTCATACCATACTCTACCCTGATTCTCAAACTTAAACTGGTAAAGAAAATATCAATAACAAAACAACTGTCTATCTGTACAAACTGAAACTCGCAGGGAACAATATCAAACAAAACAACAATCTATGTATAACTGCTATGTACTTTCGAAACTCGAATCATAATCATCCTGCCTACTCCACCACAACCGGTGACGGCATCACAACACCGCCACCAACAGCCACACCGCAGTGCGAAAATACCCGCATCACAACACTAAATATCGTGCCCGGATCACCACCCGAGGCACCACAACCACATCGATAGTCATCACGACTGCATACAACTCCCATAAATACTGACTCAGAATAACTTCTCAGACAGGAAAAACTTACTCAAATAAACTTTACCAAATCACAAAGCAACATATTATATGAATTAAACAGATAACCTCATGAATATCATCCCCTTACCATATCACAGATTAACATGTATCGCGAATATATACAAGCATAACTAGTCATGCCAAAACAGTTAAATTATTACCTTTTTAAACATCATTCCATTACGCTATCGTATCCAACATGTATTACAGAACATTCAGATAACAACTTTATAATTATCACATCATAACACTTTTTGTGAGGTCAGAACCTCACACAAACATTTATATATAGCATAGACCCGTAATCACAACCAACTAGTCAATCCGACCACGTAAGTTACCACCCAACAAAGGTTAACTCGCATGCCCCTCATCACACTCTTCCATTTGCATACCCAGCACCTTCTGCCATACATAACCATACAGCTAACACTCATTATGAGAAACCGCCTCCCAAGACTATGTCTTATACTTGCTCACAACCATACTTATCAATCTGGTCTCTGCAAAATCGACCTCTTTAGAATTGTTACCTTTCTAATATACCATCACCCTTAACCACTAGTCACAAACCATAACACTACCACTGTCCGGACATCAAACCTCTTACGCTCATCTCTAAATATCACGATTTCTTTCTTATCTTTGGTTAACATCCCAAATACGAACATCAAACCATCAACAAAATTACTTCAACATTCTTCCCAATACTATTCTTAACTGTATCATCCTCTAAGTCTCCACCAAAATCTCATATTATGCAGATATTCTACCAACTTCTTACTTTCCTGAATTCCTCAAAACTCAAGACTAATCATGTTGCCCCGAAACTCCTCTGTAACCATTAACTAACATTCTCATGATTGATAGCACACATCTCGACGACTCCTTACCTCTATATCACATAACTCCGGTCACATTTTCCTAGTTTTACTCCCCTCATTCTTTCCTTGTACACTCGACAAAATCAATTAACCATTCAACTCCTTATCACTTCTACCTAACTCTTTAGTGTTCCGGTTACTTTCTCACTGCTCCAAAACTCACATCTCATTATTTCATATCGATATTATCTCACTATTTCTTACCATAAATATTCTCTTATAATGCCATCAATCACCCTTGCCACTAATCCATTCTTAGAATCAACGTTTACTGTTCAACAATTGCATCTTCCTTTTTACATCTCTAGAAATCAAAATTCCTTTCATACCGCTAATTGCCCAAGGAAATCACACATTAGTTTCACCTCTTGATAACACAAATTCCCAAACTCACTCACTATCTGCAAATCCACGTCGCGCCATATCTCCATTAAGTTCACTATATACCACTCTTCTCAATTCCTCTAAAACGACCTTTCACTACATATGTTCTTACTCAACACTATTTCTAGCCATCTCCCTCCATAATTTATTATACATCTCAGGTTGCTACTATCCACATCCTTTCTTTCAATCTTTTCATTCTCACGTTCCTTAAACTTACATCATGCCTTGCCCACATTCACTTACATTGTCATTACTCAACATACAATCATGTCACTCATCTCGTCTCACACAACATGCTCTATGCCTCAATTAAGTCTTACTAATCCCAACACATATAAATCATGTCCTCCCCACCGAACTCATACTCATCATAGGTGCCACTCTTTACACCACAAGATTGGGTAACTTACGCGTCAAGACCAACATACATGTAAAACAATGCATAAAGAAGTAAAATAACCACTTTGAATTAAACATAATATACAACGAAGTCAAAAGATAAGCATATGACCCAAAACAGGGGTCACTAGATCGAGTACAGGCCACTCGATCGAGTAAGTGACTTACTCGGTCGAGTAGGTGAAGATCAGAAGCACGTAAAACAAATTACCAGGGCTACTCGATCGAGTACCCAAGGCTACTCGATCGAGTACCCCCATACTCGATCGAGTACCCCAATTCTCAGCACTGTCCAGTTTTCGTAAAACAGTCATAACTCACTCATTACTTGGTCATTTTGGGCGTGTGACCTATCGTTAGAATCGTAAAAGGACAAGCTATCACCTCCAATTGGAATCACATCAAAATCATTTATGCATCTCAAGTTATAGCAGTTTAAAGACAGCCTCTTTATCATCGAACAACACAACTATTGATTTTTACTTCCCAAACGACTTAAACAACAACAAGGTAGACAAAACGACCCAGTACTCATAAAACCAATATTGCTAATATCATGTTACCATCTTTCAAAAATCAAGTAACATCATCCATCATGCACATATATTATTCAACTTACCAATCACATATTTCCCACATGTTATCTCACATCTCCCAACATACTAAGCAACATTATAAACGCAACATGTGATATAGCTAAGCATAAAATTTTATCAAGCTTTTCATATAATCAACGAAACAGTGACGTCATATTATCAAATGCCACATAGTAATCATCCAACATGCTTTTCTATTCCAACAACAATTCTATATATCTCATCAATCTTTCAATTCAGATCCCCCATCCTCCACATACATGCATCCATCAATTCATACAACATACTACTACATAGATACACACAGCACACAATCAGCACATAACGATCCCGACACATATCCCATGGTGACCGGTTCAAAATTGTAGGGCGAGTTCGCGACTTTAGGACGTCTCCCAAGTCTTTGGATTAGCTCCTACAACCTTTACCCCGGGTTCATTTTAATTGACTCCCTATATCCATTGGATTTATTGGTTACAGGTTTCAGGATCGTCTCTCTGATACCATTTGTAACACCCCCATACTCCAAGTGCCTTACCAGGACCACTTAAGGCATGGAAATGCTACCATCTCGGTTACCCGAGGCAATGATTATCATAAGACAATAAAGAAACATATTTAAATAATACTTAACGTTTAAAGTGATTACATGCCAAAAACCAAAACTGATAAAGAGATACAAGTTCTCCAAAACTATCTACTATCAAAAGACTATAAAACTATCAAACACAAATGGAAGACTTCTAAATCGCATCGTGGTGACTCCTCCCGATTATCCCATACGCATCGGCTCATACCGCTCAATAATCGCTCACCACCCCGAATGGATCACCACGTTTTTAAAACATTTAACGGGGTCGAGACTAATCACACAATTCAATATATCAACAATAAGATAAACAGACAACTTAACCGTCACACACACACACAACCACACCAATCCCAACAATCTCAATCACCGATCGTCCACTTGGACCAGACTACGCCGATGGGGACCGCACCGTTCCCACCTACCTAAGCCCCGCTCATCATACGAGCGACAACCCCGTCCCATTAATGTGCACATCCCCTTCCGTGGCGGGTTCCACGAAGGGCGAAACTAGGGCGTGAAGTCACTCCCGCAAGTGACCCCACTCGGTAGAGAACGCATCTCGAGAACCATAGACGACCAACCACAATCACAATCACAATCACAATCATCAAATCAAACAACTAATTACAGCACATCACCAATATCCCATTATGGGACTAATACTGAGTAGGAAATCCTACCTGGAAAGCACAACACGCAGACGGTATCTACAAATTTGTATCAAAACGGCTCCTCTACGAATTCTCCTCCTATCATACAGCACATAAAGACTACACATCACAAACTACACACCAAAACCCCCAATTCCTAAATTAGGGTTTAACCAATCTTAACAAAACATTATAAAAACTATGTTAAAAGCTTACCCTCGACGCAAGGAATCCAACGACACGAAAAACAAAGAAGAACCGACCGTCTGAACTCCGGAATTGTTAAGGATGCGATTAGGAAGATGAACTGACTGCTTTCTCTCTTAACAGGTTTTAGGTTTTGGTAAAAGTGTTTTAAAACAACAACGATTATGTTTAAATACCTTAATCGCATAATTAACAAAACCCGAGAAAAACCCCCCGTAAACCGGACACTCGATCAAGTACCCCCTTACTCGATCGAGTACCCAACAGGTCAGAAACTATTTTATTTCGCAACATACCCTTACTCGACAGAGTAAGGCCACCTCGATAGGGTACCCCAAGACTTATAAATACGGAGTATTACAGAGTGACTAACATTGGTCGATCGAGTGATTTTCCAGGAGAAAGTGCTCGATCGATTAGTAAATCTGCTCGATCGAGTGGAATTCAGGAGGGAACTGGTCGATCGAGTAACAATTCTGCTCGATCGACTGAAGACGAAGGGGAAACAGTTCGATCGGCTAATAGACATGCCGATCAACCCCAGAAGCTGCGGAAACTGTTAAATCGTCACCAACGCCTATTCCAAGTGACGATACAAAGGAACATACGGTCAGCTCCTATTCTGTTCAAGTTCCTTACCCACAACGATTGCTGCCACACCGTAGATTTCTGGACCGCATACGAGCTTTTAATATCGCTGCTCATTACGATGAGATGATCACTCAGGTACCTGCTTATGCTAATTTTATTTCTCAAATTGATTGGTGTGAGAGGGATGCTAGTGAGACGATAATGAATGTAGCTATGACTGAAGAGTGTAGCACACTTCTTCGGAATGGGACCCCCCCTAATATGTCTGACCAAAGTCGTTTTCCTACTCCGTGTTCTATAGGGACCCATTCATTTGATAATGCTTTATGTGACCTCGATTCTAATGTCAATATTTTATCTTTATCGCTGGCGTTGAAATTGAAATTGACTAAGTTTACGCGCGCTAGAATGACTGTTCAGCAAGCTGACCATTCTTATGTACGGGTCAAAGGAGCTTTACATGACGTACCTGTTAGGATCGGGAATTTCTATATTCCCGCAGATTTCATTGTCTTAAACATACCCGAAGACCGCAATGTTCCCATTATTTTGGGACGACCATTTTTGTGCACTGCTGGCGCAATTTTTGATGTCGGGGTTGGGACACTTACCTTTCAGGTCGGAGGAGAGGACTTGGTTTTTACTAAGTCCGATGACCCTAGGGAATCCATACCTATCATACCTTGCATTGATATTCCCCTTGTAGACTCCATTGATATTCCGTCTGATATTCCTAGTGTGTCACTTATTGCTGCTGTTACGACACCTCCGCCCCATTCTGGGAGCAAATTGGAGGAACATTTGTTTGTTTCTCTTTCTACAGGTCGCGACAAGTTCAAAGACCAGGGAGGTGAGATGGGTGCTCCGAGTTTAGAATCCGGAACTGCCTGGATAGACAACCCAAGATGAGGTGTTGATAAGGCTACACTGTCTAGGAAAAAGCTGCGTGATGAGACCATAGTTTGGGACCCGGACGCCATGAGAAGCTGTTGTTCTTACATTGCCAAGCTGTGGAGGCCGGATGTCCGCTTGACGATTGCTGAAGCTACCGCGTCCAGTCAGAGGCCTAGTAGTAGGCCGATGATTTGTGCTTTTGGATGATCTGGAAAAGGGTCGTGCGGGACCTCATAAAAGAGCGCTCTCTGGGAGGCAGCCCGGACTGTTTTATTGAACTTTTGTCGAACTATTTATTTCTCTTTAGCTTTTTGTTGAACTTTAGACGCTGTATTACTAACTCCTTATGCTTTTCTAGCTTTGGCATGCATGTTTTGCAGGACCAAGTACTCGATCGAGTGGTTTTGTCCTCGATCGAGCACTTTTTGGGGCAGTTTTCACTCGATCGAGTGATAATTTCCTCGATCGACCAAAAGCAATTGCACGTTTACTCGATCGACCGGTTTTCTGCTCGATCGAATCCTTCCCATTGCCAGTTTACTCGATCGAGCAGTTCCAAGTGCTCGATCGAGTAGTCTTGACTCCCAGCTGATGTTTTCCGTCTATGGAGCTACTGTTTGACTTTATTTGACCTCCCATGTTCATGGTCGGTTTGGGGAGGTCCCTCTATATGACGTTTTGTAAGTTTTTCCGACTCCATTTATCCTCTCCCTTTCTAGTTTGCATTTCTTTCCCTATTTTTGGTACAATGAGGGCATTGTACGGTTTGGTTTGGGGAGGTATGCATCCATATATGTGTCTGCATGTTTTCTTGCATTTTTGCTTGCACGTTTACTTATTTCCGCATGCATTGTTGTTTTAATTAATTCCGAAAATCATAAAATCCATAAAATTTCAAAAATTTCAAAAATTTCAAAAATTTCAAAAATTTCATGTTTAAATTAAGTCGGAACGTTTGAACATTGACACTACTTTGAATCCTTACTTGAGCCCTGCATATTCTTGACATTTAGTTGGCATGATTATGTGCATAATCTACGAGTTTTTGTTTCTCTCTTGTCTGAACGAATAGACTTGATTCATTATGTCGGCAAGCTACATTACATTCTAAGGTTAGAGCTTTATAAACTGGTGACATTCATGACCGGTTTCATTTAGGATGTGAGTAGTGCTCTCTTTAAGGCATGTAACATCAATTTGCATAAGCATGAGTCTAGTCTTCTTAATACCTGTATGCATTCGGTCTGTGGATGGTGACACATGTTAGGAGAGGCAGTTCCCTCTATTTCATTCTACCCATGAACCCCACATAGCCAAATTGCCTTTTTGTCCTATCAGCTACTTTCTATAATACTTCCTACCCTAGCCGAGCTAGTGACGAGTAGTTGTTGGAATGTGTTATTGTAATATGGTTATTTTATCTGATTTCAGAGGATGGTGGAAGAATCGAAGGGAATGAAATAAAAGAATTGTTGAAAAAAAAATGAAAAAAAGAACGAAAAAAAAAACGAAACAAGAAAAGAAGAAAAAGAAAGAAAAAAAAAATCATGTGAAAAAGAAATGAGAATTGTACAAAGATTTTCACTCCCAAGTCTTATTTATATCTTATGGGGAGTTGACGATTCTTGGTGTTTTGTGAGTTTAGTGCATAGTTTTGCACCGTTTCATCTTGCTATATTGAGTACGAAGTTGGGATGCAGTTTATATTTGGATTCGTTGTTGCTAGCCTGGCTATTAACCCCACATATCCAAATTCATTTTAGCCCCTTCTTACCCATTACCTCACTTACCCAAATGTAAATCCTCGGCATGTGTCTTGGTCATTAGTCTGGTTGGAATGCATATGTACGGTTGTAGAGACTTTATTCATGTTAACTGCATGCATGTTCTTATAGGTCGAGTTAGGTGAGTGTCTTACTTCTTTCTATCTTTCACATATATACTCACCTTGTGCCTAATTTTGAGTGACGAGCGACCCGTGAGAGTCCGATATCTTTTGAATCTTGCAAGGTCGACGGTTCAGTAAGTTTGAAACACTGATTTAACTCGTTTGTACTTCTCATTTGCCACTTTGTCATTTTGTTGCATTAAATTGATTTTAGTGGGTGATTTGTAGCTGATGCGTTGGTCCCGTTCCACTGTTATTTCTTAGTTGCATTCATATTTGCTTGGGGACAAGCAAAGGTTTGGTTTGGGGAGATTTGATACGTGCCTAATGTATAGTCTTTTCAGCCAATTTCAGCACGTATTTCTATGCATTTTCATACTATTTTTATGGTATTTTGCCCCGAATTGGCTACTTTGGTTCGTTTTGTCCTTTTTGTAGAAATGAACGCAAGAGTAGTGAAATCAAGCCTTTTAACGTCCATTTAGCATGCATTTGGAGGAAGAGTGAATTTGGAGCGGGAATGTAGCTATTTTAAGATGCGCAAAGAAGAAAGAGAGCTAGGTGAGCAAAGGAAGAACTTCAAATTGCTAGTGCCTATTTTGAAGAGCCATATCTCGAGTTATGCAACCGATATTCTGGTGATTCCAATTGGAGATGAAAGTTTTCCTCTTAGCTTTCCAACGCCACTGGAATCGCCCTGTTTGCCCTAGTAACAGAGAAATGGCAGCCGTCTGAAGTTCAGTGCGCAAAGCAGGAAATCGTTGCTGGAAAGTACTCGATCGAGTAAATTTATGTTCGATCGAGCCCTTTTTCTACTCGATCGAGAAGATTCAATTTATGGTTTACTCGATCGAGTAGATTTTCTACTCGATCGAGTGGTTTAAGCTTGAGTTGGTCGATCGAGTGGTTGTAATCCACTCGATCGAGTGGTTTTGATGGGTTTGGGCTTTAATTAGCCCGTGTGATGTTTTATTTCGCTAAACTTGTTTCTTTTGCTATTTAAGCACACTTTACTAGGTTAATTAGGATCATCTTTCATATTATAAAACACTCTACTGTAAACTTTAGAACGTTGCTTTATTCCTCTTCACTGTTGCTTATTTCGGGATTATTCTCATTCGGATTTTGTGTTCTTTACGCCGGATTCGCTTGGATTGTAATTTCTTTCTCTTTCTTTAATCCCTTAATCCTTTTTATTGCTTTAATTCCTTTTTCCCTATATTAGTTATCGTAATTATTTTAATTCAATTCTTATTAGTCTTTTATAATGTTGAATTTCAATTATCTATTTCTTGTTATTGTTAAATCGTTGGTTATGAGTAGCTAATTCCCCTCTGCTAAGACTATAGGGGATCCATAATTATGAAGGGAGAGTAATCGATTTATTTGGTTAATGCTTGTATTATCTTTATTGGTTAAATGCTGCAGTTAATTGTATCCGTCTGATTGAGTCGACGCAATTAGGCATTTATTTCTTAGTGATCCTCGACCTGGACCGAAAGGTTGGAAGGGGCGAGACTAGTAGCGAACAATAGGGTATTGCAGTGAGGGCGAAAGTTAAGCTGTTTACACTTAAGGGCAAATTGAGACCCAAAGGAGATATTCACTGCCCCTTAGACCGTATTTGCATTGACCTGAGACCTAGATTACTACTGGATGATTATGGTGAACCGTTTGTCTTAGCTGTTTCTCTCTATCTGTTTAATCCCTTTTTCTTATTCTCTTTTCCTTACTCTTATTAGTTTAGTAAATCACATTTAAACCCCCCATTTCTGTGACATCCTGACAGACCGAGTTAAACAGATAATTAGCAAAATAGCCTCCCTGTGGAGATCGACCCTACTTGCTGCTAGCTTCTGTTAGTTGAATTTAGGTTTATTTTTGGTACGAAACGACCGTATCACCTATTTTCCACAAAACTTGGTGAAGACTCCACAAATGCAGGGTTGTTCAAACCATTCACAAGTTTTGATGCCTTTCAAATCGGTAACGACCCATGACGTGCTTTGGTTCACCAAGGTTTCGTGGGAGAAGTGTCGCCGCCTTGAGTCTTCCAACGCGTAGATGCACGCGACTCTGGTGAGGATCATACACTTAGACTTAGTCTGGTTTTACCTTGGGCGTAACTTGAACGAGGTTAGGGATAGTTTATACAAGACAGTTGTTGATTTTCATTACTCGGTCTTCTCAGATCGTTTTATCTAGCTTTCCTTGACTCTTAACCAAACCAATTCGACCAATCGTTCTGTTTCAATAGCGCAAATTCTTATTTCTTCTTAGAAGATGGATAACGATTGATGTCACCACACCGTGATGCTTACTCATGTTTGCATCAAGAGCTTTCATTACTCGAGCAAATGAAACTAGGAACGGGCCTTACTCATGTTTGGCACGGACCTCTCCAGAGACTAGGGTTTGATAGTTTAGTGTGGCAACCACCCTTTTAAGCCAAAACCCGTCACTTGCACTCAAAATACTGTTATAATGTCTGTTTATGTATGTATAATATATATTTTCCGAGTCAATCACAAGTCTAAATATCACATCTATAAACCAAATAATGTCAAAATTCCTGTAATAATTCCATTTCCAATCTTTCAAAAATGAAAGACCTTTTGTAAACCAAATAATTCCAAATTTTCTATAACAAAAATCAAATTTTTAAATTTCAAGTTTCTAAAAACAACTTTCAACAAAAAATAAAATAAAATAAAAAGTCACAAAATTTCGAGAAAAATCTAGATGAAATAAAATATTTTCAAAAGAAAATATAATTCAAATGGGCTAAATTAGAGTCAGTATTCGAATCAAGTCATTTCTTAATCAAAACTCTGTCGGGTTATAAACCCGTCTTCCCTTAAATTTTGGTCATCAAAATTCGAGCCAAGTCCAAAGGTGTTACGCCCTCATTTTAGACCCCTCTTATCCCAAGTCATTTAGGATCTAAACATTTCCGACACCTCGAGTCACACCCCTGAGTCATACACAAAAGACTCAAAGGGCTTCACTTTTCAAAATCCGTTTTCTTCAAAACCTTTCTTTTTAACATTTAGAGACATGCTCCAAGTATTTGCATTCACACACAAGCCTAAAGTCAAGTCTATTGTAAACATGTGTCTTCGTCCCAATGGCGCCGTCTTTAACCTCGTCAATCCCGTCAAGAAAGGCAACTTATAAACGTCAGTCTGCCGAAGTCAACACAGGATTCTAATGTCAAAGTCAAAACACCATGAATTCAAACACCATATGTCACTCACGACATTTCACGAATTCACAATATAGTCGAGTTATCCCGTCTTATCCTTAAACATGTACCTTCGCGTACCATTTGTTTGTCGCATTAATATGCGTGATCCTGTGGCAAATCGAGTTACAACACGCGTCATTTCTGACGAGTACGAATCTTGCAAGTTCCGCTAGTCAACAAGGTTTTGAAGCAGCTGAAGCACAATCACCGTGTCACCTCAAGACGTTTATACCATGCTTCTACGAGTTCAAGCTACGGTCTAAAATGATCAGGCTACAATAGAAAATTTGAGAATTTGCATCCTCACCCTTGACAATGGGATGGTGGAGAAGAACACGCCACCTCGAGAAACCACTACGTCCAAAGCCTACATATTGCAATAACCGTCGTCTTAAGAACCAAACACATCCGAAAGAAATCCTGGGAGACATCAAAGGGTGCTCTTTGATTTGGGCATGTGTTACGCCGACGCTCTAAAAAGACTATCTGCCAAGGGAAAGCTATACTCGATAGGTCTGAATCTGGATCCACCTTTAGAGGAGAAAGTGAACCTCTGGAAGGGCAACAAATATTGTCTGTACCACTAGGGTAGAGGCCACGATATTGAAGAGTGTTTTCTCTTCAAATACACCATCTATAATATGATCGAAAATGGCAAGCTACCATTGGTGCCTTCTATCGAGAAATTCCAGAAGATGGACCCTCATGGGTCTACTTGTACTAAACATGAAAAAGAATGATCCCTAGACTGTTCACATATCCTCGCTTTTCTTGACCACGGAGAGATCAATGTGGTTGAAGAAGACGATATTGATGAGAAGTATTTTGGTCGCATTTTACCCCTCATTTATACCTTATCCCACACGATTTTTGCGTGCTTAAGTGATTAAATAGCTCATTTTATTTACTAATTTATAGTAATTAGTCGTATAAGTGAAATTTAACGAAAAATTCACGTGGTACCCTCGAACTTTGTCATTTTGCACATGGTACCCAACTTTTTAAGTTTTTGTACATTATACCATCCATGTTTGATTTTCATGCAGAACATTTCCTTTTTGTCGCTCTAAAAAAACTAAGTTGCACATAACTCCTAGATCGGAATCAGAATCGGGCAATTTTTTTCGTTAAATGATTATCTCGTCATAATCTACGATTTGAGAAAAAAAATTTGTCAACCTACATTTTATAGGGTTTTTTTAAATAAAATCTCAAATCAAACATATCTTCGATCTTAAATTTCCAATTGGCCATTTTTATTTTATCAATTTATAGATCTCGAAGAATTAATCAATTTGAAAAAAAAAATTAGTCAATTCCGATTTCTGGTCTATAATTTATGCTCAATTAAAAATTTTAAAAACGATAAAAAAGGCACATTGTCCTTGAAAATCAAATTTCAAGGATATCATATGCACAAACTGAAAAAGTTGGATACCACGTGAAAAATGACAAAGTTCGAGGGTACCACGTGAATTTTCCGTAAATTTAATAATTATTCGATTTTTATATAACATTAATATTATTTTTATTTTTATTTTATTAATATTACATGTAGGTGAGACAGAAAATCAAGGCGGAAATTCAAGCGAGACAAGATTCAAATTTACAAAGGAGAAAGATAAACAAAGAAAATAACAAAAAAGGAATCATCTCGTCACACCACTATTGCAGCCACCAAGACCAGTGTGGACCACCACCACTGACCACCACGGCAACCATTCTCATCAGTCCATCACCCCCTCTCGCCGGTAGCCACCGTGGCACCCACAACAGTAGCAACCACCAACCACAACACCCTCCATCGACAACAATGTAAGCCAAGATTGGTGTTCCATTTGTGATGTGACTCCTATTTACGCACATTTAGTCCCCTAACTAGCCTAGTTCCTATACTTTTTAGTATGTATTAGGGTTGTCTCTTGTCTTTAGCCTCCTTCTATGCATATTCTATGAGGTTTGGTGTCCTTTGTAGGAGAAGAGCACTAAGTTGCGTAGATGGAGTGAAGCAGAGCTAAATTGATAGCATATAACGACCAAGCACCAAAGAGGAGACCAATAATAAAGGCATAAGTCAATAAAACAAGTAATTGGGCAATCTAAGGATCCCCAAGACCCATGAAAAATCCCCACGGATTGGAAGAGAGCCAGTACAAGAGGGAATTACTTGGAACCAAACCAAGACTTGCTTGTTTGACTCTGAAAAATACTAGATGAAACGGCGTCGAAAAATAAAGTTGTTTAGGCTTTTGAATCACTTCAATAGGAGTCCGGATGAGGAAATGACGTCTGTTTCACAATCCAAGCTCAAATAGACGAGCTGAGTAGAAAGTCGCCCGATCTAAGACCCAGGACGCCCGGCCTAACCTCAAGTCGTGGGGACTAGAGAAGCTCTCTATTGTTAATTTTGCACTGGAGTACAAATCTGCCTATCTCCAGACCAGGTCGAGCGACTCCACCTACAATCCGGGCGTCTCATGCCCAGTCCGGGCGTCTCAGTGATCAATCCGAGCGTCCCGAGCATAGGACGAGCGTTTCTCTCTACACAAGACGTGGGGCTCCTCCTAGGAATTGGAAGGCTCTAATCCTTTTTTGAGGGGTTTAATCGTCATTTAAGCCCATAGTTAACCTAATCTTTGTACTACTATAAATACCTGATTTGTAATAATCAAGAAAAATAAGCCCTCTTAGTAGAGGCAAAGCTTTCTTAGATTAGATTAGGAGTATATTAGAATAGATTAATCTTAATCATTCCACAAATTACACTATAATCTTTCCTTAATCATTGTTCAAGATTTATTATTGGGTAATTGAAGACTATTGGGTTATTATTGGAGAATTGACAACTCTTCATCAATCAATCAAGTTTTCTTCTATTATTCTTTGCTTTCTATTTGATCATCCTAAGTTGGTACAATTTCTCTACTGTTTACTTACTCCTTGTTCAATTTTTTACTATTTCATCATGTTTAGACTTGTTAATATGATTGACACCCTTATTAGCATGTTTACCATGACCATGAGTGAGTAGTCTCCTAGCTAGGGTTAATGGGGGATTAGGGGAACTATAACATGGGGGTAGATTCATACTTAATCTAATATGTAATTATAAGATTGCTTGCTTGTTGTAGTATCAACCTATGCACATGTTATGCTTGATAAAATGCTAAATTATGAAACCTTGCATTTTGCACATCTCTTATCTCTTCAACAAGACTTGTAAGATAAAAACTAACTCGAGTCTTGTTAGACCATGTGGTCCGGTTAAAACTCGTTGTCAAAAGCTACCAACCAAAACAATATTTATAACTTCACAAACTACTCTTAGTAAAGAGGTAAGTAAAGGTCGGATCTCAAGGGACAGGTATTGATGTAGGATTCTCAATTGCAAGTAGCTATGTCTAAGGGTGTCACAATTTGGGTTGAGATGAAGTTGGTCTAAACTAATTAACAAAATAAAAGTAAAGTAATGAAAGCAAAGCACGACAATTAAAAGGAGTAGTAAACAATTGATTAAAAGCACTAGGGTGTCATGGGTTCTTAGGGAATTCATGGGAGTTGATCATACAAATATGTTCTCAATTAGATAGCAGGCACTTATTGTTGTGATGGGATCGAGTTAGTGTATATATTAAAATCCCTAAAAAGGTTTGGGTCCCGGAGCCAAATCGATTAGATTGTACAACACCTACAAGTCGACTTAATCCTTCCTATCCAACTATATGCATGGTCTAATGAGGCTCGAGTTGGTGTATAAGCTTACAAGCCTCATTGAAGAGATAAGTGATGGATAAAAAAATGCAAGGATTTATAGGCTCGCATTTCATCAAACATAACATGTGCATAAGTTGATATCACAACAAGCAAGCAATTTAATTATGAAAACATATTAGATTAAGCATGAATCATCCCCATGTTTATTTCCCCTAATTCCCCATTAACCCTAGCTAAGGAAACTACTCACTCATGGTCAAGTTTAGCATGCTAATAAGGTTGTCAATCATACTAACAAAGCAAAACATGATGAATAAATGAAAGTGATTAATAGTAATTAAACTAGATTAAGAGAGAACTATACCTATGAAGATGATTCCAAATAATAAAGCAAAGAATAATAGAAGTACTTGATGATTGATGGAAGGTTGTCAATCCTCCAAATAAACCCAAATAATCTTCTAATTACCAAAAATAAAGGAAGAACAATAGAGAAATTAAGGAAAGATTAAGATGTGATTAATATTGAGAAATTATATTACAACTAAATTAAGATGATTAATAATTAATTAAGAGAGCATAAGAATTGATTAAGGGATTATGCTACTCTAGGTAGTACAAAGGGCTATTTATACTAAAGATTAGGTATAAGGATTAGGGTTACTAAGGGCTTAAATGACTATTAAGACCCTAAAAAAAGTTGAGGAAATGGTACTCCCGAGGGAAATGAGCGGATCCTCCTTACTAGTCCTGTCTCGGTCCGCTCGTCCCGTTGTATGGCGCGGGCTGCTCTGCCTTGTGATCCGCTCGGATCCTGGGGAAGACGGTCGGCTCCTGGCGCTTCAATCCGCTCGTCCTGGGAACAAGACGCTCGGACCCTGGTGCTCTGAGCCGCTCGGATCGTGCTCGATCCGCCAGTTTCCTGGACAGAGTGTTTCTCTTCTTTTCCTCCTTAACAATCCGCAAGAATCATGTTGGGCATGCAAGGATCCTTTCATCATTGCCCATTTCACTTTATTATCTACTTAGGCCTCTAGTGTTGGTCTTCTCTTTGATGCTTGGTCATTGGATGCGATCCATTTAGCTCCATTTCGCCTCATAAATACAAGA
The DNA here is from genome assembly GCF_048544455.1 of Silene latifolia. NCBI lineage: Eukaryota > Viridiplantae > Streptophyta > Magnoliopsida > Caryophyllales > Caryophyllaceae > Silene > Silene latifolia. The sequence continues at coordinate 158,033,333 of NC_133526.1, forward strand.
TTAGCAATCCTTTCCTACTAAGGAGACAAAACCTCAAAGAATATGCAAAATGGGAAACTAAAGATAGTAAATGACCCAAATAAGTGCTATAAAGCATAGGAACGAGGTTAATTCGGGGACTAAGTGTGCTCAAATATGAGTCACATCAAACATCCTCAAACCAAACCTTTTCTCGTCCCGAGTAAAGAGGTGACTAAAACTAGACCTTTATTTAAACTATCCTAATAATATAGCCCATATGAGACAATTAGCGGGTCTCACTCCGCTCCTTCAACTCACAACAAGACAACCATGAGGTAGGATGCCTTCTTGCAAGGCAAGGTGGGGCTTGCCAAAATGGCGATGCATCCAAGCATTAAGCACACAAAAGCAAGTAATGGATGCATCTACAAAAATGAATAGCCACTTTCCTCATCTAAGTGGCGGAAATTATCTAAAAGGGAAGCAATCTAAGGGTACACATTCTATTATAGATACGGTTTCTTCAAACTACTAAGCCTAGAAGGATGCCAATAAATCACCTCGAAGTGCTTTCGTCAAGAGTAGTCTCCCTATGGTGTTAGAAACACTAGAGGATCGCGGAATTCCCCTTCTTGCCTAGACAAGAAGAAGGGTCATCCCCTCTCTACCATGCACAAAAGTGGATTTGATTGATAAAGGGATCAATGTGTTTTGTGTTTCATATGGGAGTTTGCTTTTGATGTTGTTGTTATTCCCCCTAATTTCTTGTGACATTTGACATTTTTGAGAACACTTTCTTTTTGCCATTTCATTGATGTTTGGCATTTGATGCTTGACATTTTCAACTTTTTGCATTTTTGAACATTTTCAAAGTCACCCCAATTAGTAACGAGGGTGCTTATATTTGAAGCATAGGAGTTCTTATTTTTTCTTTTCTTTGATGCATTTGCAAACTTTTTGATTTTTCATTTCAATGCTTGAACTCAAATTGATAGATTTTTGTGCCCATTCCCTTTTTGTTGACAAAATGTGATGGATGTGGAAGATAGTTGCATGGTTTCAAGGGTCACCTTGGAATAAACGGTAGCCAAGGAGTTATCACATCACAAGGTACTCTTGACTAGGCCTTAATCCATGGGTCAAAGGATACTAGCATGACACATCCTAGGGTGTTTTATAAGCATTCTAATGAGCAAAGTCTTAAGAAGAAAAAGTATCTATAAGGGCCTTATATACACACTTGTCAAGCTTCCCAAATAGATGTTTTCCCAAAAATTTTCCTAAAATGCAGCTATATGCCATGATGCAACTAATATTTATACAACCTAATGCATATGCTTCTACCAACTAGTATGCCATATAAGCTAAATGCAACTCCTAAAATCAGATTGGTGTATACCGCATCAATCAAAATAAAGCCATATAGTCATTAACATAAAGAGGAAGAAGGAGATTGGAAAGATCATACCATGCGGTCTTCATAATCCTTAGGCCTCGGATGTGGCGTAGTCGATCAATGTGAAAGAAGGATAAACAAACAAACAATTAAGTATATATAAAATATACAATCTACTATAAAGGAATGAACATGTTTTTGGTTTTTTCAAGTTTTTATGGTTTTTGTGTTTGTGAAATAAAAGAACATATTTTTGTATTTTTCAAAAAAAATCAATTTTTATAATTTTTGATTTAAAAGTCAAGTTAGAATTTCCCATCCCCACACTAGTATGGGCATTGTCCTCAATGGCCAATACGATAGGAAATTATGCAAGCTAAATGAGAATGCATGATTTCTACACTAATATGCAAACTATATGACATATACACAAGTGATCCAATCTAAGCTACACTATATGATGCATGAATTTATTGTTGGAGAGCTAATTTAGATTAAGTCCCAATGCTTGTGTTTGAACTTCCCCAAACCAAGTAAGACATTATTTCTAGTATAAAAATGGGGGAGTTCATGCACAAGTATGCAATGCATGAAACTAATTGTCATTTTGGATTTTTAAAAGCGAGAACAATATGAGACACTTCAATGAGACCGAGGTGGTAGTCCTCTAAGTGTTGTTAGGACTCAAAACCAATGATCAAGATTAAAGAATTATAAACAAGAGACATAAACAAAGCTAGATGAGGTGTAGGAAATTCACAATGGATTGTGGCATCATCCAAAAGCTTGTCAATCCTCAATTGTCGCTCATTGCGACATCCTCATCACTATCATTGCTATCATCATCAACTTCCTCATTATCATCATCATCATCTACCTCCATGGACCCGGAGGCTTCACCATCTTCATCATCACTTGAACTTTGCACTTCTTCCTCTTCTTCCTCATTTCAAGAGTCACTACCTCCCCCGTCATCAACAACAATCTCCTTCCCCTTAGCAACTTCACTATCCATGTTGGCATCTCTAGAAGCATTTGGGAAGAATACCTCCCTATCCGCCCAACTAGGCAAAGGACATGTAGGATCAAGTAGTCCTTGTCTAGCTAAGTGTAGGAGGGGCGGATATTGAGCTCGGTAAGCATTGACCTGATCCTCATGAGCTTCCTTATGCATATGTTGCAATAGTTGAGTCAAGTTGTCGTTGCCTACCACGAAATTAGTGCCAATTGGTTTGAATTCTTGGTAGGCAAATGGATATGGTGGAGTCACAATGGAGGAGGAGGAGGAGGAGGAGGGCTTGGCATGCGATTCCCTATGATGCTTCATAATCATCTCGGCTTCATCGGAGACGGGTAATAGGTAGCTTGGACTTCGGACATTGATGCGTCATATCTTACTAGGCAAGATGAAGTACTTAGCTTCTTTAGTGAGCCCCTCATACTTGTTGTAAATATTATCATTCTTGACCCATTGGAACTTGTTGATCATAGTGGCCAAATCAAGAAGGTTTCCTCCTTTAACCAGTTTATATGTCTTGTCTTTGTTGAAATCCGGGTTAAAGTGTTTGGCATTCCATGTTACTAAGCCTCTGTTGACAATAAAAGCCGCTTCTTCTTTACCATTATCAATTTCAACCCACCGATCAAGTAAGAGTTGAAGTATGTTGTATTCCTTAGTGAACTTTTTATTGATATTAATGGTAGATTCAAGGTAGACAAAATCGAGCTCGGTAAGGTGATTGCTGCCTTTTCTTGCAATTAAAGTGTTGCCCACAAACTTGTGCCATACCCTTATACCCGGATGGTGGATATATAGAACATGGCACTCCCGGAAAGACTCAAATTTTCGCCTGGTGATCGCTTTCCAAAGGGGTGCGGCATCATATTGTGAAGGCTTTTTCTCATAATGACAATGTTCTTGAAGACCCAACACTTTGCCAAACTCACTCATAGACATTCGTGTATCCTTGTTCTCAAGGCGGAATTCAACATTTTTCCGAGTATCTATCTTAGTCACCTTCATGGAGCTTATGAACTCCATGGTAAGGGAAGGGTAAGTCAATTCTTGCATTTCAAAGAGGGTAAGTAATTTCATGGACTCGACAAATGTTTTAGTTCTCCCAAGCACACCCAATTTGTCTAAGGCATCTTGATATATAAAACTTGGTAGCAATAATGGTCTTCTTAGTAAGGGATACAAATGCTTTCCTATGAGAATCTCTTATGAAAGTTACCTCCGGATAATCTTGCAATTGTTCTATGACCCGAGTGGGTGTAGCTTCCACCATAGGAGTAGCAATCTCTTGAATCTCCACCCTTGGTTGATGCACTAGTATAGCCTTTGAGGCAAGAAGAGCTTGTTGCCTTTTGGATAGATTTGAGGTTGTGGGTGCCTTATTTCCACCTTTTGTTCTTGCCATATTGTTTTCCTTGTCAAATTTATATCAACAAACCAATATTGTGCTTGTATGCTCCTTGTTTCCTCAAGCTTCAATCAATTCCCAATCGATTTAGGATTTTCGAAATTGTGCTCAAACCTAGAAAATCGATTCAATTTGTGAGGATTTTGATGTTTAGATGGCCTTTTGATGATAAAGGAGCAGTTTAGTCTTGATTTGAGGAAGTTTTGTTTTGATTTGGGTGAATTTGGTTGAGGAATTTGTGTTTTGTTGATGACGGGATTGAGGGTTTTGAGGGAAAAAGGGTGTGTATTTGTGTTTGTATAAGATAGAAATGAATTGGGGGAAGGAGGGTGAACCCGTGTTCTTGGCTAAGTAGTAGCAGCGGACGAGCGTCTTGGACTTGGGACGCTCGGATCCTCAGTCAGTAAGCTCGGGAATTTCCAACCCGTGTTGGGACGCGCGGATTCTGCTAGAGACGAGCTGATCTTTTCTGTGGGGACGCTCGGATCCTCCAGAGGACGCTCGGATTCATAGTCAGTGTGAACTTTAAATTTTTGAAGCAGCCAGGACGCGCAGATTGCTCACAAGACGAGCGGATTATGGACTGGGACGAGCGTCTTCAATATAATCTACTCAGATTTTGCAACAGACCCAATTCTTCAATTTCAGCACTCCCAAGACCCACGTCCAAGAGACAGGACGCTCGGATCAAAGCCAGCTCGAGCGGATTCCTCCTGGGACGCTCGGGTTCTCCTCTGCACCCATGAGTTCAGTTCCACCCGTGGGGATCTTCATTTCCCATATCATTCTTTCTTCATTCCTTTGTTCAACATTGTGGGTGCACTATGAAGGCTCGGTTTGCCTAGGCATTTGCTATCCCCACACTAAATCAAACACTACACATTGAAACACATTAAAATACCTCCCTCACTTTCTCTCATAATGAAAATCTTGATCAAAGTATGAAATTGCAAATCCAAAATTGACAAAAAGGCAATAAATGAAATAAAATGCTAGTTAAAGGGTTAGAATATTTACAAATGGTGGTTTAGGGAGAACTCCACCAAACTCTCACTCTTGAATGAGATGTCAAGGGGGCATAGCCAAGGTGTTGTTGATGTTGCTCAACACTTTGTAGAAGTAATCGTAGGCTTGTTCATTTTCATTGTAAAGATCTTACGTAGACCTTTCCACATTGTGTTCTTTATGGTGGTGGCTCGAGTCAAGATGGTCACAAGGATCACCAAAGCCTTGGTCTAAGGTTATAGCATTGTCGATGTAGGGATTGACTAATCCTTCAAATTCATCATCCCATAGATCACAAACTTCATCAACTTGCTCCCCAATGGTATCATGAGTTGACAAGAGCAACTCCTCTTTCTTGTTGTCATGGCCAATGAGGCCTTCTTCATTGCTTGTCATGGTTGAGCTATTCAAACTCACATTGTTGAGGACATTTCCTTTCTCTCTGGATAGAGCATCTTGAAGATTATCCACTTTCTTTTTCCACATGGGTGGTGATTCTTTACCCATAGCTTGATCTTTGCATTGAGATGCCAACTTCTTCCTATCACTTTCTCGGCTATAATGGTCGATCATGAAACATGGCTCATATAGTCGAGGAGCTCTCATTGTTTTGTCAAGGTTGAAAGTGATTGTCTCATCCCCTAATTCAATTGCGAGCTCTCCGTGTTTCACATCAATTACCGCTCCCGCGGTATGCAATAAAGTTATTCCTAAAATGATAGGAATGTTGGAATCCTCCTCCATGTCTACAATAACAAAGTCTACCGGAATGAAGAATTTTCCAATTCTCACGGGTACAATTTCCCATAATCCTAAAGGTATCTTTGTTGATCGATCCGCCATTTGAAGCGTAATGTTAGTGCACTTGAGTTCTCCCATTCCTAGCCTCTTGCACACCAAGTATGGCATGACACTTACACTTGCTCCAAGGTCATATAATGCTTTGTTGATTCTAGTGTCACCAATGGTGCATGGAATAGAGAAACTTCCCGGATCTTTGAGTTTTGAAGGGGAACTCCCTTGTATAATAGCACTACTCACTTTGGTAAAGGCAATAGTCTCTAGCTTGCGGATGGATTTCTTCTTGGTAAGAATGTCTTTCATGTATTTTGCATATGCTGGAACATGATTGATCAATTCCGTGAATGGGATTGAGACTTCTAAGTTCTTCACAATCTCCATGAACTTTCCAAGTTATTCATAAAACTTAGGCTTAGCTTGACGACTTGGGAATGGAAGTCTAATCACAATAGGATGTTTTTCCTTAGCCTTCTCTTCACTCTTCTTCTTTGAAACTTCATTGGTGGTGGGTTCTTCTTCCTTAGAGTTCTCCACAACTCTTTGCTTATCACTAGTATTCTCAACATCTCCATCAATTGGCTTCTTCGGCCCTTCATATCTTGTACCACTCCTCAAATGGATGGCACTCACCGTCTCATGTCTTGGGGGATTACTTTGAGGTGGTAATTGCTCTTTTTGTCTTTGAGACTTAGAAGATTCTAATTGGGTCATTTGAGTTTCTAGCATCTTGGTGTGGGCTAGTATGTTGTTTATGGTGATGTCTTTGGCTTGGCTATCTTTTTGCATTTTGGTGAAAAATTCTTGTTGATTATTTTGCATTTGGAGGTCCGCTTTTTTAACATCAAAGCTTTGGTCATTGGGTTGATTGTATGAAGGTTGATTTTGATAACCTTGGCTTTGGTTGTAAAAGAGTCTTTGAACTTGATTTCTCATTGGAGGTGGGGTGTATGTTCGTTGAGGGTTTTGAACATTTTGGCTCTTGTATGAAAGATTGGATAGAATTTGTTTTTTTGGTGAAATGTGAATTATATTAATAATTATCAAAGAAATTACACCATACAATTGTTCAATTTCTAACAGACTACTCATACATCTGAAAACCCTCCAACACCATCCATATCACTCAACTAGCACAAACATTTATCCTGAATCCATACAAGAGTACTAGTCCTCTGTTTAGCAAAATCCCCTCTTTACAATCTCCATCGAATAGAGGACTGAATAAGAGCAATGCCTGCCTCAGGTCGCTTCACAACCAAGCCTGCTCTGCACTCGTTTCTAACTTCCCAGGTACAGTAAATCAAGCCACTTATTGCAGCCATTACTATCATCTTCTTACATAGAGACTTACATCTCCACTTGATAACCCAGTCCACACAATCACCCTGCCAGTACACACCTAACCATTGCTGCAAGAGATGAACACATCTCTGACTATAACAATAATCAAAGAAAAGATGAGCTTGAGTTTCCGGTTGTGTACCACAGAGATAACAGGTCCCATCAGTAATGACCCCAAACTTAATCAATCTATCCTTTGTCAGACATCTCTTCTTAACAAACAACCAGGAAAGAAAGTTATGCTTGGGTAAAGAGAGCTTATTCCACACAAAAGGTTGCCAAGTGACCCTCTGTTGAGATCCCAGGAGCCATTCATACACCTTCTGCACAAATTACCCTCGTCCAATCCATCCATTAGCTTCAAAACCAGGAACAAGTTATTCTTTCACTTTACATACTTGCCTCCAAGCCCAACTAGTATTAACAGTAGGATTATAATTCCACCACTCTCCATGCTTTATATAAATATGATGCACCCATTTGACCCAAAGACAATCCTTCTTATTTGCCACCCACCAGTTATATTTCTCTAGTAAAGCAACATTCCAAAGATTACAATTAACTATCCCAAGCCCACCTTTGTCTTCAGGCAAACAACACTGTTCCCAAGCCACATATGGTACTTTCTGAGGTTCAGCACTGCCAGACCATAAATAACTCCTGTAAATACTCTCCACTTTCTGTATTACAGTCTTAGGCAGTAAGAAGACCCTGGCCTAGTAACTATGCACTTGAGTAAGAACAGTCTTTACAAGTATCATTCTCCTTGCATAGCTAAGATGCTCTGCACCCCATCCTCTAATCCTGCACACAATTTTATCCACTACTTTGTTACACTCAGCAGCACTGATCCTTTTATAAGAAATTGGAATCCCCAGATATCTAAAGGGGAATGCCCCAACATGGAAACCAGTGAGACTTAGAATATTATGAACCTCAACACCAGGGACCCCATTCATATAAATATCATATTTGTCTCTATTTATATGTAATCCTGAGGCTGCAGAAAAAAGAGAGAAACACCCTCATCATAACCCTAACAAAATTAGAATCTCCTCAGCAGAAAAGAAGGAGGTCATCTGCAAATGCTAGATAACATAACTTTAAAGATCTGCAAAGTGAATGAAACCTAAACTCAGGCCTCTCAGTTACCAAGTTCAAAATCCTTATCAAGTATTCCATACAAACTGTAAATAAGAATGGAGACATTGGATCTCCTAGCCTGAGTCCTCTCCTTTCTTTAAAATAGCCAAATTGAGTGCCATTGAGAGATAATGAGAATGAGGTCGTAGTTACACATTGTATTATCCATTCCATCATCTGAGCAGGGAAGTTAAGAGCAACTAACATCTCTTGGAGGAACCCCCATTCAATGGTATCATATGCTTTCTTCAAATCTATCTTCATCAAGACCCTGGGTGAAAAGCTTCTCCTATTATAAAGTCTTACCATATGATGACAAATGAGGATATTCTCAACAATCTCTCTATCCTGAATAAAAGCACTCTGGTTCATGCTAATGATATCAGGCAACACCTTAGCCACCCTGTTGCAAATGACCTTTAAAATACACTTATAAAGGACATTGCAACAGGCAATGGGTCTGAATTCCAGTACTGTAGCAGGAGACTCATTCTTTGGGATCAGTGTGAGAACAGTGGCATTCACTTGCTTAAGGAGTCTCCCACTGCTAAAAAATTCCAACACAGCTGCTATGACATCCTCTCCGACAATGTCAAAAGCATCTCTAAAGAAACCTGATGAATAACCATCAGGTCCAGGTGCCTTCTCTACTGGAATAGAAAAAATAGCATTGATAATTTTATCCCTAATGACATCCTGAACTGACCCAACAACCTGCTCAGAATTCACAATTTTCCCTCTTCTAACCACCCCAGCACATACAGAATGCACCTGACTACTACTCCCCAATAATAGTTTGTAGTAGTCAATAAAAGCTTTCTCTATACTGCTATCGTCCTTACAATCATTCCCATCCATATCTTTTATATTCAAAATTTTATTATGAGCTCTCCTAGCCTTTATAGAACTATGAAAATACATAATATTATCATCAGCATTATTAACCCACTGAACCTTGGCTTTCTGGGCTAGATAAGAGACTCTAGCATCATCTAGCTCCTTATAAGGTTGTGTAGCCACTCTTTCCTCCTCAAGCAGGTTAAAATTAGAAGGATCACTATGAACCTGCTTCTGAATATGTTCCATAAAAACCTTTGCAACCTGGGCAGCATTCTCAATATCCCCATAACCCTCTCTATTCAGCTTCTTCAAGGGAAACTTTAGATTCTTAAGTTTCTTAACTACCTGAAACATAGGACAACCCTTGACCTTACCATTCCAAACCTCAGCAACAATTTGTTTGAACTGACTACTTTTACTCCACATATTAAAATATTTAAAGCTAGTTTTCCTCCTATCATCATCCCTCCACAATTCAATCAGACAAGGACTATGGTCATACAGACCTTCAGGTAAAAAATTAACCACCGCAGAAGTCCCACTCGGGATCCACTCATCATTATCCAGGACCCTATCAATCCTACTAAAAACTCTAGTAGCTCCTTCTTGCTTATTATTCCAGGTGTAATAAGCACCAGTAGTGACCAGATCATACAGACCAAAGTAATCAACACACCCTTGAAATCCTCTGACCTCAGCATCAGTTACAATGGTGCCAATTCTCTCATCCACATACAACACATTATTAAAATCTCCCTTGATCAACCATGGCCCATTAGCCAAGTGCTTCATATGCTTGAGAGAACTCCATAACTGTGCCCTATCAGCATCCTTATTACAGCCATACATAATAGAGCAAAACCAATTAAAATTAGTCCCCAGATGCTTTACTGCCACATGAACAACTTGAAGATCAGTTTGCAGAGGAATCACTGAGAAAACTGCAGGATCCCACATTACCCATATCCTTCCCTTGTCCTTGACAGCATTATTATCAATTATATGCCACTTGGAGCCTAAACCTTGCTGCACAGTGACTTTATTTTTATTTCTTACTCTTGTCTCTACTAGTCCAAAGAAACCTATCTTATTAATATGCAAGAAACGTCTAAAATCCTATGTTAACCATGATTACCAACAGATGAGCCCTTTTAATTACCTAAACTGCTTAGCATATTCTTTTTCAATGAAAACTGTAGGTCCTCCTTGAATCATTCTCATACACTTAATAGACATTCTATGAATGAATTTTGCAGGAGAGATGGAATTCATCACAGAGCCTTGGAATGGCATAGGTGTAACCACAGCTGGAGGATCAATTTGAGGAAGTTCCTCCTCTGATGAGTCTTGACCCTCTTCTGTCACTGGGTTACCAACATGCACCACTCCAGGATTCTGAACAGGAGCAGCAACCTTGGGTCTCCATTGCTGTCTCACAGAAGCACCTTTTGTCACCACCTTCACACTCTTACAAATTTGTGCTTCATGTCCAATTCCTTTGCACTGAGAGCAGAGGACAGGTTTCCACTCATAATAAATAGCCTGCCTCTGAACCTCATCATTCTCATAAAAAAACTCACCATACTCAGAGTATTGCTGTCCTATCTTAACTTCCACCATATAGCGCGCATAACTCAGAAATTCCTTCTCCTGAGTGGCCTTATCACACCTGATAGGAGTCCCAATCAGTCCAGCAGTTTTTGGTAAAGCTTTCCCCCCAATACTTAAGGTCCAAATCATAGAAACGAACCCAAATTGGTACCACATCAGGTTTATCCTTGACTACTTTAGTGTCAGGCTGCCAATCCTTAATAATAAAAGGCTTACTATCAAATAGAATAGGTTCTGATTGTAATACCAATTTCTTATCCTCCCTTTTCCCAAACCGAATCAAGCATACACCATTCCCCAAAAACGACACCTTATCAATTGAGTACTTCTGCCAAATTCTTCGTGCAAAACCCCCCAACACATGACTAGGTGGATTCGCACCAAGAACATAGCAATAAATCGATAAAGCCCAAAATTCTACTTCAGATTGAATATCTACAACATCAATTTTCAAGGTAGGAGTCTTACCAATTCGATTCTTCTGCTTCCCAACTTCCACCCAACCTTCATCATCAGTCGCTTTGTCCTCTGAAATTACGTTCAATTCTTTAGCTAGATTAAAAGCCCTAAGCTCCGCTGCCTTAGAACATTCTGCTGCTCTTACCTGTTCAATCGTATCACTCAATTCATCATTAATATGTAGCGTATTAATATTATTTTTTGATTTATTAACAGATGAACTACTATTTTTGTGTTTTTGTGGAGTATTACTACTATTAACAGATCGTTTTCCTCTCGCCATTGCAGAAAGGAAGGAAGATCATAAGCTTTCTCTTTCTATCTCTAATGCATGCTCTTTGGTGGATATTCTACTTCTATTTGGATGGAATTTGGTATTCTCATTGTAATAGTTGGAATAAGGGGTGCGATTCACTTGTTCACTTGTTCCCCTATATTCACTTTGCTCATGTCCCAAAGTTCCACAACTCACATACTCCACAAGGAATTGAGGATGATGCAACCATAGCATTAACATGTTGTTTGGGTGATTTGGAAGCTTCATCAAGCTTAGCCATGGCCTTCTCAAACTTAAAATTGATGGTGTTAATATGAGAACTTAGTTGAGCACCCAATTGAGTGATGGAATCTACCTCATGCTTTCCTCCTCTATTAGCCTTTCGAGGCCTACTAAATTATGCATTATGAACCACCATCTCTTCGATTTTGGCCCATGTTTGATTGTCATCAACTTTGGTAAACATCCCATTAGATCTCATATTGAGAATGTTGCGGGAGTCTTCATATAGACCATTCCAAAATTGTTGCACAAGGAACCATTCGCTAAGCCCATGGTGTGGACAACAATGACAAGTATCCTTAAATCTTTCCCATGCCTCATACAATGATTCCTCATCTCTTTGCTTGAACCCGTTGATTTGGGCTCTCAACATGTTAGTCTTCTCCGGAGGATAGAATTTTTCGTAAAAAGCAAGTGCTAACTTCTTCCATGAATCAATACCAAGGGTAGCCTTGTCTAGGCTCTTCAACCATTGCTTTGCGGTACCAATCAAAGAAAAAGGAAATAATACCCATCGGATTTGGTCTTGAGTAACTCCGGTTTGAGAAATCGCATCACAATAGTCACAAAAACTCTCCATATGTGAATGAAGATCTTCACTAGGCATCCCTCCAAATTGACTTCTCTCAACTAATTGTATGAATGCGGATTTGGCAATGAAATTACCGGTTAAATGTGGTGGTGTAGGAGTACCATTTGGTAGGTTCTCCTCGGTTGGTACGGAATGTGATGAAAATTTAGGCATTGTGGGTTGATTTTGTGGTGGGTTTTATATTGGGTTATCCTCTCCTGCTCTTGCAAAAGGGTTGGTGAACTATATGTTATTTGGTTTAATGTCCACAATCTCACCAATACCTACAACTCTTGAAGTACCTCTAGCAACTCTTCTATTGTTGGTTAAGGTTCTTTCACTCTCGAAATCAATAGGTAATAAATTACCTTGTAATCTCCTAGTCTTACAAAATATCAAACAACTTGCAAACAATTAGAACACTCTTGAGGAGATTGACTTCCTCAAGGTAAAGAAAGACACAACTAAAAACAATTAATGAAAATCAAATCAATTTAACACCGTCCCCGGCAACGGCGCTATTTTTGGTCCGGTTAAAACTCGTCGTCAAAAGCTACCAACCAAAACAATATTTATAACTTCACAAACTACTCTTAGTAAAGAGATAAGTAAAGGTCGGATCCCAAGGGATGGGTATTGATGTAGGATTCTCAATTGCAAGTAGCTATGTCTAAGGGTGTCACAATTTGGGTTGAGATGAAGTTGGTCTAAACTAATTAACAAAATAAAAGTAAAATAATGAAAGCAAAGCAAGGCAATTAAAAGGAGTTGTAAATAATTGATTAAAAGCACTAGGGTGTCATGGTTTCATAGGGGATTAATGGGAGTTGATCATACAAACATGTTCGCAATTAGATAGCAAGCACTTATTGGTGTGATTGGATCGAGTTAGTGTATATCATACAATCCCTAATAAGGTTTGGATCCTGGAGCCGAATCGATTAGATTGTACAACACCTACAAGTCGACTTAATCCTTCCTATCCAACTATATGCATGGTCTAATGAGGCTCGAGTTGATGTATAAGCTTACAAGCCTCATTGAAGAGATAGGTGATGGATAAAAAAATGCAAGGATTCATAGGCTCGCATTTCATCAAACATAACATGTGCATAAGTTAAAATCACAACAAGCACGCAATTTAATTATGAAAACAAGATTAAGCATGAATCATTCCCCATGTTTGTTTACCCTAATTCCCCATTAACCCTAGCTAAGGAAACTACTCACTCATGATCAAGTTTAGCATGCTAATAAAGTTGTCAATCATACTAACAAAGCAAAATATGATGAATAAATGAAAGTGATTAACAATAATTAAACAAGATTAAAAGAGAACTATACCTATGAAGATGATTCCAAATAATAAAGCAAAGAATAATAGAAGTACTTAATGATTGATGGAAGGTTGTCAATCCTCCAAATAAACCCAAATACTCTTTTAATTACCCAAAATAAAGGAAGAACAATAGAGAAATTAAGGAAAGATTAAGATGTGATTAATATTGAGAAATTGTATTATAACTAAATTAAGATGATTAAGAATTGATTAAGAGAGCATAAGAATTGATTAAGGGATCATGCTAATCTAGGTAGTATAAAGGGGTATTTATACTAAAGATTAGGTACAAGGATTAGGGTTACTAAGGACTTAAATCACTGTTAAGACCCTAAGAAAAGTTGAGGAAATGCTACTCCCGAGGGAAATGAGCCGCTCAGATCGTGCTCGATCCGCTCGGTTTCCTGGACAGAGTGCTTCTTTTCTTTTCCTCCTTAACAATCCGTAAGGATCATGTCGGGGATGGAAGGATCCTTTCATCATTGCCCATTTCACTTTATTATCTACTTAGGTCTCTAGTGTTTGTCTTCTCTTTGATGCTTGGTCATTGGATGTGATCCATTTAGCTCCATTTTGCCTCATAAATTTAAGGTTAGCAATCCTTTCCTACCAAGGAGACAAAACCTCAAAGAATATGCAAAATGGGAAACTAAAGATAGTAAATGACCCAAATAAGTACTATAAAGCATAGGAACAAGGCTAATTTGGGGACTAAGTGTGCTCAAATATGAGTCACATCACCATGCATAGAAGTGAATAGGAAGAAAGTAAGTCGACCTGTAGGTGTTGTACAGTCTTGAACGACTCGGCTCCGGGACCCAAATATTCCTATGAATCGCAAGACATAAACTAACTCGATTCCACTACAACAATAATTGCTTGCATCTATGTAAACATGTTTGTATGATTTTCACCATGATTCCCCTAAAAACGCATCACACCCTAGTACTTTTAATCAATTTTTTACATCTCTTAATTTATTACTTGTTTTAATTTATTGCTTTCATTAGTTAAGACTCATCAACTTCGAACCCCAAATCAATTGTTACACTAGCATAAATTGAGATAGATAGACTTAGAACCCAAAGCACACCGTCTCGTGGATCGACCTCGACTTAACCACTAACTAGTTGTTTGTTGAGATTATAAATGTGTTTGATTCAGTGAATAACGACTCGCTCATCAAAATGGCGCCGTTTGTGGGGACGGTGTTATGTGATTAAGTTCTTGTTTGTTTGTCTATTTTAAATTTTGCTTTAACCTTGAGGAACTTGTTCCTCAAGGTCGTTCTTACCATTTCCTTATAGTTTCCGTGTTTGTAGTTGTTTCCTTGTTTTAGAAATAATGATGGCCCAAAGCTTCCAACAAGAAGGGTATGGACAAAATGGAGCATATGGGTATGAAATGTATGAATGGAGAGGGTTTGTTGAGCAATAAAACACACAACTACCCTACAACTTCTACAATTGAAACCCAAATTATACCACAAACTTCCCACACCAAAGCCCCCACATCCAATATCCACAACAACTACCCTCCCAAAACCCACTTTATAACCCATTCCTAATGCCTTTCTACAATCAACAATTACAACATAACCAACCTCCCACCCACCCACAACAAGAAAATGAGCATGACTTTGACATAAAAGATGTGGTTCTCCAAATGCTAAGAGACCAACAAAATTTCTTCATGCAAATGCTAGAAGAGAGCCAAGCTAGGGACAATGTTCTCAAAATCATTGTTACTAATGGTGAGGAGTTGGCAAATCAAATTTCCAAAATGGAAGCCACCCAAATGCTCAATGAATAAGAATGGGAAGATAATGAGGGTGAAGAAGAATTTGGATGACACTATGAAGCTACTCTTGTGAATCCCCCACCACCTCCTAAATGGATAAGAATTGAACATCCCATATTCCAACTTGTACCCCACTTTACAAACATTCATGATGGATGTGAATATAAAGATGTAACTTTTGAGGAAAGGGAGTGCTTGATTTATTATGGACCAAGAGTTGATGATGAATTGAAGCATGATGAAGTTGGGGAGGAGAGAAATGATGAATGTGAGTTGAAGGCCAATTATGAGACAAGAACTTTGTCTACATTGTCTCATGTATCTAGCTCACACACTAGCCTTGCTTCTCTAATTTGGGATACCTATGATGATGATGAGGAAGACCTTCCACCACAATTTCCTTCTATGACCCATGTAGAGG
Organism: Silene latifolia; assembly: GCF_048544455.1. Lineage (NCBI taxonomy): Eukaryota > Viridiplantae > Streptophyta > Magnoliopsida > Caryophyllales > Caryophyllaceae > Silene > Silene latifolia. Next base: position 158,049,003 of record NC_133526.1, read on the forward strand.
AATGTGTTCCCTTGACACTTATGGGAGTGAAGGTAAAAGTTGGAAAGAGGAGGTTGATGAATTTGAACTTGCCATCTTTGGAGAATTGAGAGGCCAAGAGGAAAACTATGATATTGGTACCTTTGATCATAGTTTGGAAGGAATAGAAGCTCTCTTCTTCGGTAGTGGTTCAAGTTCTAAGGAGGGTCATGGAAAAAGTGAAGAAAATGAAAGAATGAATGACCTCAATGGTGAGAAGTTGACTCTTCCACATCTCATCCCTCAATTATCTCCTCATCAAAGAAATGTGTACTCACCTTCTACTATTGAAGGATTGATGAATCAATTCTCTATCATCATAGAATTTGAAAGAGAAGGTGGAGAGTGGAAGCCTACGGATGAATATGGGTCATACTTCATACCTTGTGTTAACAAGAATCATGGGCTTGCTGGTTTGAAGCATTGTAGAGGCTCAAGCTCTAAGGGCAAGGTGAATGAGAGAGTAAGTATCAAGCTCCCTTGGCCAAGCTTCATATTTAATTGGAACAAACCGTATTCATGCTTGTTTGAAGATTGTGCTCAAGCCTTTGACCGGTTATTGAGAGCATTGAGAAACATGGACAACATCAATAACCATGGCAACAAGGAATGAGTTTGGTGGAGTCCTCCCTCAAACCACTATTTGTAAGATATCCTATCCTTTGACTTTGCATTACATTTACACTTGCATTTAGTTATATACATATACTTTTAGCCTGCATTTGTGAAATATTTCATATTACATTTACATTAGTTAGTTCATATAGTATAATTTGCATTGTAATATATCTCACATGTTGCATGTAGTTAGTTACATTCATGTATAGCCACTAATAACCAAACCTATTCCTTTCTACACTAGAAATAGTGTTTAAATCGGTTTGGGGAGGTTTAATCATACGTGAGAACATGCATCATTTAGTGTAGTTTAGATTGTATTCATTTGTTATATATGTCATATAGAATTGCATTTAGTTAGAGCATGCATTCATTCATATCATATCATTGCATTTGTACTTCAATTTCCATAAAACTTTAAAAATCCAAAAACATGTATTTCTATTTTATTCCTTCTTCTACATGTACATTGAGGACAATGTCCAAAATAAAGTGGGGGATGGGAATTTATATTCCAAAAATCCATAAAAATTTGAAAATTTAAAAATTCCAAAAACATGTTCTTTTCTTTGTAGTGTAGAATTGTATTTATTGTATATATTTGTTTGTTTGTTTGTTTGTTTATCAGTCTTATCATATTGGATCAACTACGCCACATTCGAGACATGAAGGAAATAGAAGACCGCATGGTATGATCTTTCCAAATCTCCTTCCTCCTTTTTGTATGTTAATGACAATGTGGCTATATTTTGATTGGTGCGGTATGAACCAATGTGTTGCTAAGAGTTTGCATTTAGTTTACATGGCATAATAGTTGATAGAAGCATAAGCATTAGAGTTGTATATATGTTAGTTGCATCATAGCATGTAGTTTGCATGGTAGAAAGTTTGTGAAAACGCCTATTTGGTAAGCTTGACAAGTGTATATAAGGCTCTTGTAGATAATTTTTCTCCTTGATACTTTGTTTGCTAAAATACTCTCAGGACACCCTAGGATGCGTCATACTAGTATATTTTGACCCATGGACTCAGACCTAGTCAATAGTACCTTGTGGTGTGATAACTCCTTAGCTACCGTTTATTCCAAGGTGACCTTTGAAACCATGCAACTGTTAGAATGCATTAATCTCATTAATTTACATACTCATATATGTTCTAATTTATTTAGTCATAAAATAAATCATAGATCTTATGCATGCAAACTAAAGCAAGATAAAAGAAGAAATCGTCAATCTTACATTGAGGTTTCGGATATTAGGGCACCAACAAGATCACCTTCTTGTTAGTTCTTGAGCTTTCCTAATAATGGATGAACAAAAGGTCCAAAATTGAACCTCTCCCAAAAGTGTATACCCAAGGAAACCTCTTAATAACTAATATTATTTTGTACTACAAATAATAAAAGTCGTACTTAAAAAATTGATACAAAAATAATTTGTATTGCTCTTCAATATTTCGGTCAAGAGGAATGATTTGTGAGGTTTTTATTTCTCTAAGTTTCTCCAAATTGTAGAGAGAATATTTTTCTTACGCTAGAAAAATAATATGTAAAAAAAGAGGGAATGAATAATAGAGGAAAAACTCTCTATATTTCCCTCTTGGAAAACCGGTGGGGAGGGGTCACTAGTGCCCAATGCATGAGCTTGTGTTCTTATCAAGATCAACTAAGCATGCAAGGCTATATTAGGTTGTAATTATTATGTTTTCCACTAAAAATAAAAACAATATAAACCTATACACCCTCCATATTTTCGGCACTTTTAACATAAAATGGATGGTCCATTTTATTTTGTCATTTGTCAATTGTGACATATGTGACATGTTACTTGACATGTGAAATTGTAATGTATTTTTAACATATTAAAAATCAACATACTCAAAATATGTCATATAAAAAATCGACTAGTAATTCGTAATTACTTGTGCCAAAATGGTTTATCAAATTATAAATTACAACGTCTTGCATTTATAATAAATTATTCATTCAATTTCAATTTCAATTGTTTCGTAAACAATAATTTTATCTAAGTAATAAAATAATTCGATTACTTAGACCGTATCCAATTTAATCGAATTACAATAAGATACGTTAACTTTACTCACAAAATCATCCGTCAATTTTAAGCAATTTAATTAACTCGTATCGGCATACGATTAATTAAATAATCAATTAAGAGTATTTCCCTATAGGTATGACCTAAGGGGATCTACTGATCACCACCGTCGCACGACAGTAATGTCAAACTCTAGTCAGCCAATCATTACCGATATGTGTGGACCAGTTGACTGTAAAATATTACATCCCACATATATTCTTAAAATGAGATTTAAACATGTGATCATCATGATCGACAGTTGTGATCGCATTATTGTCGGAGGACATATTCCAACAGCAACCGTTCTTTCACACCTGTCATCAATATTTTCCCAACAAAATGGGAATGGGCACAAAAATCTCCAAATTGAGTTCAAGTACCAAATCAAAATCAAATGTTTGTAAATTGTATCAAATGAAAAGAGGATCAAAAATATACTCCTATGCTTTAATAGAATTACCCTTGCTACAAATGGGGATACTTTGAAAAATGTTCAAAAAATGCAAAATTGAAATTGCTAAGTGTTGAGCCTGATATTTCACACTACCGTCAGGCTAGAACTCAGCCTCAGCAGTACTGTTCAGGCTAGTTCTACATAAGAGTCCAGGCAAGGAGACAGGCTAGAAGACTATATCAGAAGGATAGGGCATCTTACTGAAAATACTGATCAGGGTATAACTCAGGTCAGGCCTTATTATAAGTCAGCACAGTACAACAGTACAACAGGCATTGTCAGGGTATAGAAGACACAGTCCGGCTTGCGTACAGAGTAGTTTAGCCTGACAGGCATTGGTACAGGCCATGAGAGGTACGCAGGGATAAAGTGGACGACTAACATATAATATGGAGAAGATATTTAATAAGCATTGGATTCTAAGGAATTGAGCACATGTCAAAAAAGACTAGTCTTCAAGTTGTTCCTATTTTGGTGGAATACTAAGTCCACATCTTTTACTACATGAAGTAACCATCATAAACCCTAGCTAAACTAATAAGGAGGCAGCAAGAATTAGCAAGGAACGGTTAAGAGAAGAAGAAGTCAACTACAATCAACGAAACAACCCTAGAAAACTGGAGCTACTACTTACTTACAAGCAACTACTCCTTCTACCTATTTTACTATAAATACGAAGCAACAAAGACACATCTCAACGCACACTCATCTAGTCTACCTCAAGAAAATACTACAATTACTTAGCAATTACACAATTGTTCTTATACTACGCAAAATACATAATGAATACTCTCATAGCTTGGTGCCCGTGGTTTTTTCCTATTCAAGGGTTTTTCCACGTATAAATCATTGTGTTATGTCTCCTTTTATTATTCTTTACTTCTAATATGTCTCTTTTTACATTATAATCAACCCTGCAAAAGTATAAACACAATACCATCAGAATAGGATGATACTAGTTAACCTCACCATAATCTACCCTGGCCGGAATACTCTGGAATGCCTAGCCGGATTCTAGGCTGCGTAAAAATCGGTCAAAAAAATTGGCGCCCACCATGGGGCAACTAGTTTATCATCCATACAAATTATTCACAATATCTTTTCTTCTCCACAACAAGTTTTGAGAGCCTTGAGAAAGATCGATAATAAAAAAAATTCCATCTCTACACTTCGAATGGACAAACGTTGAATCCAAGAGAAATATTGTCAAGACAAGCTAGAAGCCCTTCCAATAACAAGAAGCATAGCATTGCTTAAGAGAATGCGGAGTTCAAGTGCAAATTTCTCTCTAAAGAAATTGAAATTCAAAAATAAGTCTTTCTCATATCCAATACAAGTGTCGCAAACTCTAAACAATATATCTTAAAATTTTGGTACTTTGATCTTACTTCTACATTTAAATTTTAGATTTTGTTAATTATAATAATTTTATGTTCTTAGAAAATTCAACCATTGAACATCAAAATACAAGCCTGGCTGGACAACTTAGCCCTGACCGGAACAGGCTTAAAAGTCAGCCCTGAACAGTAGCAGTGCATCATAGACCAGTCTTATCAGGACAAGGAATGCTTACCAACACTATGTAACGTAGTAGCCCAGGACCAAATCAAAAGGGTTGTTCTAGCAGAATTTCATGCAGGGGAGAAAGTTCTACCAAGAATTATTGTGCAGGGCTACTATGATAGGCTGTCCTCCATTCCCCCTCCTGGCTGATGCCTGGTCGTCATTTGCTAGGCTGGCTAGAATGTCCCAGCCAGATATTTCCAAGCTGCACAAAGTCTGGTCAGGATAGGATTTGCATCCTGGCCCAACAAGGGTGTTCAAATATTCCTGTACAGATACGTTCATATCCTTTATATAACATTTAAAAAAAAATACATCATCGCAATATTGATTCCAAAACAACCATAAATCAAATATTTTTTAAAACAACAAGCATCTTGCATATGATAGTTTTAGTCAGTCCGGATACACTAGTGTTAACCTAGCCTGACCTGTCTGTTTTTAGAGAGATAAACCAGCCTGACATCACTGTTTTCGGAGAAATAAATCAGCCTGGCCTGGTTTATTTTGCAAAGATAAATTAGCCTGGCCTGACTGGTCATAACCGATATGTTAAGATCTATTATCATACTACCTTAATGAATTCTCAGATGATTACTCATTCACTTCTTCTTATTATATATCAAGCTTTTTCACCATAGAACTAGAAACTTTGAACCAATAGAATTGTTACCTTTAATGTTTGACAATACACATATAACTGGAGATATAATCTATCCTGACCAGCTAGTCGACATGGCTGATATTGAATATTTCGTGTGAATCATTTAAAAGCTATTTGTGTTATCCTTGAACGATATTTCAGTTCTGCCAAGTTCAACTCTTTGTACCATGTGGCAAGCTTATAAGTTACAAGGAAACCAAAAAAAGCATATAAGCCTGTCCAGAACAGATTAAAGCAAACTGGAGCTCCAATCACCAAAGTCAGTCACAGGTATCCAAAAGGTGGCGCCTGGCAGGAAAAGTTACAGCCCTGGACAGATTCTTATCCAGGCCCTTAGAAACATGCAAAGCTTTCTATAACCTCCCTGGAATGAAAATACAATTATTCGTGTGGACTCCTGATCATGATACAACACTCCAAACTATTTTTCTACTCCTCTGTTAATGGCATGGCCAGGCAAAATGAAACTATTATCAGTTTACTCATTCCTGTGACTGAGAGAACCGTCTTTACAATCCTAGTCAGGAAAGATAATGATCAGCAACACCCACCTAATTCTGTAAGTAAAAGTCTACTAGATGCGGACATGAGGTATGACTTTCTTGACAAATATGTTTTATCTATAATTATGTCATGTAATAAGCATCGTCTCTATTATAAATCTCGCCCTATTATAGTCAGACTAACCTCCCCATTAAATTAGTCTTGAGGAACCTGAACTATCGGTCAATAAGATGACCAAGTAGTCAGTCCAGCTTCACACATACGATATCACCTTTGAACCCAGACCAGCAAACAAATCTTATGCCCTATCATACTTTGTGGCTGATTTCAGTCCTAACCCAGAATCAAACTTTAAACCAAGTAGACACCTAGACCTCCGGTCAGGGATGAACCATGTTTACATATAGGGCAACCAACATGCAGGGGACATGATTAGGTTTAGTACCAAAATCGCCACAAGGGGACATAATAGCACATGTTGTAAGCCGTTTATTCAAAGTTGTCAACAATGAAGCTCGATACAAAGCTCTCATAGCAGGGCTCAGGGCTGAACCATACTTGAGATGTCTTAAACCACACAAAGCTAAGCAAGATCTCCAGGGCATACATGATGGATGTTGTGTCAACCACAAAGAGGAAGAAGTCTGGCCAGCAAAATGCTTAGAGCTAACTATTATTGGCCAACTCTGAGGGCTAATTGCCTGAACTACGACACAAAATGTGAAGCTTGACACAAACATACTCCAATAATCTAACATGATTACTTGTCTCCTTTTTCTTTATTAGCATGATATCAGGCTATCAAAAAGTAAAATGCTAGGCAGAATTAAACAACAAAGTGGTTATAAATTATTTGAAATAGAAGCTGATCAGGAAGCAGGGTAGATGGGCTAAAGAGGTACCACTAGCCAATGAGCAGATATGATAACTCCAAAAAATTCTACCCTGGCGGTCAGGTTCCTTATTCCATGGTCCAACGCCAAGATACGGCATGAACACCATTAAAACAAATGACAAGCCCAACCTGAAGGAATAACTAAGAGATGCAGCCATAATCAAGATAACATCCTAACACCACGCAGTAGCCAAGAGTTACAACAAGAATGTCAGGAATAAAGTTTTCAAAGACAGAGCACCTTATCTTGCGAAAAGTTTTCCCAAAATACTAAAGATATATCATCAGGCATAACTAGCTCTTACAATAGAAGGCTTCGACCTAATTGATTCAATTATTAGACAAGGCACTTACAGGCTACAAACACTACAAGGGTTCTTAATTCCAACATCTTGGAATGTCACCCATCCAAAAATGTTCCGCGCATAAAGCATAATCGTACTCGTGAGTCGCCTCTTGGAGACGTAAGACGGTTCGGAGACCGTCTTACGCGTGAGTCGCCTCTTGGAGCTTCCCACTCCAAGAGGGATGTGCACATTAATTGCTTGAGTACGGAGCGACTCGTGTGGGTGAGGCACGATGTCAGGCAGGGGTTCGGTAGGCTTCCGGATCCGGTACGTATGGGCGTGTCCTGGTACATTGTTGTGAGGTGTGATATCGTGGGCGTGTCCTTGGCACCAATGGTTGTGGGTATGTCTGGATGTGTCCCGATACCGGCATGGTGATGGTATAATCATTTCTCATTCATATCATTGGCATATTACATATTTACCTATCGTGTTGTGTCGTATGTCTAATTATTGAAACAGACGTGTTGTGTGTCCTGGTAAATTGTCACCTATTTCTAGGGTGGCCTATGTCGATCCATATTGATATAGCCGATCATATGTGGAGGGTCTTTTACAGGTTTTTTTGGTATCACGCGGGAGACAGGACGGGCTTTGGACTTGAAGCCGAGTGTCACTTCATTAGAAGAGTATAGTAGTCACGAGTTGTATCGTTTCTTTTATTTATACAATCATGGTTATGTAATCCACTAAATGCTTTATTTATATTAAATGTTTCTTAATTGCATCACCGATTCACTGCCTCGAGAAATCGAGATGGTAACATCCTCCCATTGCCTTGGCTAGGTAAGAAAGGCGTGTTACAATTGGTCCAACTTCGGATCCACTACCTGAAAAAAGAAGTCGTTTTTTAGATGATAATTAATATTGTCAATATTATCAAGGCAGTTAGCATGCTATCGAAACTTGCTACAAACAAAAACATGTAATCCAAGATAATATTGAGAGCGGTGGGTTTCATGAATCGATCATCACTCAAACGGGCGACAAATGTGATAGAGCTAACCTCTTGGAATCTTCACCCAGAAGACCGGGATGGGCCCCCTAGAGCATTCTCCGACCTTGGCATCACTTATGCAGCAGCTCTACAAATGCTAGTATCAGGAGGCAAATTACATCTGCTCGGGACTTTAGACCCCTAAAAATATATTGCCTAGATTGGACAGTATCACATATTGCCAATATCATCATGGTAGGGGACATGACACACAAGCATTCTTTTGTTTGAAGCATACAATCCAAGACATGATTAATAGTGGAAAACTGTCCCTCTCCACCTTTAACCCATAAGGTAGTTCAGGCAATCCTCATGGATATACCACTTGTCAAGAAATCCTTCTTGACTATTCTCCACCCATCATTCCAAATAAAGAGGCACTACTACAAATGTAGGCAATAACAACGCCCCATTAACAATGATTATGAATGCATAATACTTAATAACGTTGTCACTGTGAAAAGCAATAACAACGGTTTAAATGTAAAAACCGTTGTTATTATTTATGACAACGATTATAAAACAACGAACCGTTGTTGTTAGTTATGACAACGGTTTAGCCCCAAATACTTAATAACGTTGTTAATTGGTCTATTTTAATTTGGCGTAAATCAGTGAAAAATAATAACATCGGATCATTTTGATAACCGCTGTTATTAGCTCTAACAACGGTTTGTAGATATTAAACCGTTGTCAATAGTTTTAGTATAAACAAAGACAATTAAACATTGCCTAACATACAAACACACAAATACTCAACAGATAAACAACAGCATACCCATTGGAATTCCCATTATTATACTGCTTTTTCGTCGAAACTCCCCTCGCCGTCGACACTCTCTGTCACCGTCAAAACTCTTCCTCGCCGTCCCTCTGTCATCATATACGTCACTGTTGTCATCTGCGTCTCTCTCTCATCGTCTCTGTCTCTTTATCAGGTATACATTTTCTACGATTGTTCAAAATTTTTGTACCGTTTGTTTGATGTTGCTGATGATTTGTTTGATTGTTCAATTTTTTTTTTTTGGTTTGTTTAATGTTGCTATCAAAGTCTCTGCATGTCTCTCTCCTACGTTTTAGCATTAGGTTTAGAGAATAAGCCTGGTGAACTCTATGATTTGTTTGATTGTCATATTCAGTCTCTAAATCCCATAGAATACCGAAATGTAACTTAATACCAGAAACTTGTCTTACCAGTAACTTCAGTTAATGATAGGTGAAAAGCAAAAAATAAATGGTAAGAACAATGAGAATAAGTCTGGTGAGAGGGGTGCTACGAAGTGAATCGCCGCTCTTGCAGCAATAACGGCTAAACAACCGCTTAGTATAACATGGAATACCAAGGGTTTTCCTACTGGTCCAAATGTTGGCCATTTATCCACTTGGATTGGAGTTATAACAAGACAGTTTGCGCCTATCGATTTACAGGATTTCAGGAAATTGAATCCTATTTTGAGGAAGTTACTCTTAGATCGGATAAGGCTATGAAAATAATTTAAGCTAAGCAGATTTTTTTTAAGATCGCGTAAGGAAATTGAATCCTATTTAATTTTAATATTCCAAATTGTTTGGTGTGTGGTCATATATACATATGTAGGAAGCCTTCGATATTGCCGAATGCCGTGATAAATATCTACTACAGAAGGCAGCAGGATGCTTGAGGCAGTGGAAATATGACATTGCTGAGGATCACTTGTATGTCAACAAGGACACAAGGGAGATACAAAAGAGCCCACGGGTAAAGAACCATCCCAACATCACTCAGGAACAATGGGATAATTTCAAGGCGTTTCGAACTAGTGATAGGTTTCAGGTTATGTATCCTCATTTCCATAACTGATCGATTATATTACACTTGTTAATGATTTGATTTATTATCTTTTAATTACCTGATCTACTTGTGTTTCTATATTTGAAGGCCCTTAGCAACAGAAACCGTACTGTTGGGCCCAGAATTACCCTGCCTCATCAGATATAAGTCAGGCAACACTCAAGGCCAAGCCTGAACTAAAGTCATCCAAGGCAAGACAATTGGGACGCCTGGACAAGCATCAACCAGGAGGGGATCACAAGATAAGCAACTAATAGGCCTGGCCTGAAAAGACACCACGTCAGGCATAAGGGCAGCATCATCAAAGCAAGTCAGGCGACAAGAAAAGCACGGTTAGGCTGAGAAAACAAAGTCCCTATAAACAAGGAAGACCCATTCAAACACCCAATAGAAGAACACAGAAGAAATGATCAAAGGCAACGGCTGGAATATAGCGCAAGTCAAACAACTACCTCCGGGTAAATAGGGCACGAGTCCTATTTACAAGGAAACCCTAAAAACAACCTAAAAGGACCGTTGACAAGCTGATATAAATAGAAATGAAGAAGGGAAGAGGAAGACACAATTTTACTCGACTACTCACTTACATTTTTACTCATCTGTATTGAACTAGAAACATTACCATTATTGTTAAGCAGCCTTATCCATTATATCGCCTGACATACACATCCCCTGTCAGGCTAACCAAAATCATAGTAATAATCCCTCCTGGCTTGGTGCCCGTGGTTTTTCCCTTATTCCCAGGATTTTTCCACATATAAATCTTTTTGTTATACTCTTTCATTTATTCTTTAATGTGTTCAATTATACTAGTCAGGTAATTGAAATTGAGTTAGATCACCCTGCAAAATCTTCCCTGGCAAGACAATTTCCTTGTGCAAATCCCTGCTAAAACAATTGGCGCCCACTGTGGGGCATCTAGCGAAAAAATAATCCAAACCTAAAACCAAACAACACAAAAACAATTCCAAAAAATGACTGGAGATAGCATTGAACAACAACTGGCTGCCGCTCAACAACAGTTGTCGGAAATGGAACAACTGAAACAGAAGATGGCTTAGGCTGAGGCTGAAGTTATAAAACTAAAGGAGTCAGAATCCAGTCTGAAACAAAGGCTAGGAGACAAAGCCTCAGGCTCAAAATTAAAATTTTAGCCTGGCACGCCATTCTCTTCAATCATCAGGAACATTGATTTCTCCAACTTTGGTACTCCTACTCCATCAAAATCCAGAGCAAGAGAAGGTGACACAAACTCAGAAGAAATCCCAAATGAAGAGGCTATACCAGATCAAACTAACACAGCAATAATGATGGCCATGCTCCGGGAAATCCAGAAACTCCATGAAAAATTTGAGAAGATCCCTGGAGTACCCACACCCATTGAAGAAGGAAATCCAACGAGTTATGCTGACTCACCCTTCGTGGATGAGATAGCAAGGATAGATCTACCAAAGAAATTTGTGGTCCCGTTAATGAGAATCTATGATGGAACTACAGACCCACAAAATCATGTAGCCTACTACAAACAAAGAATGTTGGCAGCCTCTATATCTAGTGAACTACGACAAGTATGCATGTGCAAGGGATTTGGAACAACCTTGAATGGACCTGCCCTACAATGGTCCATAAATCTACCAAATGGAAGCATCAAGTCCTTTGCTGACCTGATAAACTCCTTCAACCATCAGTTCACCAGCAGCAGGGAACTTGAAAAGATATCTAGTGATCTGTACAGGATCAAGCAAAAGTCTGGCGAATCAATCAGAGCATTCATGACCAGATTCAATAAAGAAAAAGTATCAATCTCAAGATGTGATGTTGGAACAACCGTGGAAGCTTTCAGGCAGGGACTACCATTGGATAGTGATTTCTATGATGAAATGACTATGAAGCCTTGCCACACCTTTGAAGACGTCCAGGCACTGGCCCTTGGCTACATCCGGCTGGAAGAGGATAAAGGTTTCAAAGCAGATGCCACCGACAACAATCGAGGATATGACAGGTCCAACAGGAAAAGTTCCTATCACAGAGGAAGCAGTTCCAGGCCATCCCCTTATACATGGCCTGGCAGATCAGAAGTCAACTATGCACACGAACAACGAGGTAATTCCTATACTTATCCCCCTATTCAAGAATATAATTTCTTTGTTGACACTGCAGGATTAATCAAAAGGCTTGACAACATGGGAGACATTGTCAAGTGGCCAAAGAAGAAAGACAACCTCAACTCACGGAAAGACACAACAAGGTGGTGTGAATTCCACATGGACATAGGACACACAACTGAAGAATGTCTGGGACTATGGAGGCAAGTGGCCTACCTGTTAAAAAGAGGCTACCTAAAAGATCTGATACCATCAATGAACAGGGAAGACAATGGAGCAAGGAAGGACCAGGAAAAACCACAATGTGACCTGCCTCTAGCACCACCCATCTATGAGGTCAAATTCATTAACGGAGGATCTGAGATTTGCGCCCTGACCAACTCTGCTGCAAAGAAAAAAGGCAGGGAGTCAAAAATAAAATCTCCTTTTAAACCAAAAAATTTACCTCAAATTACTTTTGATGATACTGACATGCAGGAAATCCCTGATGTACATCATGATGGCCTGTTCATTACCATGCAAAAAGGAACTGCCCGTGTAAAATTTTAGTAGATGGGGGCAACTCAGTCAATTTGATCATGCTGGACATCCTGAAAGCAATGAAGATTGATGAAAGCCAGATCATAAAGAAATCAAATGTCCTGATAGGATTCAGTGGTGAAATAAAGAACATTGTGGGAGAAATCTACCTGCCAACATACGTGGCAGGAGTCTCCTCATATGAGAGATTTGGAGTCCTGGATTGCCTGTCATCCTACAATGCTATTCTAGCAGGACCATGGATCCACAACATCAGAGCTATCCCTTCCACTTACCACCAGTGTGTCAAGATACCAACAGAGTGGGGAATAGAAACCATTAAAGGTGAACAAAAGTCTTCCCAGGAATGCTATACTGAATCATTAAAGCCTTCCAAAGCAGGTAAGTCTCTCGCCTAGCAATTACAGTACCCTGTCAGGAGCACTTATGTGACAGAAACTAAAATGGAGATAGATCAAGTAATTTTAGACCCTGAGTATCCTGACAGGCATGTACTGGTAGGATATGATGTCCCTGACAATGTCAGACCAGAACTAGTAAGTTTTCTTAAAGATAAATTTTCATGTTTTGTCTGGTCCCTCTTTGATATGACTGGTATAGACGCTAACATTATTACCCATAAACTCAATATTGACAATTAATTTAAGCTTGTGCAACAGAAAAGAAGAAAGTTTGCCCCTGAAAGTAACTCTATTATTAATGAAGAAGTGGACAAACTGCTAGATATGGGAATGATCAGAGAAGTCATGTACCCTGAATGGCTAGCAAACGTGGTTGTGGTACAAAAGAAAAATGGAAAGTGGAGAGTTTGTGTAGACTACACAGACCTGAACAAAGCCTGCCCAAAAGACCCATTCCCACTTCCTCAAATAGATGCAATGGTAGATGCCACAGTAGGCCATGAACTCTTGACATTTATGGATGCCTCAAGTGGGTTCAACCAGATCAAGATGCACCCAGCTGACCAGGAAAACACTACATTCATCACGGAAAGGGGCATATATTGTTACACATCAATGCCATTTGGCCTGAAGAATGCAGGGGCAACCTACCAATGCATGGTCAACATGATGTTCAAAGATCAAATAGGTGATATAATGGAAGTCTATATTGATGAAATGGTGGTTAAATAAAAAAAGGCTGAAGATCATGTAAAAGATTTAGAAGTAGCCTTAAAGATCCTGGAAGAATTCAATATGAAGCTCAGCCCTTCCAAATGCCACTTTGGAGTTTCTTCAGGCAAATTCCTTGGATACATGGTGACAAAGAGAGGGATTGAAGCCAGCCCAGAACAAATAAAAGCCATCCTGGAATTAAAATCTCCCAAATTAGTCAAAGATATCCAAAGATTAACAGAAAGAGTTGCAGCCCTGAACAGATTCAAATCCAGATCATCAGAAAGATGCAGATCCTTCTATGATCTCCTCAGAAAGAACAAGTCATTCAAATGGTTGCCTGAACACGAAGCATCCTTCCAGGACTTAAAAGCATACCTGACTACTCCTCCATTGTTGGCTAAAGCCAAACAAAGGAGAACCCCTGACGGTTTACTTATCTGTCACTGAAACAGCAGTGAGTGGAATCCTAACCAAGGAAGTTGAAGGCCAACAACACCTTGTCTACTATGTAAGTAAAAGTCTCCTGGATGCGGAAACAAGGTATGGACTACTTGAAAAATACGTACTTGCTTTAATTATATCCTACACTAAACTTAGACCTTACTTTGAAAGTGACCTAATAATTGTCAGGACCAACTTGCCTATCAAACCTGTCCTGAGAAAACCTGAGCTTTTAGGCAGAATGGCAAAATGGTCAGTACAACTAAGTACTTATGATATAACCTATGAACCTAAGACAACAATTAAATCTCAGGCATTAGCAGACTTTGTGGCTGAATTCAGTCCCAACCTAGAACCGGGCCTCATAAAAGAGGACAACCATCTAGACACCCGTAAATCAGACCAGGAATAGACCTTACACGTAGATGGAGCAACAAACATAAGAGGAACTGGCCTAGGATTAGTACTAAAATCACCACAGGGAGACCTAATTGCTCAGGCTATTAGTTGTGAATTCAAAGCAACAAACAATGAAGCTGAATATGAAGCCCTGATAGCTGGACTCAAGGTATGTATAGAACTTGGTGTGACGAATCTCAAGGTAAAAACTGACTCCCTTTTAATTTCTAATCAAGTTAAAGGAACATACGCTGCAAAGGATTCAAAAATGATACTCTATGTAGAATACGTCAAAAACCTTTGTAAAAAGTTTAGTTCATTTGACATTGATCAAATACCAAGATACTTGAAAACTCAGGCTGATGCCCTAGCCAGCCTGGGATCAAATTTTAGCCCTGCTGTGTTTGATAAAATACCCATTGTTCACCTGCTAGAACCAACCATAGAAAAACCTGACCAAACTTGTCCCATCAATGAGGACATAAATTCTTGGACCAAACCATACTATGATTGGTTCTTACAGGGAACACTTCCTAAAAATAAGAATGAAGCAAGGGCTCTAAGGATCACAGCTTCCACCTATACTATTATCAATAATATGTTGTTCAAAAAGCCTCAGGCTGGACCTTACCTGCGTTGCCTAGAACCTCATGAAGCTAAACAAGTTATAGAGGACATAGATGATGGATGTTGTAGAAATCACAAAGGCGGCAGAAGCCTGGCTAGCAAAGTTCTAAGGACAGGCTACTTTTAGCCAACCCTCAAAGCTGATTGCATAGCTTACAGCTCCAAATGTGAAGCCTGCCAAATCCATTCTCCTTTCATCCACCAACCATCAGAGCTACTGCACTCCATCTCAGCTCCCTGGCCATTTATTAAATGGGGAATGGACATTGTAGGCAAGCTACCTCAAGAGACAGAAAGCCTTTATGCTAGCTATGACCGACTATTTTTCAAAATGGATAGAGGCAGACGCATACAGGCAAGTCAAGGAGAAGGATGTCATATCATTCATCAAACGCAACATCATATGTAGATATGGGATACCTTCAGAAATAGCTTGTGACAACGATACTCAGTTCGTGGGAAAAAGAACAATGTCTTTCTGTGCACAATCAAATATCAACCCGGTAACGTCCACGTCGGGCGACCTAAAAGCCAATGGTCAAGCAGAATCTAGCAACAAAGTTGTAATCAGTTTCATGCAGAAAAAACTAAAAAGAACAAAAGGCAGATGGGCTGAAGAACTCCTCTTAGTCCTCTGGGCTGACAGTACTACACCTAAGACATCCACATGCCACACTCCCTACTCCCTGGTCTATGGCTGCGAAGCAGAAATTCCGGAAAATCCATATACTAACCACCAGAAGCAGCCTGAATACCATAGAAGAGAATAGGCCACTATTGCAAGACAGCCTGACCTTGACTAAAGAATTGAGAGATGCAGCCAAGATCAGGATAGCTTCCTACCAGCAAACAGTAGCCAGAAGCTACAACAAAAATGTGAACATCAGGGTGTTCAAAGAAGGAGACTTGGTCCTACGAAAAGTCTTCCCTAACACCAAGGACAAAAATGCTGGCAATCTAGCTCCTACATGGGAAGGACCTTACCTGATTAATTCAATAGTAGGGCAGGGAGCCTACAGACTACAAACCCTGGACGGAGAAATGATCCCTAGATCCTGGAACATTTCCCACCTAAAGTTATTCCATGTTTAAACCTAAATATCTTATGATCCAAATCAGGTAAGACCATTAACTTTATATTTTGCCTGACTAAATCCTATACGGAATACCCCTGAATAAAATCATGTGACCTCAACATGCTATGTTTTTCTGCTACCTGCTATCTTGCCTGCATATCTGCTTACTTTATTACAAATTTTATCATGTCTGCCTATTTTTAATATGCTCAATCCTGAAAACTTGTTTTACGCCTTTTTCCCATAAACTGTATATTACAAATAGGCTTAAACAAATGTTCAGGATTGAGGGCCAATCCACCCAGCCTGAACAAAGCATCTCAGAAATGCCTCACAAAACATGGCACCTGCCTGCTTGACCCAAAAAACTGAGCTCAGTACAAAAATAAAAAAAGACAAGTACGATGGTGGAAAAGACCAGACCACTTGTCCAAAAGCCCTCCTAACAAGCTGAGGGCCATAAGCCCTCCTCACTAGCAACCACCCCTCTTACTAAAAAGCCCTCCTGACAGGCAAAAAAGCTATGATTACCTAAAAAAGGATTGAGGGCCATAAGCCCTCCTGACATGCATTTTCCTAACAAAATATTTCGAACTGCACTATTACAGGTACCAATTACTCAAACCAAGATATTCAAAGGAACCAGAAAAACGTCTTCAAATTGCATCAAGACAAAAAATATTGCCCAGGGAACATCCCTCCTAGGTAGGACAAAATACCAGCATAAATCTAAAAATTGTTTGTCCAAGGAACATCCCCCCCTGGATGAGCCAAAATAAAAATAACTACCCTAAAAATCAAAGTCAACTACCCTGCCTTGAAAGTAGTAGTAGAGTTAATCCCTTCATCAACAGGCTCCTCCTCCTCTTCTTCCTGATGGTCCTCTTCATCACCAGCTTTACCGCTCTTTTCCTTGGACGGAGGAGAATCTGCCTCATCATCAGCATGCAACTTGCAAAGCTCAGAATAAGTGGCATTAAGATCAGCCATCTCCTGGTCAGGATTCCAGTAAGCCCTGACTTCAATAGGCTCCTTCATGGCATCCACACGACCCCTACCAAAGAAGTAAAGAGCAGCATCCTTGTATCTACTTTGCACCAAGTCCCTCTCAGCAGCCAACTCCTCATTCACCTTCAGTTGATCCTGTGTTGTTGGGATTCATCAATCTCATAAGTTTACATATTGAATATGTGATAAATTAATTTAGTCATAAAATTAATTCTAGATCTTATGCATGAAAAACAAATACAAGAGTAAGGAGAAAAACGGTTCCTTACATTGGATATTTCGGATATTTGGGCACTAGTATGGTCACCTACCTTACTTAGTTCTTGAGCTTTCCAAATGGATGAACAAGATTCAATAGTGGAATCTTCTCCTCAAGGATTGTACCAAGGAAATCCTTCTTAATACAAATATTAATTTAGTTACTAGAAATTAATATTTGTTCCCTTAAAATTACTAATATTATGTATATTCTACTTCTAGTATTGTTGAATAATATTAGAGAGTTATGTGAGAGTTTATAATCTTGTTCCACAACAAAACTAGAGAGATAAGCTAATGCAAGTAGTTAATTATTGGAAATGAATTAGTGTCAAATAAGAAAAGAAACCCCTTCTCTTCTCTAGGGTGGCCGGATAGGTGAAGAGGGGAAGAGTGCCCAATAGTTTTTTTTTGTTGCTCTTCACAAGATTAGTAGGTATCCAACCCTATGATTAGTAGGTAATCATCATGTTACCCACTAATAAAACTAATTAAAACACTAATAACCCTCTCCCCTTATACTTACACGGCACACTTATGTAATATGGATCCATTTTAACTTTGTCAATTTGTTAATTTGTATTGTGAGATAAATTGGACATGTTACTAGACATGTCATTTAAATAATGCATTTTTAACAAATTAAAAATCATTATATAAATAAAATAAATCACATACAAAAATTAATTAGTAATTCACAATTACCATTACTTAAAATGGCTCATATAATTATAAATCATAACTACTTGTATTTATAATAACCAATTCATTCTTATTTTAATTGTTTCATAAACAATAAATAAACCTTAAGTAATAAAACAATTTAATTACTTAAGACGAATCTTATTTAATCAAATTACAATAAGATGCTTATTATCACTCACAAAATCATTTGTTCAATTTTAAGGAATTAATTAACTTGTATCATCATAAAGTTAATTAATTAATCAATTAAGAATGTTTCCCTAGAGGTATGACCTTAAGGGATCAACTGATCACCACCGTCACACGACAGTAATGTCAAACTCTAGTCAGCCAATCATTACCGATTAATGCGGATCAGTTGACAATAAAATGTTACATTCCCTTATGTATTCTTAATATGAGATTTAAACATGTGATCGCGTTATTGTCGAGGACACATACTCCAACAATC
The DNA here is from genome assembly GCF_048544455.1 of Silene latifolia. NCBI lineage: Eukaryota > Viridiplantae > Streptophyta > Magnoliopsida > Caryophyllales > Caryophyllaceae > Silene > Silene latifolia. The sequence goes on from NC_133526.1 coordinate 158,067,718, forward strand.
TCCCACTTGTCCATGACAAGTGTGCGTCACCAATTGTAACATCCCCATTTCTTTGGGAGCTTTTAGCTAGACATTCCCAAGTAAATGAGAGCGTTACCATCTCGGTTTCCCGAGGTAATGAATAACAAAGTACAACAAACCAAAGTAATTTAAATTAAAACTTTAGTGAATACATGATTATTACAAATTAACCAACGAAAACTTAATATAAAATATTACAACTCGCAGCGGAAATAAACAAAGTGATATAATTATTCTATGTGATCTAGACTTCAACTATGGTCCAAGTCGAGCTCTCATCTCAATGCTCCCAAGTCAGCTAATCTTTAGTACCTGTCAAATCTGTTCCCCAAAAAACGGTTCACCGTAGATGTTCACGAATACACAGTCAATTGCGAGGTTGAGTAGAAATAAATACTAACAACAAGAACATACGATAAACAATCCAATCTCCTTTTTCATTGCACAACTCCCTGACAACGTGCTCCTTTCCTTTACTTACGCGTTACACTAATCATCCCGCCAATCCATGGCCGGGGCAGCCTCAACTCGAAGGTAAGTAAACACATACTACATTACCAAAAGGTAATGTCTGCCTCAACATATAGTTGAGTAATATCCACCAGATGGCCTGCAGACCAATCTGGGGCTTGCCTCGAGTAAATACGATAAAATATCATCTGCCAGAATAAATCTGTTCAACTACTCCACATTACTAAAAGTAATGTCTGCCAGAATAAATCTGTTAATACTACAACAATACTCTACCACAATCACCAACTCCACCACAATCACCAACATATACAATGTAATTCTCCCTTCCAACAGTTACGATATGATTAACCAACATATGCAATATAAATCTCCCTTCCAACAATTACGATTATATCAATCAACACAATTAACATATGATCAACTCACTTTAATATAAACCATCCAACAAACATTATCGAGTAAAAGTTGAATAGGATTTATCCCTACCTGATAAGCAATTTCAATTAAGCAGCTCAAGCAATCCAATAAATAAAGCAATCCGATCCGATTATAATTCTTCACAACCGTCACATAATCAAAATATTATAATTCAATTCAATTCAATTATTTATTTATTTATTCCTTTTATTATATTAAATATCCAAATTAATTATCTATTATTTAACTCATTATATTAATTTAATGTATTACCATTTAACTTAATTAATTATATTCCCGTGTAACGATCACGTAAACCCGACTTGATAATTAATTTAAATAACCCATGCACACCCACGTCCACACTCATGAACACTCCCGTAACAAACACAATCCACACCCCCACAACCACGGTTTTACCGTGTCCTCTTACCTCACCAAAACCCGCATCCCACGACACTCATAGCCACCGAAACCATCGCCCAAACCTACGACACACTAACCTGCACCTCGACCAACTTCGACAACCCTTAACCATGACCTGAACCATCCTAAACAGGCCCCAAAACCACGCCCTAAACAGCACCGGAAAACCCAACACGGAAATAACAAAACCCGCCAATTCGCCACCCTACTGCCACCATGACCACTCATGGCCACCACCCAAGACCACCACTGACTACGGTCGTTCCAAGAGTGATTCCACCTTCCACTTGACCCACCTACACCATCGGTACAACCTCTTAAAACCGACTGCAACACCAACCATACCCCCTCCCCTGTTTCACGCTTTTCCAACCACCTTCGCCGCAAACCACCGTATACGACCATCCCAACTCCACCACCTGGGTCGACTAACTACCCCCGTCACAACCCCACTTTACCCAGGTCAAGTCTCGGCCATTAGAGGGTTCAATTACCCATCCCAAACCCCACGATCAACTCGCAACACCTCCCTGACCAGCCACCTTTAGTTGCCTGCCACCGCCACCCTGGGCCTTCCCAGACACCACCACCACACCCATTCCAACCCTTGAAATCCCACGTACCACTCCCCAAAGTTTGGTCTGATTCCGTCAAGGTTTGGGTCAGTTTCTAAGCGTCTTAAGATCGTCTGACATTCAGCTTAATAAGAAAATATAACGAGATTAGAATTTATTACCTATTAATTACCGCTTGCTAATTCCGTCTCCAAAAGCTCCTCCTCTTAATTTGTGATTTATTTCTCAGATTTAATAGGGTATTTATAGTGTAGGATTATAGAGAATGCGAGGTCAATTAGGAAACTATATAACTTACCTTATTCTAATTAGTATACACTACTACAGATACAGGCTATAACAACGGGTAAAAACTGTTGTAAAAACAAAAAGCGGACGTTGTTAAAGCGGCCGTTGTAGAAGGTATTTACAACGGTTTGTTTATTTAATGAAACCGTTGTCGAATGTATTCACCACGGTTAAAAGCCGTTGTTGTTGGGTGTTATCCGTTGTGGAAAGTGTTTCAAAAATTTGGAGGGAATAATATAACAACGGTTGTCATATGTATAACCGTTGTTGTAACTTTCCCTCCAAAATTGTGAAGTCTTTTAACAACGGGTTTATGCTACATACCCGTTGTTGAACTTCTTAGTCACAACGGTTCTTAGTTTAAAACCCGTTGTTGTAACTTTACCTCCAAAATTATGAAGACTTTTAACAACGGTTCTTCGTTTAAAACCTGTTGTTGAATATTATGCGTGGTATTTGTGAAAGTCATTCACAACGGTGTTATTTTTATTAACCGTTGTGAAAGATATTCACAACGGTTTTTTTTAGTAACCGTTTTTATTACGAACTCCTAATGTTTTGAAAAATTAAATTTGTTTCATGCCATTCAAAAACCTGCATATATCAAAGAAAGACCGTATACCAAAGACCAAAGATAAATCACACCGGGTTCATCAGAACTCAATAGATTCAATTCAACCATAACAGCAGCATCATATATATATATACTTACAAGGAGTTGAATTTACATGAACTAATCATTCCCTAACTTCAACAAAAAATTTACTAATAAGTTGATCTAAACTCTGAGTATCATGCATTTCTATTTTCTAAGACGTATTTGCTCAACATGTCCCTTACCTCGTCTATATCTATACTTGAGTACTCCTCAATCTGTTGTGACGGGTTGATTACATACTGCGGAAAAAACAAAGAGAAGACATTATTGTAACAACATCAATTACTGCATAGCAGCAAGCAAGACAACATTAGCTCTAATTTAAAAAAAGTAATAAACACATTATTAAATTACTAACCTTTTCTGGAATAATGATATATCTTCGCCTAATAATCTCCAACATGAACCGACAAACGTAGTATCCACATTGTATGCTATCTGGCTGGCGAGGGGCCTATTATTACATAAAAACAAACAAACGAGAGAAGGCTCACATCAGAATCTTGAACTTTAGGTATTGTATAAGTATTAAACACAGATTTTTGCACTTAATGTTATTGTATTTGAGCACGTACCCCTGTTATCGTAATAAAATCAGGGCCAACATCAGAATCTTTCCTGGGTTGATCCTGCTCATTTGCTCTTCTCTTCTCAAAGGCCCTTTTTTTAAAAAATAAAAAAGGAGGCAGAAACTCATTTTTTTAGGGGCAAAAATGAGCTTTTTTCTATAAATAAAAATTGAAACTTAATGTTATTATAAATAAATCAGTATTATAAACTTACTTATTAATCAAGCGCTTAAAAGTCTCGCTTGGTGGATGATGTATAGAGTCCAACCAGAATACTTTTTTCCTTGTCGGCATGATGGCTGCTAGCACCCAATGAGTCCTACATCAAGAGACATCATCATTATTAACTAGTACATATATTAGTTATGAAAATGCAATTGTAGGGGGAAACGTAATATTAATTTGTTTATTACCCTTTTTCATTATATAAGCGCCAAAAATCGCTTCTTGGTTGTCGCCAATTCTTTGAGCAATATAATCTACCCGTTCTTCGAACGAGAAATCCGGAATAAATAAAGATAAAACATAGGGGCACAGGAATCCGTATTGATTAGATGGAATATTCTTCTCGGGCATCACTCTCAATTTCAATATCCTACATTATTACGGTATTAATTCCGTTATTTAAAACACTATCTAGTAGTCAGAATATTAGAATATGAAATTATTTATTAAGAAACTTACTTCATCCAAACAAATAGGTGTGCCACATCAATCTGGTCTAGGCCAGCCCAAACGGCTAGCATATCCCATGATATAAGTGCTTGGCGCTCAACCCCTAGAATATCCTCCTCGAGCGGAATAACTATCAATTGCTCGGTGGCTATGCGATGTCCAGCCTCCTCATGCAGTTTCCTCATCGTCGCCGTTCTTACTTTTTGCATGTAATCCTTCCCAGAATATTTTGAGTTGTTTAAACTCCTAACTTCTTTCAGTCCGGAAAGAATGAGTCTTTGATTTTGTGCTACTACCACCAACCTACACATGTAGTAGATAATTAAAATAATAAAAAATCCAAAGGTAACATATCCTAGTTGGAGTAATAAAAATAACAAATAGACTTAATTAAATACCTCGTCAACTTTGCTCTTTCAATGATGAGGTAGTAGTAGCGAGTAAGACCGGGACTTAGGCTTATCGGTCTTTTTATCCCCTACACAAAATTACCATGCTTTTTATAAATACAGACAAAATATAAATAAAGGGAGCGAGGTTTTTAAAAAAATGGAGAAGTTAATTAAATACCTCATCAAGTTGTTGTCTCGACGAGGTCGTTGGCATGTCTGTGGACTTAGGCTTATCCGCCAAAGCCGACTTTTTTGTTCCCTACAAAAAAAAATAACATATAAATTTAACATATAAAAACATTCAACAATTAAAAATTTAACATATATATAAAGGTATTTCTTCTAACCCAAACTGCTCTCCGCTTCTGAGGCAGAGACGTCCGAGCCAAGTAGATGTGAGTTTCAGGCCATTGGATGAAACTTCCAACCGCATCTCCCAGAATGGTAATGTCGTCACGAACTGGGACAGGCAGTTGAAAGTTTTCATGGCCTGGAAAGACTGTAGTTATCTCTACTTTGGTATGATTCGGCAAAAGTTTTTCGCCATGAACTACAGTTTCCGCTGCTGCAGATTTGGTGTGCATTTCTACGAGACCCCGGCCAACACGCACATGTGGCTTTTCGGTTTTAGGGTCAGCAAGAATAACTGGCCTCTTGTTTACGGCCTGAAGAATATACGCATACATTATTATATCCCGAAATTTAATATAATTCATATAAATTTAACTAATTAAACACTTCATGGATACCTTACTGAAAACAGGGAACTGACTTGAAGGAGATGTATGCTGTTTTCCATCAGCCGTCTTCTCAAGTTGCATCTCCTTTTCAGACCCATTATTTACCTAATAAAATTAACCAATGGCACGATGTCAGAAGTTATAGCATTAGAGCTGGCAGGGAACACACCCCCTGATCATACCCAAAAAAAAAAGAAAAAAAATAAGGAAGTATTATGTACCTGATCGGCTTTAGTTGTTACAACTTTAGAAGCATTATTAGGTACCTGATCTTTCTGAATCTCGTTGACCGATACTTCCTTCTCATGTATTGCCAAGGTAGTAGCGGCCTCTTGACCAATCTGTTGTACCTTATTATTACCTCCTTTAGAAATGACATCCTCCATCATCTTCACTTCTTCTTCGGAAAGCTTGCCTCTAGCATTCAGCTTTAGTAGTACGGATGCCATTAACTGAAGTTGCATGCTAAGAATGTAATGTGTCAGCAATTTTTATCCCAACAATAACATGTGAATTGAACTTAAATGAAAATAATAGAATAAAAGTTACCATGTCAGCCTTCTCAGACTTAGTCTTCCTTTTCTTCTTAATCGGGGCAGTTTTCCCATAATATTTCGTTACTCCAACCTGTAACGGGATGCCCCTCAAACGACCTGGATGTTCGGGTCGGCCGATCGCTCTAGCAAGAACGTCATTACGACCACTGGGAGTGAATTTCATTTCTTCTACCTCTTTCAATACGTTGTCCTATAATATATTAAATAAACTTCAAATTATATTTGTGACTAAAATAATAAAGTTAGTAATGAACTCGTCTTAATAAAATAATGCTTACTATGTTGGCCAACACTTCCTCGTCATATTTGTCACGCGACCGGGATCCTTTAGGCGTGTGCCCTTCTTTATAAGTTACATGCCGATCCACCTCTTTCACTCCCTTTGTCACCTACACATTAACATGGTAACATTTATACACGTAAATGTGTATCAATGCAAGTCCAAGTGTGATTAAAAAAATAAAGTCTCACTAGGGGATAATGCATGCTACTTATGAGGTTCTCTTCTATCTTTCTGTAACCGCCTCGAGAACCATACCATTTCCCCTTCTTGCATGAAATGTTAGCACGATTTCTTCTGCTAACGGCCTTCAAATAATTATATAAAAGCGCAAGTAGATGAGATAATAAAAAGATTATATAAAGGACTCATTAATTAAAAAAATGATAGGTAAATCGTTAAAAGGCGAGGATATTTAACCTAAAACTTCTCAGTAGTTCTCATCTTTTTGAAAAGATCCCATTGTTCCTGCTTGATGGTGGGACACTTGTTTTCCGGTGGGCTCTTACGCATCTCCCCCGTTGCCTTGTCCACATACAACCAATCCCTAGCAACGTCACACCTCCACTGCCTGTGGACATCCGCTGCCTTATGCATTAAATACTTATCATGGCTTTCATCGGGTATAATAAAGCCTTCCTTTACACGAGCCAAGTATAACTCCGCCAATTTTGGATTCAAATTTCTAAAATCGTCTAAATGGATAGGCACAAACTGTCTTGTGCAAGTACCAATCCAACTGGAAAAAAACCCGCATTTGGACCAGTAGGGAAACCCTGTGGGGTAATATCCGTATAATACCCTTTAATTGTAGGATTATAACGCAAAATTTATATGTAATTTATAGTCATAAAACGAAAATAACAAGGAAACGATAAAGATTAGAAATAACCTTCGGTCCTAGTGCAAAATGGCAATGAGAGATCAAGGTAGATCTCCTACTAATTGTTGCACCCAAGATAGTCCGAGAAATGCCCTTGTGCTAGAAGGAATCCTCTAATTGCCTTGCAATATAGAGAGGATTGTTTTGTGAGTTTGTGTTGGATGAGAGATCCGAATTTCTGAGAGGCACTTTCTCAAAAACCCTAGAATTTTTACAAATGAAATGATTAGGTTAGAAGGGAGGAGAAACTCTCCCTTTTGTTCTCCTAATCTCGGTTTGGCCGAGTGGATCAAGGGGGAAATGGGCTTCCATTTTCTCCTTATGTTTAACTCGTGGTCCGAGGCTAAAATGTATACGACGCGTGTTTATTATAAATCACATTATCGGTTATCGGAAATTAAGGCATCAACTAATAATACGGGTTAGTTGAATTATTAATACATGTCCGACAAAACAGTATTATATAATTATATTCAATATACATTTAATTAAATATAAAACGCTTATATTCAATTTTACGAATTAACCGCTTAATTCGTCTTAGCCATTATTATTTAATCCGTATTAAATAAAATATCTCAACATCACATTTTCGACTAATTATTAGTCAGATAACTCAGACTAACTGGTTAGTCAAAATTGGCATCTACATGACTGTATTTTCATACCGTCACATCTCTCAAACGTATCCTATAGGTGTGACTTTTAGGGACCAGTTGATCACCGCCATCTGTATGACAATAACGTCAAACTTATCTAGCAAGCCAACCGTTATTGATAAACGTGGACCAACTGATAATAATACCAAAAGTATGCCCTTTGATCCTTTTAGAGATTTATAAGTCCTTGCACTAACTGTTAAGGACACCAGCCCCAACAAGCTCCCATCTCACTCCATGTTATTTCCAACGGCTGTTTAGCGGCTATAGCTGCAAGGATTTTCTGGCACTTCGTAGCACCCCTCTCACCAGGCTTATTATCCTGAGGCTTATTATTCTTTTGACATCTTTTACGTTTTTCACCCATGATAATCCTAAAACCCAAATATGAATGATATAGGAAATGAACAACTTAACAACGTACATGCAGAGTATTATCTAAAACCCTAAACCCTAATAGGAATGAAAATTTAAAACAACAGATTGAGCTTCTAAAATCCTAAACCCTAATAAGAGGAGTGAAGTAGATGATGCGGGATGATAAAGATAACAAAGAAGACGAAAAACAAACAGATGCATGAAAAAGAAACAAGATGATCGTCTTAAAACCCTAATGACGAAACACAAAATTAAAGTGAACATACCTGATGATGATGATGATGATGATGATAAAGAGAACGAGTAGGATGATAAGGGAAGGCAACGGAATCTGGGCGTCGGAAATTGGGCGACGGCCGGCAACGAGAATGTAGAAAGCGAGGAAGAGAGAAGAATTAACTCAGGATACCAACTGTTGAACTAATGTTGTGTGTGTTTGTGTATGGCATGCTGTATGGGTTTCTAATTTAGTTTTTTATTAAAACAAACTATTGACAACGGGTGCTCAAAGAAGAACCGTTGTTACATGTTAATAACAACGGGTCAATAAAAGTCAACCATTGTCAAAAGTTTATTACAACGGTTAAAATATACCCGTTGTAATATATTTTCACCAAATTTGCGCCAAATGAAATATGTCAAAAAAATAATTGACAACGGGTAGAGGTACTACACCCGTTGTTGAAAGTATTAACAACGAGTAATTTAAATATAACCGTTGTTATTGTTGAACCTCTTTTTTTTTTTTAAATTACTGTAATTCCATTACAGTCCAAATGTGACACCCTCATTTTTAGCGTTAAATAAACACGTAAATTCTACAGAAAAACTGACAGGATATGTTTGTAATTGGTTCAACTAGATAAAACCTGTAATTTTAAAAACTTTTCTAAACCATTCACAAACATTTCCAAATGAAGAGTGCCAAAACCTGCAAATACTAACAAACTAATTTACATAACCTTGCTAAAGTCGCGAGAATAAAGTGATACAAACCAAAGTAAAAGAGGGAGACATATGTCCCTTCAAAATATAAACACAACCATATGTTTAAAGGTTTACTACAAAATATAACCAAACTAAGTCCAAGGTTCTTTTGCTCGCTAGCTCGTCCATGTACCCCATCTAAACATCATCAACCTGTCAATCGCATTTTATACAAACACGAAAGCCACAATTCAGTGGGGAGTAACTTCGAGTCCTCCCAGCCACGAAATGTCATATTTAATGTAACATGTAAACAACATCATAAATAATTTAATTATCGAGTATTCTAACATATGAATACTACACTGACCAATTTAAGCTATCATGTGAAACATATAACAAACGGTAATCCAAACTTTATCAATTGTAACCGGCTTGCATCTCACCTATTATAATTCATAAAATCACCATACAAGAAAGGACAATATATCAAAGACATGCATAAGTTCTTAGCACGGTCAATAGTCACTTTGTAACTCGAGTCTATACCACGAGGTAGGGAAGGTAATCGAACCGGTATCCTGGCTTAGAGGTTCTATAAAAACATGGCCAAGACACAACACAACCCTAGTCCTAAATCACAGAGACCTAGACATGCGGATACACACCACCGCACCCAAGACCCACAATTTTATAAAACCATGTGAGTACCCTAAGGAGTCCACCAAAGGGTTGGCTAGTACTTAAGCTGACCACTTACTCTCAAAATAAGTAACGAGGTCATGCCCCAACTTGGATATAAACCCACCAAGCCAGGAACACAAAGGCTATTAAGCAGTGAACATACACTCGTCAAAAACTATAAAGACCTATCTATGACAAACACAACAACCTGCAAGAAGTATTCAATACCAATTCCATTTCAAGCAATATTAACAATATTAAAGGTTTCGGGGAATCTAAGGCCGTTTCTACAATATAAGAAACCATTCAAATCAATCAACAACACATGTAAAATAAAAACATAATAAATGGCCTAAAACAAGAATAAGGCCAATTATCCAATTCACACAATAATTTCATCCAACCGAATTTTTACCCGCAACCCCAGCCATGCGACAGGTACGGGTTCAATCGCGGCTGACCAATCACACAATTGACTGACATCGATTCAGTCAAAGGGACTAAGGGCTCAGTTTTCGGCAAAATCATCCAAACATTGCAATTATCGCTATAAAATTCATTTCAAGCATATTCATTACAATTTCATATCATAACCTATCCTAACATGTGCAAACTACCAATATAAGAATAATTTTACCATCAACATTATATTTACTACTAACATTATTCATTTCATAAGATTACCCATATGTTACTTATACTAAATATAACATTAACAAACACGAAACGACGAACAACGCATGAAAAATCGCGAAAACAAGCAACGGGCCGACCCGGGCCAACCCAGGGCTGCCGTGGGCCTGCACGGGCCTGCCGGGCCTGCCGGGCCAACTGGGCCGCCACCCCAATCACTCCGTTTCTCCATTTTTGTTCATTTTAACATCGTTTTAAGCATCAATTAATCATTCCCATTTCATTTCCATACTAATATGTGAACTAAAATTTACAAAAGACATGAATTTAACCCATATTTTCATGTGAAATAAACCACTCAAATAACATTCACAAAATCATACAAAGAAACAAAGAATGTGACATTTATTCGTCGAGTAACTCGAAATATGTTACCTTTAGCTAAGAATGAGCAATTAGCACCTTGAACACCAAACCCTAATATACAAGCTAGCCACTATCTTCAACTATGTACGAGTCTCCAAACTCGTCTTCTAAATCTTCACCTAAATAAACAATAAAAACACAATTATAAGCACTATAATCAAAACCCTAAAAATGGTGGATAAAATAAATTTAGGGCAATTGAATTTAAAACATACTAGGATGTTGGAAATGAAGATAGGATTCCAAATATGTAATCCTTATGAAATTTGGAGTGGAAATGAGTGAATTATGATGAAAATTAGCTTAGAAAGCTTAGTTTTAATTATGAAAATGGTGTTTTAAGTTTAGAATGCTTTAGAATGTTCAAGGAGAATGATGTTGGAAAAGAAAAATCAAAAGGGAAGGAGGGGGAAGAGGTGCCGCCCAAAAGGAGGAGAGGAGCGGGATTTTTGGCGGAATTTCATTAATCGGTTTTGGCTCGTTTCGACGATAATTAGAACCGTTCGTCAAATGCAAATTCCAACAATGCCAAAGTTCTTAAACACGAGCTTACAAGAAGATTGAGTACTCATATGACCCATTTCCAAAATCGTTTGCCCAATTTTCACAAGAATTGTCATTTTCCCCGATATGCCCTTATTTCGAAATAAAAGGTTTTTACATGGTTTAAACTATTTTTAAACATTTCCAAACTATCAAAATAAATACTTTACTTCAAAATATAATAGAATTATATTTCATTGAATTATTATTACTTCAAATACATTAATATTAAATTCAACTAGATTAATAAATTACTTCCGCAACATAATAACGGTCCGAAATTACGGGGTGTTACAATCTGTAGATACCCGTATCCGTCGATATTGGAATTTATAGAGAACCCGACAAACACCCGATGATGATAGGACACGTGTATTCTTTAGTTGTCATTGTCATTATTTGGAGCTCGTTTTACGAGGTAGAATGGGCGTCGTCGATGAAGTATTTTATTAATTTAAATGATATTTAAATTAATGTTTTTAAATGAGTTCATTTTATTAATTTAAATGATATTTAAATTAAAGCTTTTTTTAAAGTGATTTCAATTTAATTTATTTTATTTTGAATTTATTTTTTCCAAGTTTATTTTATTGAAAATAAAATAAATATTCGATTTGAAAAATCATTTTATGAATATATTTGATTTGAAAAGTCATTTGTTTTAATGGGTTAATTGATTTGAAAAATCGATTTTAAAAGCGAAGAAAACTCGTTTCAACCGTGTGTTTTTGAGCTCGATTTTAGCTCGGTTTTTGAGCCCGTTTCTTTTGCGAATTGGCACGAATCTCGAGTACACTAACCCACCTAAGCCTCTACCCATCCACCCTTGTTCGAACCCCCCAACCACGGCCCAAATCCTCGTCCAAAACAAGCCCCAAACAGCCCGCACCAAACCGAGCAGCCCCTGTTTTGGCAGCTCAAATCCCGAGCCCAAACCCGCTCCAAACACTACCAAAACCCGTACCCATTAACCCTAACCCATACCCTAGTATCCTACCCATATTATCCTAGCTTAATCACCAAGAAAACCCCCCTCAAACCCTCACAAAAGCCGATGGACAGCAGCCATACGGGATGAGGCCCGACTGCCTCTCCCTCTCTTTTACCCTACTTTAACTCCCTATAAATACCACCCCTTCACCATACATTCATTTATCTAAGTTCTCCATACATCCAACCATCACCCACAAGCTTTAAACCTCAGAAACAAACCCTAAACATCCTTCAAAAACCCTAAACCAAACCGACACACAAACTGAAACTGTTTGTGTGTCCTCTTCGAAAACTCATTCGTTCCTCCATCAAACCTCCATCAAAACTCGATTTTCTTGTTCCTAATTAACCACATAACATCCATATACACATTAGACAAAGATTTACGAGCCAAATTGCCCTCGAGAGTACACGAGATCCCTCGAAAAACAGAGTGAAATAACACTCTGTTTTCGCGGTTTACTCTTGTCTGTCCAGTTCTGTTTGTGCTCGTTTTTCGTGCTCAATAACCCAAAACGAGCAGGGGTTGCTTTAAGATCCTTGTTCTCCTCTCTTTCTAGTTTCCAAAACATCTTTTAGATCGAATTTTCGTCGTGAAACGAGGGAGATATCACTGTTTTAAAATCGCTGTCCAGAAACTTTCCAAAACGCGTGTTTGCTTTATTCTTCGTCGACGACGGCCTCTCGAGATAAAATCTACCATCGATTACGACCCAAGACGGTGTCAGTGATACATGTAGGTTGAGGGTGCATCAAATCCCCTTCTCTTTCCTTTTTATTTCGTTTTCTTATGCTCTTTTTATAGTTTGTTTTTTTGTTTGTTTTCGTTTTGATTATCGTTTGTTTTAATTAACTATGAAACTAGTTAGTCCGAGTATGAGTTAAAGTACCACCATGAACACCCGCGTTGACTTGAGATGGGAAAAGAAACCGCTCCTTCTGTCGGTCGTACACCCCCGTCTCATTTACATATCCTCGTGTTCAAGGTAGGGCATAAATAAAACGAGTTGTCTAACTTTCATCGCTTTCGACCCCCTTACTGTTTCGGCCAATCGACATACCCTAGGACCCGTTGTATGTTAGTTTAACCTCTGATTGTTAACCTATGACATATTTAGATAACATTAATTTAATTTAATAACCTAATTAGACACGATAGGTGGCTTCGACGTAAGTTATAAAATCAATCGACGATTCTGTAAACAATTGAATGCATCTCTCTCTTTCACCTAATTTCTCGCTAGTATAAGAGTGCGTGATTAGCACCTTCTTATTGACACTCGATGAGTTAAATTAATTAGCGAATTTGACCTAATTAGACCCTTTAGGCCGTGTAGGATGCACCCTCGTGCGACAATCAATCAACATCGTTTTTTACTCGTTTTCTAACTTGTTTCCTATCCCTTTTCGCAATCATTCGATCTAACCAATGAACTTAACTTAGGAACTAGGTTGATCTTGTCTTGGCCGTTGGTTTGGGCCGTGGCTTTAGGCCGTGGGGTTGGCCACGTCTTTCTTTGTCTCGCTTGTTTTATACCTTTTGTTCTTTGTCGTTTGTTAGCTTGTAATTTATCGTTTGTTTATCGAGTTGTAACTTTCGAGTTTATTTTACTTCTTTTTGAGTCAAAATCTCTTCAAAAACCTTGGTCTTGTTTGGTTAGACGGTTGTTCCCAATGCTTGTAGAAGCGTAGTAAACCGCGTGTTGTCTAAAGCAACATGGCCCGGTTTATGCTAATGCATGCTTTGGTGCGTAGCCCTATGTCTAATTCGATGAGATTAAGCGCGAGCACGCATTACGAGGAGTGACCCAAGGCCGTGGGTCATGTGAGCCGTGGGCCACCCCTCTTTGTGCACGGTTTTCTAGGCCAAGTGGCCGTGTTTTGTGTCGTTTATGATTCCGTATGTAGCATTTGTATTTAGATCGAGTTGTATCTTTAATTTATTGTTGTGTCGGCATGAAATGCCTGGTTTGTAATAGGTAGATCCCAACGGCTCCCCCATTCCCCCTTAAGCCTTGTTTGCTTTGTTTGTATGTTGTTAGATCAATCAACCCACATGCTAAATTACAACTTTGACAAGGTTAGTTTAGTTGCATCTAAAACGACATAGAAATTGTTGTCACATGTTAGGGTTTAAAATGATGTTTGCATTTCATATATCGTAGTAGCTATGACCTTGTTTGAAATCCATACTTGACTTAGTAGAGGCCGTTATTGACGGGCGGGGTTGGGTGTCCTTATGGGCTTCCCAACACGTACCCTCACCCCTTACTCAAGATCTATGGTTTGTGGATCCGTCTAAATACCATTGGATTACGAGAGTCATTCAAATCGAGTGATATAGGGTACAAGTCTTTATCTTTAATCACTCGTAGTCGATGGGCTTTATGCTTTTCGATGAAAGGTGTAAAGTTGACTTGAACGGTTCCAAGTTCCCAAAAAACTTGGTGGCGACTCTAATTGGTCTTAATTCGATTCGAAAGAACCTCGAGTCGATTATGCCTGGTGTGGATCCCGCGGACGCAGTTCCCGAGGGCCTTGTCCACAGTTTGGCGACTCCGCTGGGGAAAAGAGGACTAGTTACACTGTGTTTCTAGGGTCTTTTCCTCCGAGGTGAAACTTGAAAAGAAAGTGTTGGAAAGTAAAACATTACTCATAGTGCTACGATTCATGCATAAACCCTTAAGGACTTGCCGGGCCGTCCCAAAGATTTCTTCGTGATGCGTGGGGGGCGACGTCCCACTATGCCAGGAAGCTGCACATTGCTCGCTTCCACTTCGCCTCGCGTGGTTCTTGGGAGTGGGGACGATCTTCTAGGTACTTTACCTTAAGACACCTTGCTCTATAAGACCGCAAAAGGATGGAGGGCATAGACCTTCTTGTAGAAGACTTGCCGAGACTTAGAGATGTCTAGGAGCATACATCCTTATAACATGAGAATGACAATGTGCAATATGTTTTCCCGAGTCTTTATTTTCGAAAATTCCCATGTCCTTTTCAAAACCGAACTTTTGAACAACTTATTTTCAAAATAGCATGGTTTTAAAAACGCGGAACGCTGCCCAAATAGGACTAGAAATTTCGGCCCAAAATGAGCTTTTATAGCCGGCATGCTGCCCATTTTAAATCTCATTTTCAAATCAATCCTTCTTTTTTCAAAATCAATCCAAAATGTTTCTCGAACCTCAACCAAGCATGAAATACGTCGAGTCGTGTCCGGGTCATGGCCGTGTTAGGCCGGGTGTGTTTCGTTCTAAGAGTCTAGAACACGACCTTGTTGGGTCACCCAAGCTCACCTCTTGGGCTTCGAGTCATGTTGGTCGACCTTTTGGTCTAGGATAGTCCACAAAAAACGTCCAAACTAGGCCCTTTAGGACGTTTTCACTCGAACCCATGGGCTATGTTAGCCCAATCACGGGTTTAGTCACACCAAGTCCAGTTTAGAATCGAGTTATGACAGTTTGAGTCATGTCGTTTTGTCGAGTCTAAAATGAACCAAGGTCTAAATCCAACCGTGAGTCGAACCTTTGGTTAGTCAGTCTCAAGTCGAGTCTTTGTTTGAGTCAAGTTGGGGTCGTGTCCTTAAGTGTGCAGGGGCTCTTACTTTAAATATTGACTCAGTACGGGGTTTTCTTGTAGAAAGGCCGCCAAAAACCCGACGTCAAGCAATGGAAGATGCTGTTAACAAGCTCACCGAGGCCGTGAACCTCATGATGACCCGAATGGATGCAATCGAATCTAAGCTGGGTGAAGATTCCCCTCCATCTACCCCACCGCTGACTGATCTGGAAAAACGGTTCAAATTCATTGAGGACCGTCTGAAACTCTCCCAGGGGAAGAACATCCACTACGAGAATGCTAGGGCCTATGCCCCAGTTCAGGATAAGTTGCCTACAAACATGGTACTCACTGATATCCCAAAGTTTAAGGGCACGAAAGATCCATCCACCATGTTAAGGCCTATAAGGGGTACTTAGCACTCAAGGGAGTACCTGCGATATGCTCTCAAATTTTCGCCCAATCTCTGGGAGAACACCCGAAGGCGTGGTTCTACAATCTTGACCTTAAGAACTTCCCCACTTTCGAAGATATTACGGTGGAGTTCTGCAAGCACTATGCTGACAATGTTGAGATTCAAACCAACATAAGAACTTTGGAGGTTATGACACAAAAGGAGAAAGAGGGCTTTACTTGAATTCCTCGCAAAGATGGCGCGAAAAGCGTGAAGTTAGCTAAGAAGCCCGATGAAGTTGAAATGGTAGATAAGTTCGTGAAGAATTTACGACCTGTTTACCGTAATGCTCTGAAATACCAAAATTTTGGTTCTTTCAAAGAATTGATAAGGATCGGGATAAAGGTAGAGGACGATGTCCGAATTGCTGAAGCTGAGAAGCCAAAGGGATACCAAGGGGCCTCATCGTCTAAGGGCAAGGCCCCAGCAACGACCCATATTGATGAAGCCATCAATCTCTTAGAAGGGCAATCGAAGAAGTCGAAGTGCCAAACACCTAGGGCATTCACCGATATCGGATGCACTTATACATACGCTCTCCAAAGGCTCATAGCCCAAGGAAAGCTGAAGCCTATTGGTCCAACTCCGGACCCTCCCGCTGATCAACAAGGTAAATGGTATAAACCAAATGCCTACTGTGCCTTTCATCAAGGGAAAGGCCATGATACTGAAAGGTGCTATCGACTAAAGCACGAAATACAAGACATGATCGAGAATGGAACACTCCCGATCCCAACTGTTAAACCCAATAACATCACCAATCCATTTGGCGATCACGCCAACTTTGTTTCTGTCGAAGACAATGTCGATTATTCCCATCTTATCTGCCCATGTCACTTGAAAGGGGTGTTTATCGGGAAAATATTTGTGGATTGCTCTGAATTCTTGCCAAACCCGAAGAATGAAATTCAAGTCGGGAGTCTTGCTCTAGAATGTACTTCTCTCATTAACGAAGTTAATAAAGGACAATTCGATTCACCAACCTCCATCACTGGCGTAGATCCTCAGAGGACTGCCTCAGGATGGAGGCAGACCATCAAAGGGATCAAGGACTAGAACCGAGCATCTAAGCTGACAGCTGAACAAGAGAAAGCTCAAGACCAGATTTGAAAAATTATGAGTCGGGATCTGTTTTCTTTTCTTAGTCGAGTCGAGTCTAGGACTTTCTTTTCTTGAATTTGAGTCGTTTGTTCCGCGATGACCTAGGATGTGTCCTAGGAATCGTTCCTTCGAGTCTGTTAAGCTTTTGTCATTCCAATAAAAGTAGCAGTTTCGTTTCCAAATATGTCTTGTTTCCAATCCCCAATCATTCCGAAACATGATAAAATGCACAACACACTCAAAGGCATCCCTGGGGTAGAAATATGTCTCGTTTCAAAATGTAAGGTACACTAGGATCCTGTGTTTGAGTCCTTTACCTATTCCATGTCTGGTGGTAGAAAACCTCCATCTGAACCAATGCTTATGACAAGCTTTTAGATGATTCTATGACGAACCCTAACTAGCTCCTTATTTCCCCTATCGACGACGGAAGACAAGCCTTTCCCCAACAAAATCATCCCTTCTCAAAGAGAGAAGAAACCAACCCGTTCTAACAAGGAATTGTTAGTTCTGACCCAAATTAATTGGCGAAGCCAAGTTTTCAAAGTGTATCCATTTGTGATTAGGAGAATGAGTAGAAGACCATTTTCAAAAAAAAAAAAAAAAAAAAAAAAAAAAAAAAAAAAAAAAAAGAATGAAAATATGAGAAAAGAAGGGACGAAAAAAAAAAAGAAAAAAAAAAAAAAGATGTTGAAGTTATTGCAAAATGTTTTGGTTGAATGTCGAAGTTACGGAAGCCAGAAGTCAAGTCAAGTACCCATAGTTGAAGTTCGATGGGCGAAGCCCAAAAGCTTAAGTAGTAACCTCTTTACCCCTAAGTCCTTCCTGAGACAGTTACAAGGGGATAGTCGAGAATTTTGAGAATCATTCCGCTTGTGTTGTTACACCCAGCCTTTAGGGTCCAGATATGGAGATTTGAGCCCGCATTGTTTTCCAACCCATTTGCACTCGGGTTTCATCAAACCCGAGACACCTTTTCCAACCACGTTATAAGCCATAGCCCTTGGCCTTAGCACCACAAAACAAACCTTCAGAATGATGGTTAACCCTTCCAACTTGTTATTACCAAGATCCACATCCCAAAAGATCCAAGCCTTTTCGTACCAACCCTAGACACGGGATTTAACAGTACCTTACAGGCTAGAATGGGATACGACATGATACTTTAGGTGAAACCTTCGAGTGTGTACACACAATCAAAATGCCAATTTTATGCACCATGATCGAACTACGTCGGATTTGATTTCGCTCCACGCGAATACGTAGGCAGTCCTTCAGAATAAGGGATTCAATCCACTCATCAACCAAGTTGTCATCTTGTCGGTTTCTTACGGGTCTTAACCAAGTCCAAATGAAGCCACCTTTGTTTGAGTCGGTCTTAGCACTCGATGTAGGCTAGGATAAGGATGTAGGTTCAGATGAGTAATGTCAAGTCTCGGAATGAGCTTTATCTAATGGTGTAGGCAAAGATGCTGAGTCAGATAGATGTGGGTTTGTGTTGGGAAAAGAAAATATGAAAAACCCGCTGAAAAGAATGAAGGCGTGGAAGAAAAATAGTAAAAGCCCGCTGAAAAGAAAGAAGGCGGTGGCAAGAAATGATGAAAACTCGCTGAAAAGAAAGGACGCGAGGAGAACAGTGACGGAATTTTCCCAACAAGAGTGATGTGTGATGTCCAAGTGTTCTCATAAAACCAGTCTGTGTTTAGTGTCTGGGCGAAGCCAACGTTGTTGCTCCGTGAGTTTAATCCACCCTATCAATGCCAAGTGATCTTGATTCCCATGTGCCCTCGGGAGCACGCCCATGCCATACGATATCTCCGTCCCAAGTTCGACGACCTTGTGATTCCCATTTGCCATCTTTTGGCATCAGAATGGCCAATTTACATTTCTACCCCCCAACAAGTCAATAATTGAATTAAAACCCGTGCACACTTAGAGTTTTATTTTCCTTTTTTGTTTTACGGTAGCGGGCTACGCCCACGTTGTTTACGGGTCATACGGAGTGTCTGAGTCGTATTTCATGCTCACCCATCAAGGTTCGATTTCAAAAAAATTTCAAAATTTCAAAATTCCAAAAACTTTTTGCGAATTATGGATAGATGATCCAAGTAGTGGAATCCTTGTGGGTAGATGATCCAATCCTTCGAAATTCAATAATTCAAAATTCAATTTTTGAAGGGCCGATGGCCCAATATTCTAAATGATGACAAATTCAATTTGCGGGTCGATGACCCAATCATTCAACATTTTCAAATTCAATTTTCGGGTCGATGACCCAATCATTCAAAATTTTCAAATTCAATTTTTGAAGGGTCGATGGCCCAACATACCAAGTGCTGTCAAATTTAAACTTCGGGTCGATGGCCCAATTATTCAAAATTTTCAAATTCAATTTTCGGGTCGATGACCCAGTATTTCAAATGATCCAACTTCAAGATCGATGATCCAAATGTGCTTATGTGATGATTATTGCTAGTACGTTTTGTGTTTCAATTATAGCAGGATATGCTTCAACTGGGGGCTCTAAAGTCTTCGACTTTAGAGCCATTGCAAACTGGGGGCTCTGAAGCCGTTGGCTTCAGAGACCATTATCAAGATGCAAAGGATGACATCCACTCAGAATTCAATTCAATACAAGAGTATGAAATGGAAGAATTCCGTAGCTGAAAGCAAATGATGAAAGCGGTGGCAACCTCCTTGGAAAGTCCCGTCCCCTTCGGACAAGCGCCAGCAGATGATAAATTTTGGGCAAATGTCACAGATGATGAATTTTGGACATACGCCAAAGTGATGATAAACTTTGGGCATGTGTCGGCGATTGCCGAACTACGACGCGGTTTGATTCCGTCAGAAACGGATACGTAGGCGCCTAAGGATAAGGCTCAATCCACCATATATGCAATTTTATGGGTCGACGACCAACGATGATAATTTGACACAACGAAGCAAGAGTCAATCCCCAACGAAGTTTCGGTATGATCTCTTCTTATGGTCAAGGCGAGCTTATATGCGCAAGTCTAATGGACTATAAACGACCCGCAGAATCCTCAGGTCGAGAGGGACCTAGGGTATACTTTGACTTTCGCCTTGTCCAAGCCTCAGTCAAAGTGGGGGCTCTGTAGATACCCGTATCCGTCGATATTGGAATTTATAGAGAACCCGACAAACACCCGATGATGATAGGACACGTGTATTCTTTAGTTGTCATTGTCATTATTTGGAGCTCGTTTTACGAGGTAGAATGGGCGTCGTCGATGAAGTATTTTATTAATTTAAATGATATTTAAATTAATGTTTTTAAGTGAGTTCATTTTATTAATTTAAATGATATTTAAATTAAAGCTTTTTTTAAAGTGATTTCAATTTAATTTATTTTATTTTGAATTTATTTTCCCAAGTTTATTTTATTGAAAATAAAATAAGTATTCGATTTGAAAAATCATTTTATGAATATATTTGATTTGAAAAGTCATTTGTTTTAATGGGTTAATTGATTTGAAAAATCGATTTTAAAAGCGAAGAAAACTCGTTTCAACCGTGTGTTTTTGAGCTCGATTTTAGCTCGGTTTTTGAGCCCGTTTCTTTTGCGAATTGGCACGAATCTCGAGTACACTAACCCACCTAAGCCTCTACCCATCCACCCTTGTTCGAACCCCCCAACCACGGCCCAAATCCTCGTCCAAAACAAGCCCCAAACAGCCCGCACCAAACCGAGCAGCCCCTGTTTTGGCAGCTCAAATCCCGAGCCCAAACCCGCTCCAAACACTACCAAAACCCGTACCCATTAACCCTAACCCATACCCTAGTATCCTACCCATATTATCCTAGCTTAATCACCAAGAAAACCCCCCTCAAACCCTCACAAAAGCCGATGGACAGCAGCCATACGGGATGAGGCCCGACTGCCTCTTCCTCTCTTTTACCCTACTTTAACTCCCTATAAATACCACCCCTTCACCATACATTCATTTCTCTAAGTTCTCCATACATCCAACCATCACCCACAAGCTTTAAACCTCAGAAACAAACCCTAAACATCCTTCAAAAACCCTAAACCAAACCGACACACAAACTGAAACTGTTTGTGTGTCCTCTTCGAAAACTCATTCGTTCCTCCATCAAACCTCCATCAAAACTCGATTTTCTTATTCCTAATTAACCACATAACATCCATCTACACATTAGACAAAGATTTACGAGCCAAATTGCCCTCGAGAGTACACGAGATCCCTCGAAAAACAGAGTGAAATAACACTCTGTTTTCGCGGTTTACTCTTGTCTGTCCAGTTCTGTTTGTGCTCGTTTTTCGTGCTCAATAACCCAAAACGAGCAGGGGTTGCTTTAAGATCCTTGTTCTCCTCTCTTTCTAGTTTCCAAAACATCTTTTAGATCGAATTTTCGTCGTGAAACGAGGGAGATATCACTGTTTTAAAATCGCTGTCCAGAAACTTTCCAAAACGCGTGTTTGCTTTATTCTTCGTCGACGACGGCCTCTCGAGATAAAATCTACCATCGATTACGACCCAAGACGGTGTCAACGATACATGTAGGTTGAGGGTGCATCAAATCCCCTTCTCTTTCCTTTTTATTTCGTTTTCTTATGCTCTTTTTATAGTTTGTTTTTTTGTTTGTTTTCGTTTTGATTATCGTTTGTTTTAATTAACTATGAAACTAGTTAGTCCGAGTATGAGTTAAAGTACCACCATGAACACCCGCGTTGACTTGAGATGGGAAAAGAAACCGCTCCTTCTGTCGGTCGTACACCCCCGTCTCATTTACATATCCTCGTGTTCAAGGTAGGGCATAAATAAAACGAGTTGTCTAACTTTCATCGCTTTCGACCCCCTTACTGTTTCGGCCAATCGACATACCCTAGGACCCGTTGTATGTTAGTTTAACCTCTGATTGTTAACCTATGACATATTTAGATAACATTAATTTAATTTAATAACCTAATTAGACACGATAGGTGGCTTCGACGTAAGTTATAAAATCAATCGACGATTACGTAAACAATTGAATGCATCTCTCTCTTTCACCTAATTTCTCGCTAGTATAAGAGTGCGTGATTAGCACCTTCTTATTGACACTCGATGAGTTAAATTAATTAGCGAATTTGACCTAATTAGACCCTTTAGGCCGTGTAGGATGCACCCTCGTGCGACAATCAATCAACATCGTTTTTTACTCGTTTTCTAACTTGTTTCCTATCCCTTTTCGCAATCATTCGATCTAACCAATGAACTTAACTTAGGAACTAGGTTGATCTTGTCTTGGCCGTTGGTTTGGGCCGTGGCTTTAGGCCGTGGGGTTGGCCACGTCTTTCTTTGTCTCGCTTGTTTTATACCTTTTGTTCTTTGTCGTTTGTTAGCTTGTAATTTATCGTTTGTTTATCGAGTTGTAACTTTCGAGTTTATTTTACTTCTTTTTGAGTCAAAATCTCTTCAAAAACCTTGGTCTTGTTTAGTTAGACGGTTGTTCCCAATGCTTGTAGAAGCGTAGTAAACCGCGTGTTGTCTAAAGCAACATGGCCCGGTTTATGCTAATGCATGCTTTGGTGCGTAGCCCTATGTCTAATTCGATGAGATTAAGCGCGAGCACGCATTACGAGGAGTGACCCAAGGCCGTGGGTCATGTGAGCCGTGGGCCACCCCTCTTTGTGCACGGTTTTCTAGGCCAAGTGGCCGTGTTTTGTGTCGTTTATGATTCCGTATGTAGCATTTGTATTTAGATCGAGTTGTATCTTTAATTTATTGTTGTGTCGGCATGAAATGCCTGGTTTGTAATAGGTAGATCCCAACGGCTCCCCCATTCCCCCTTAAGCCTTGTTTGCTTTGTTTGTATGTTGTTAGATCAATCAACCCACATGCTAAATTACAACTTTGACAAGGTTAGTTTAGTTGCATCTAAAACGACATAGAAATTGTTGTCACATGTTAGGGTTTAAAACGATGTTTGCATTTCATATATCGTAGTAGCTATGACCTTGTTTGAAATCCATACTTGACTTAGTAGAGGCCGTTATTGACGGGCGGGGTTGGGTGTCCTTATGGGCTTCCCAACACGTACCCTCACCCCTTACTCAAGATCTATGGTTTGTGGATCCGTCTAAATACCATTGGATTACGAGAGTCATTCAAATCGAGTGATATAGGGTACAAGTCTTTATCTTTAATCACTCGTAGTCGATGGGCTTTATGCTTTTCGATGAAAGGTGTAAAGTTGACTTGAACGGTTCCAAGTTCCCAAAAAACTTGGTGGCGACTCTAATTGGTCTTAATTCGATTCGAAAGAACCTCGAGTCGATTATGCCTGGTGTGGATCCCGCGGACGCAGTTCCCGAGGGCCTTGTCCACACAATCACCCCTCCTTTTAAAAAGTTTCGTCCTCGAAACTTAGAAGGAGAAATTATAGTAAACAACATCTTAATAATATAATCATAAGAAAAATATAGGTATCTTTTCAATGAAACGGTGATACTCTTGTTGATCAGACAAGAACATCCACATTTCATATCAAAATATAAAAATATTTCTACACCAATAAATGAGAAAACCCATTATTGGGACGTCACCAATAACGAGATTTAACACTCATTAATGTTAAAATCATTAAAAATCATAAAAGCATTTTCAAAATTTTAGTTTAAAGTTCTATAATAAGAATAATATCTTTACTAATTATGATTAAATACGGCCTAGTAACGCGGAAAATGAGTAAGAAAAAGGAATACCTTACGAGAATAAATCAGGATATTTAGCTAACATAGAAGCTTCAGTCTCCCAAGTCTCTTCTTCGACATTTCCACAACGCCAAAGAACACGGACTAGAGGTACAATTTTGCTCCTAAGTTGCTTGTTGGCTTTTTCGAGAATCCGGATTGGCCTTTCTTCAACCGCCAAGTTAGGCTCCAATTCAGGAATCTCTTCTTGAATGATATGGCTAGGGTCACTAATGTACTTCCTCAACTGAGAAACATGGAAGACATTGTGAACCTTGCTCAGATTTGGGGGCAATTCTAAACGGTAAGCAGCAGGACCAATCTTTTCAATCACCCGGAAAGGTCCAATATATTTAGGGCTCAGCTTCCCTCTTACGCCAAACCGTTTCACCTCTTTCATAGGTGACACTTTAAGGAATACTTGATCATCAACCTCAAAAGAAAGTGGTCGACGACGGACATCAGCATATGATTTTTGACGGTCCTGAGCGGCTTTCATCCGCTCCCGAATGATTTTAACTTGTTCAATGGACTCGGTCACCAAATCAGGTCCTAACAATGGAACATTTTGGGTTTGATCCCAACAGACTGGAGTACGGCATTTTCTACCGTACAGAGCTTCATATGGTGCCATTTTAATGGAGGCTTGATAGCTGTTGTTGTAAGAGAACTCAACCAGAGGTAAACATTTCTCCCAGGAAGTTTGGAAATCTAGGGCACAGGCACGAAGAAGATCCTCTAAAGTTTGAATTGTTCTCTCGGTTTGACCATCAGTGGCGGCGTGAAAAGCAGTGCTCATCAATAGTTTACTACCCAAGGCCTCCTGTAATGCGTCCGAAACGAGAACAAAATCGAGGGTCCCGATCTGAAACTATATCTTTAGGAACCCCATGATAGCGCACTACCTCATCCACATAGACACGAGCTAGAACTTCTAATCTCCAGGTCTCTTTGATGGGAATAAACCGGGCACACTTAGTCAACCGGTCCACAACCACCCAAACAAAGATTCTTCCCGGGGAAGTCCCGAGTAAAGCCATCACAAAATCCATGGAAATAGACTCCCATTTCCAAAGAGGAACATCCAAGGGTTGAAGCAAACCCCCGGGCTTTTGATGCTCTATCTTTACTTTCTGGCAGGTGAGGCATTTACTGACATACTCCACAACTTCAATATTCATCCTAGGCCACCAGAATTTTAATCTCAAATCTTTGTACATTTTGGTACCTCCCGGATGAACGGAGTAAGGAGAGAGGTGTGCTTCATCAAGAATTCTTTTTCTCAAATTAGCTGCCTCCGGAACATAGATTCTACCTTGATAAAGAAGATACCCATCATCATCAATCTTACAATCCTTAGCTTGCCCAAGTTGAATTTTAGCTCGAATGGATTTGAAAGTAGGATCATCGGGAAGGCAAGCACAGATCTCACGGTAGAAGTCAGGTTTGGCTGACATGGCATTAAGATGATTAGAGCCCCTTTTTACAAGGCTTATTCCCAATTTTTTAAGTTCTAAAGCAAGTTCAGGAGGTAATTCCCGAAAAGAATTCAAAGAATGACAGGATTTCCTGCTAAGAGCATCAGCCACCACATTAGCTTTTCCTTCGTGATAAATTAGGTCGGCATCATAGTCATTCACCAATTCCAACCATCTTCTTTGCCTCATGTTCAGATCTTTTTGGGTAAAGAGATATTTCAGGCTTTTGTGGTCAGTGTAGATGTTGCAATGGACTCCAATGAGGTAGTGTCTCCAAATCTTCAAAGCGTGCACCACCGCAGCTAATTCAAGATCATGAGTCGGGTAGTTAACTTCATGAACTCTAAGCTGTCGAGAGGCATACGCAATGACTTTCCCTTTTTGCATCAAGACACAACCTATACCATGCTTAGAAGCATCACAAAACATCAAAGTCCACTCCTTCTTCGTAAAGGTCAACACCGGAGCGGAAGTCAACCTCTTTTTCAATTCCTGGAAGGCATTTTCACACTCCTCAGACCACACAAATTTAGACTCTTTCTTCAGCAACTGAGTCATCGGCCTAGCAATCTTTGAAAAATCCTTCACAAACCGCCGATAATAACCCGCCAAGCCAAGGAAACTACGGATTTCAGAAACATTGGTCGGACTTTTCCAATTAACAACGGCTTCGATTTTGGCAGGATCTACCGTAACGCCCTCTTTCGAAATGACGTGCCCAAGGAAGGTCACTTTAGGTAACCAGAATTCACATTTAGAGAATTTATCATA
The DNA here is from genome assembly GCF_048544455.1 of Silene latifolia. Classification (NCBI taxonomy): domain Eukaryota; kingdom Viridiplantae; phylum Streptophyta; class Magnoliopsida; order Caryophyllales; family Caryophyllaceae; genus Silene; species Silene latifolia. The sequence continues at coordinate 158,093,999 of NC_133526.1, forward strand.
CCATTTTTCACGGCGCAGAATCTCTAAAATAGCACGAAGGTGTTTGGCATGTTCTTCTTCAGATTTAGAATAGATCAGGATGTCATCAATGAACACTACAACACATTTTTCAAGGTGTTCTCTGAAAGTACGGTTCATCTAATCCATGAATACTGCTGGAGCATTGGTCAATCCAAATGGCATCACTGTAAACTCGAAATGACCATATCTCGTACTGAAGGCGGTTTTAGGAATGTCGGCTTCTCGGACGAATCGATGATAGCCCGAACGAAGGTCAATTTTAGAAAAAGTGGAAGCACCTCGGAGTTGGTCGAAAAGATCATCAATTCTAGGAAGAGGATATTTATTCTTGATAGTAACCCGGTTAAGTTCACGATAATCTATGCATAACCGCATAGATCCATCCTTCTTCCTTACAAAGAGAACAGGAGCACCCCAAGGTGAAGAGCTAGGTCGGATAAAACCTTTGGCAATCAAATCGTCCAAAAGAGCCTTCACTCTTTCATTTCGACGGTGCCGGTCTATAAGGAGCTTTAGCAATAGGGCCGGTACCAGGAATAAGATCAATGGTAAATTCAACTTCCCTTTCAGGAGGAATTCCCGGTAGCTCATCAGGAAAAACATCGAGAAATTCACATACCACAGGAACGTTCTCCTTAGAAGGCAGAGAGGAAGAATCTGAAGTAGTCACCATACACAAGAAGGCTTGATGACCCTTTTTCATCGCATCGACAAACTTCATAGCAGAAATTAATTTAGCACCGGTTTGTCTTTTAACCACTTGATAAGACACACGGTGACCTGAAGAGCTTGTAAGAATTATTTTCTGGTCCCGACATTCAAATCGAGCATGATAAGTATGTAACCAATCCATGCCCAAAATGACATCAAATTCTTCAAGCGGAAATCGGAAAAGATTTGCTGGAAATATTGATCCCGCAATAGAAATAGGAACTCTCGGATAGATCTTAGAACAGGAAAAGACATCACCGGAGGGTAAGGATATAGATGTGCTTTCTCCATGTGATGATTCAAGTGATAACTTATCGGAGAGTTTCATTGAAATAAAAGATAAAGAGGCACCCGTATCAAATAGTACCAAACAAGGAACATCAAAAATAGAAAATGTACCAAGAATGATATCGGGGTGTGCCTCTGCTTCTGCTCGGCTCATGACAAAAATCCGGCCTTTCGGCCTCTCTGGGGCAGCAGGAGTAGTAGGAGCCGTCACCTTCTTCTCCGGGCAAACATTGGCCTTGTGGCCCGGTTTGTTGCAAGAAAAGCATATGATAGGATCAACGAAGCATTTACCAGGATGTACTGGTTTCTTACAGTTATAGCACACTCGGTCTTTAGCACCTTTATTGTTGTTAAAAGCCGAAGATTGACCACCCCGGTTAACTTGCACAGTAGGATCAAATCTCCTCTTGTTTGGGTAAGAGGGAGAAGAGGTGAACCTGGGTGAAGGAGTATAGGGCCTAGATGATGGATATAAAGGCCTCTTGCCAAGACTGGAACTGGTTGCACGAGCTTCATTTTCGATGTCTTTCAGTGCATTCTCAGCCCATAAAGCATCATTGTAAATTGAAACAAAGCTGGTGGAGTCCCGGCGGACCATGCTTTTGATTTTAGAAGAGAGCTTTTCAAGATAAAAGAAAGCTTTTTCATTGTCATCCTTCACCAATCTAGTAGCATAATGAGCCAACTCGTTGAATTTATCAGTGAAGGCCTGAACAGGAAGGCTTCCTTGCTTTAATTCCATGAATTCTTTCAACTTCTGCTGTTTAAGTTCTTGCGGATAGAATCGGGCCTCCACTAATTCCTTGAAACGTTCCCAGTCAAAACCCGGTTCAGATGAAACGGTAGGCCCAGTCCTAGACCACCATCGATCTGCTTCTCGTACTAGGAAGTGAGATGTCAGCTTCACTTTATGTTCCTTCTTAACATCATACAACGTAAAGCTTTTCTCTAACTCTCGAAACCACCCCGTAAGAGCAACTGGATCAATTTCTCCACCATATGTGGGAGTGTTGATTCGGGTTAATTGGTTAGCCACCCAAGTATAGGTGCCTGGAGTACCCTCAGGAGGCGGGGGAGGAGGAGGAGCTTGTTGATTCTGCTGATTTTGTTGGTTTTGGAGGATTTGAGTAAGAGCTTGTAAAATAGCATCATCAACTCTTCTTGGCGGAGCCATCTTGCAAAAGAGAAAATTTAATTAGTACCTAACAGTTAGCAATCACAAACAGACTACCACATAAAATCCTAAATCTACCCATCCTACCCATCTCTCAAGTTTATTATTTAAAGGTCAAGTGATTTTAAGTGGGGTGCACAAACGTGCGTCGGAAGCAACAAGCTCTGATACCAACTGTGACACCCTCATTTTTAGCGTTAAATAAACACGTAAATTCTACAGAAAAAAGCGACAGATATGTTTGTAATTGGTTCAACTAGATAAAACCTGTAATTTTAAAAACTTTTCTAAACCATTCACAAACATTTCCAAATGAAGAGTGCCAAAACCTGCAAATACTAACAAACTAATTTACATAACTTTGCTAAAGTCGCGAGAATAAAGTGATACAAACCAAAGTAAAAGAGGGAGACATATGTCCCTTCAAAATATAAACACAACCATATGTTTAAAGGTTTACTACAAAATATAACCAAACTAAGTCCAAGGTTCTTTTGCTCGCTAGCTCGTCCATGTACCCCATCTAAACATCATCAACCTGTCAATCGCATTTTATACAAACACGAAAGCCACAATTCAGTGGGGAGTAACTTCGAGTCCTCCCAGCCACGAAATGTCATATTTAATGTAACATATAAATAACATCATAAATAATTTAATTATCGAGTATTCTAACATATGAACACTACACTGACCAATTTAAGCTATCATGTGAAACATATAACAAACGGTAATCCAAACTTTATCAATTGTAACCGGCTTGCATCTCACCTATTATAATTCATAAAATCACCATACAAGAAAGGACAATATATCAAAGACAGGCATAAGTTCTTAGCACGGTCAATAGTCACTTTGTAACTCGAGTCTATACCACGAGGTAGGGAAGGTAATCGAACCGGTATCCTGGCTCAGAGATTCTATAAAAACATGGCCAAGACACAACACAACCCTAGTCCTAAATCTGCGCAGACCTAGACATGCGGATACACACCACCGCACCCAAGACCCACAATTTTATAAAACCATGTGAGTACCCTAAGGAGTCCACCAAAGGGTTGGCTAGTACTTAAGCTGACCACTTACTCTCAAAATAAGTAACGAGGTCATGCCCCAACTTGGATATAAACCCACCAAGCCAGGAACACAAAGGCTATTAAGCAGTGAACATACACTCGTCAAAGACTATAAAGACCTATCTATGACAAACACAACAACTTGCAAGAAGTATTCAATACCAATTCCATTTCAAGCAATATTAACAATATTAAAGGTTTCGGGGAATCTAAGGCCGTTTCTACAATATAAGAAACCATTCAAATCAATCAACAACACATGTGAAATAAAAACATAATAAATGGCCAAAAACAAGAATAAGGCCAATTATCCAATTCACACAATAATTTCATCCAACCGAATTTTTACCCGCAACCCCAGCCCTGCGACAGCTACGGGTTCAATCGCGGCTGACCAATCACACAATTGACTGACATCGATTCAGTCAAAGGGACTAAGGGCTCAGTTTTCGGCAAAATCATCCAAACATTGCAATTATCGCTATAAAATTCATTTCAAGCATATTCATTACAATTTCATATCATAACCTATCCTAACATGTGCAAACTACCAATATAAGAATAATTTTACCATCAACATTATATTTACTACTAACATTATTCATTTCATAAGATTACCCATATGTTACTTATACTAAATATAACATTAACAAACCCGAAACGACGAACAACGCATGAAAAATCGCGAAAACAAGCAACGGGCCGACCCGGGCCAACCCAGGGCTGCCGTGGGCCTGCACGGGCCTGCCGGGCCAACTGGGCCGCCACCCCAATCCCTCCGTTTCTCCATTTTTGTTCATCTTAACATCGTTTTAAGCATCAATTAATCATTCCCATTTCATTTCCATACTAATATGTGAACTTAAATTTACAAAAGACATGAATTTAACCCATATTTTCATGTGAAATAAACCACTCAAATAACATTCACAAAATCATACAAAGAAACAAAGAATGTGACATTTATTCGTCGAGTAACTCGAAATATGTTACCTTTAGCTAAGAATGAGCAATTAGCACCTTGAACACCAAACCCTAATATACAAGCTAGCCACTATCTTCAACTATGTACGAGTCTCCAAACTCGTCTTCTAAATCTTCACCTAAATAAACAATAAAAACACAATTATAAGCACTATAATCAAAACCCTAAAACTGGTGGATAAAATAAATTTAGGGCAATTGAATTTAAAACATACTAGGATGTTGGAAATGAAGAGAGGATTCCAAATATGTAATCCTTATGAAATTTGGAGTGGAAATGAGTGAATTATGATGAAAATTAGCTTAGAAAGCTTAGGTTTAATTATGAAAATGGTGTTTTAAGTTTAGAATGCTTTAGAATGTTCAAGGAAAATGATGTTGGAAAAGAAAAATCAAAAGGGAAGGAGGGGGAAGAGGTGCCGCCCAAAAGGAGGAGAGGAGCGGGATTTTTGGCGGAATTTTATTAGTCGGTTTTGGCTCGTTTCGACGATAATTAGAACCGTTCGTCAAATGCAAATTCCGACAATGCCAAAGTTCTTAAACATGAGCTTACAAGAAGATTGAGTACTCATATGACCCATTTCCAAAATCGTTTGCCCAATTTTCACAAGAATTGCCATTTTCCCCGATATGCCCTTATTTCGAAATAAAAGGTTTTTACATGGTTTAAACTATTTTTAAACATTTCGAAACTATCAAAATAAATACTTTACTTCAAAATATAATAGAATTATATTTCATTGAATTATTATTACTTCAAATACATTAATATTAAATTCAACTAGATTAATAAATTACTTCCGCAACATAATAACGGTCCGAAATTACGGGGTGTTACACCAAACCTGTAACAATACATACTGTAACAGCAGAAGCACCATATACTGCAACATTATTCAACAATTTCAACACCAGCATCCACATCTAATAATAAGATCAAGAAAATAAGACAACACCAAAGATGCATGCATACATCTTGCATATCTAAGCTACAGGATTTACCATGCCATGCAAATTTGGGAATTTTTATTTAACAATATAATGACCATTATTGATTTACCAATAAATTAAACCATCAAATTATTGGTCTGAAAATGACTCAAAATGTTGATCGTCCATATCACTGTGTCCTGATGAACTATCTCAGGATCGGGGACGTTTCTTGGATGTCATAGTTTCTTCGTTAACCCAAATACCTTCACCATGGTCATCACGCATATAGATGCTTTCAGTGTCCTTATGATCAGTGTCAACATCGTCGAAATAAGATACAGTGGTAGACTGATCCATTCCCTCAAAAACGACATCCTGATCATCATCACCATTATCGGATGGACTACTCCTTCTACTCCTTATAGACAAGACAACGAGACCACTTCTTATCCATAGGATCGGTGACATAGAACACTTGTTTAGCTTGGGATGCCATTATGAAAGTATCATCCTTATTATTGCCAACCTTACCCAGATTGACCAACGTAAATCCCATCTTATCCTTTCGGACACAATGGATGTTGTTATCAACCCAGTTACATCGAAACAAAGGCATTGTGAAATCAATGTAATCTAGTACCAATATTTCTTGAATAACACCATAATAAAAGCATTTTCCCCAAATAGGCTTTTTATCTTTTGAAGTAGCAAAGTGCATTGCCTCAAATTCAGAACTCACACCACTATTTTGCATTGTGCTCAACTCATCTTGCTCGCGGGTGTAAAAAGTATATCCATTAATGGCAAAACTGTTGTAAAAGGTGACCCTGGCATTTGGACCTAAACCAAGACGTAGTAACCTAGGAGATATGCCATCACCAGTTTGATCAGTACACTCTAAGACAATATTCTTAAACCACTCTGCAAACGTCTTCGTATGCTCGTTCCCAATCCACTTCTCGGTCTTGTTTGGGTGATCGTATTTGAGCTCATCTTTGTGTTGTTGAATATAAGGTTGCACCTCATCTTCGTTGTTTAGCACATACGTGTGTGCTAAATGCAATATTTAGCGTGTCACAATTTTTTCAACCCGGCCCCTAATACCTTTTCCGGTCATCCAGTCACTATGACGATTCTTAGGAACGCCAATCAACTCCTCAGGGGAGAGATGAGCGTAACAATATGAAAGAGCTTCGTCTAAAATAGCGCGTTCAGCAATACAACCTTCCGGACGATACCGATTAGATGTATAGTCCTTGTAGACTTTCATCAATCTTTCGAAAGGATACTGATATCTCAATTACACGGGCCCAAGGTACAAAATCTCCCTAACCAAGTGAATGGTCAGATGAATCATGATAGTGAAGAAAGAGGGTGGAAAATACATTTCCAACTGACAAAGAGAGGTTACAACGAGGTCATGCAATGAATCCGCGTCATCGGGATCGATGACTTTCTCGCATATGGACTAGAAGAAGAGACAGAATCTAGTTATAACATATCTTACCTTTTCAGGTAAAATGGAACGAATAGCCACAGGTAGTAATTGTTGCATCAAAGTGTGACAATCATGTGACTTTAACCCGGTGAGTTTTAGGTCTTGCATCGACACTAGGCTTTTGATGTTCGACGAATAACCATGTGGCACTTTAATTCCATTCAAGCATGCACAGAACTCTTTTTTCTCATTCCGTGAAAGGGTAAAAGCTGCTGGCGGTAAAAATGTACGATTACCTCTCTTCTGTGGTGCCAACTCTAGCCTAATACCCATCATTTTCATATCTTCCCTAGCTGCGGCGTTATCCTTTATTTTACCAGGAATATTCAGAAGGGTATTGATAATATTATCACAGACATTTTTCTCAATGTGCATGAAATCGAGGCAATGCCGACCTCCGGTCGTGCCAATATGGAAGTTTATCAAAAAATATGGATCTTTTCTTATACCCACGAGTAGACAATTTAGAGCCGCTCTTCTTCCCATAATCTATCTCAATATGCTTTACTTTCTGATAAACTTCATGCCCACTCAAAATTCTAGGAGGTTGACGAAGTTCTTGTCTTCCATTGAATGCTTTCTGCATCTTGCGATAACAATGGTCATGATACAAGAACCTCCTATTTCCCATATACACATACTTACGAGGAGACTTCAAGTATTCAGACTCGATATCCTCCCCACACAATGGACAAGCCTCTTTCCCATGAACTGTGTGCCCAGAAAGGTCGCCATAAGCCGGATAGTCAGTTATTGTACACAATAACATCGCTCTCAAATTGAAAGTTTCGTTCTTATATGCATCAAATAATTCTATCCCACTATCCCACAACAATCGCAAATCATCTAGAAGAGGTTCCAAATATACATCTATATCATTTCCAGGTTGTTTAGGGCCGGAAATTAACAACGACAACATCAAATACTTTCTTTTCATGCACACATATGGAGGTAAGTTATAAATAGCCAACACTACTGGCCAAGTACTATGTTGGCTACTCATGTTTCCGTGTGGGTTCATTCCATCGATGGACGGCGCTAGACGTAAGTTTCTAGGTTCATTGCCGAACTCGGGATACTTAGCGTCGAACGATTTCCATTGCTTACCATCTGTCGGGTGTCTTAGCTTTCCATCATTTATTCTTCCTGTTTCATGCCAAGTTAACATTTTTGCATCATCGGGATTCGCATAAATCCTTATGACTCTTGGTATCAATGGAAAATACCACAACACCTTAGCCGGGATCCCTTCCTTATCCTTATAACGCCACTCCAAACATTTAGGGCAATTGGTTAAGTTTTGATATAATTTCGGATACAATATGCAATCATTTGGACATGCATGTATTTTCTCATATTTCATACCCACTCCTCTTATTAGTTTTTTCGCCTCATATGTCTTAACAGGTAGAACATTACCATCAGGAAGCAACTCCTTTATCAACGCTAAAAAACTAGTGAAACACGTGTCACTCACCCCATTTGCCCCCTTGATATTATACAACTTCACCACAGCCGACATTTTTGTGAACTTACAACCAGGATACAGAGGTGCTTCAGACTCACACAACTTCTCATACATGTTGTTAAGGTCATCCCAATTACTAGTGTCATCACCTACATCTTCAAAAGCAATGGACTCATCATCATTCTCTTTATTATCTATAGACCCAACATTCAACTTCTCTACTTCCAACTCTTCCAACTCAAAAACTCGGCAAACTCGGGATCATCGCTTAGCCTTTCGTGTACCTCAACATCATCTTCTTCAGAGTTATTCTCTTCCTCTAATGATTCCCCATGAAAAATCCAAAGTGTATAGGATCGACTAAATCTCCACTTTTCTAGGTGTATTTTAACGTCCGTAAAAGCCATATAGGTAATATTACCACATCTTTCACAAGGACATGTAATACTAGAAGAACCTTTCAAATTGTTCGAAACGAATTCATAAAATTCAGCTAAACCATCCTTGTAGGTGCGGTCACTCATATTTGCATCAATCATCCAAGTTCGAGTCATTATTCTACATTCGTAATAATAGGCAACTAATTCAGAAAATACAATAATAGGCAAACAAATAAACGAAATTCAGGAAAGCAATTAAGCTAAATTATCAACAAATTAGATAATAACCCAAAAAATCCTATATCTATAAGCGTTGCTAAGAAACATATATATATACCTGATTGATAAACACGATGAGGGAGAGAAGACGTGACAACAGTGACGGAGATGAAGACAGAGAGACGATCAGGGAGGAATGGAGGATGATATAGTAGTAGTATTAGCTTGTGTTTGTGTTTTGTAGCGTATAGCAGAATAAAGCAATCTGTTGTTCTTAAGATTTTCATAATATTAATAACAACGGTTATTGAGTCTACAACCGTTGTTAAAAAGTATTAAAAACGGGTTCTAATATAACCGTTGTGATTACTTTTCACTAATTTGGCGCCAAACCATTAACAACGGTTAAAATTTAACCGTTGTTATTAGTTTTTTCATTAACAACGGTTGTTTAAGTATGACCCGTTATTAAAACCAATAACAACGGTTAACAACACAGAACCGTTGTAATTAAGTTTGGTAAAATTTGCGGAATCAATTCTACAACGTGTTTTGATGATTTTCGTGAATAAGCGTTGTTAAAGGGCCGTTGTGGTTGCCTGTATTTGTAGTAGTGATAGGAATTACCATTATTAATAATTGCCATTATATTATTATTATTATGTATGTTAATCTTACCATAGATAGGATTTCCTCATACAATATTTACTAATTTATTATTTGCCATAACTTTATTATTATTATTATAATTATAATTACCTTTATATATATATATATATATATATATATATATATATATATATATATATATATATATATATATATATATATATATATATATATATATATATATTATTTCCTTATTATATTATTATTAATTTTCCGATATAAATCCCGATTACACTCATACTAGATGAACTATAAATTCGGCCCAACTAACAATGGCACACGACCCACTCATAAATATTAGCTAAACCCAATTCCCGACTTGGATACTTAATTTATTATTTACTTAACGTCTTATTAAAATTACTATTAGAAATGCTTTTAATTATTAATTACATAAATTATTAATATCAAAATATGGGGTATTACACCAATTCTCTAGTCCTATTACAATCTCCCACTCAATGCAAGGTGTCTTGCAGGTCGTACTTGCATTTGATCATATCGTGAGTGGTTTCCTCGATCTGGAGAACAACTGTCTAACCGGAGTTATCTACCATAGATACCTTCCGAGCGTGGCCACGCATTTCCAGTTCATTGCTCCTCGAGTAGCCTTGAGATATAAGATAACCCTGACGGGGATGGACAATTCCTATTGCACTCTTCCCTTCGATTAGCCACAACTCATCATGACCCAAAACATGCCCATTAGACCCCAATTACGAAGGTCGCCGAACATAAATCAAAGTCACTCTGAAACTGTGCCATCTTAGGCGAACAGTCATTAGTCAAAGAATTGACTCATAAGAATACCATAGTAGCTCTCGCCACGACCAAGCTATAAAAATTGCCAGAACTCTATATGCGGTCATAGGTCCGACAGAGTGTCCCTCACAGTCTGTCCATGTGATCGACTAGTCATCTCTCATGACTTTATGGCACTTAAACTTGCCATCAATCGCATCACACTCTAGTTGCTTCGAGATGTCACCTCATGTAAGTAACTAGGGACGAACACTATGTTGATCAAGTTCACTTTAATGGGGTTCAATATTGTCTCAACAATCCCGTTTGGATTCAACAAAGTACAAGATGAGTTAATAATAACTCAAACAATAAATGTAATTATCACACACGAGTGGTTAATACTATATTGCTACTCCATGTCTTTTAATCATAAGTGCATTTGTGCACTTATGTAATCCAATAAAAGTTTAGCTTTGTGAACATACCATGTGTCCAAGTGTTCAAACTTTCTATATTGCGATTTTCTTCAACTTCATGTTATCCCTTAGAGCATGAATTTTACTAAGTACATGTGCAGACTTCATACCAAACGTAGGTTCTTAAGTTTTAAAAGAAGCTTTTACTGTTATCACATAACTTGTGATGTGGGTTTCGGTGGATAACTCTACTTATAGTATCAACACATACCTCTTAATCACAATGTACTTAAGTTCATTTTGTAGAATCTGCAAAGGATGACAACAGAATACTCTTTTCTAGTCCTTATGTCAATAATCAGCCTAGAATTTTCACAAATCCAAATGAGTTTGGAAACATGAGTTTGTGTAACTTCTTAACACACAACTTATTTCTCTTCCAAACTACAGAACAAATCATAAGTTTTCCTAGAGAATTCATGACGGTTCTTTAAGGCTTACCAATGACTCTCATATGGGTAGACTTGTTATCAACTTATCATGCTCCAAGCATTTAATTCGTCTAGGGCATATGCATAATGGTATACATGATTGTACTAATGGCGGAAACATTAGTAATCATAATCATGTAGACAATAGTTCTTAGGTTCAAGTGAATAATCATAGCTCTATGATAATTCAAATTTCATCAATATGAACAACCTACTTAACTGATTGTATTAAGAATGATCATTATCATCATAAGATACCTATCTAAGTGTCAATCTAACATCCCATGTTATAATAGATATACATAATGCCAAATATCATCCAGAATTGAAAACCTATTTGCACGTCATTTTTCAATGAGTAATAAGTCATACGATTCATAGAGGATGATCTCTCCCACTGAACTTCATATCTAAACATGACAGTCATTTGCTCCCACTCAAGTCCATGTGTACACATGTTTCTCCATGAAAACATTACATAATGGAATGTTCATTGCTTCACAGATCACTTTCAAAATACCCATTTAGGAAGTGGCTTTGATACTTTACTTACTTTCATAATGAATAGCAATGTTTTTAATCCTTAGCTTAGTTAACTATTAACTTAGTTCTTGTAGACATCGACATGCCACTCCATGCAATTCTTAATCATAAACTTCTATTTACTTTGAATTGGTCTCAACAATCCCAAATAAATCCATTTAATTGCATAGATATCATTTTAGTTTCATAGGGCTCTTAAGTAAAATGTCGAATTTTAAGTTCTCTTGTAACTTCATAGATCATAATCTAAATTTCAAAAGAATGCCTTCTTTTGGTGTCCTCATATAGTTTTCTTAAGAACATCTTCTTTTGGTCTCCTAGATTAGTATCCTTAAGAACATCTTCTTTTGGTCTCCTTGCGTAGTATCCTCAAGAACTTCTTCTTTTGGTCTCCTCGCGTAGTATCCTCCAGAACATCTTCTTTTGGTCTCCTCGCGTAGTATCCTCAAGAACATGTTCTTTTGGTCTCCTCGCGTAGTATCCTCAAGAACATCTTCTTTTGGTCTCCTCGCGTAGTATCTACCTTCTCAAGGCTTGTGGCTAAATTACTCCCACTCGATCTTTTATAAAAATATCCTATTTAACCAAAGATAGCTTTTGAGCCACAAATAATGATGGTTAAGGAGAAAAATAAATCATATATCTATTTGACAGTGATTTAGTCGAGACATTTTAAAAGGATAGCTTAGACAAGACAATTTGAGTTGGATAGGTGAATCAAATGAGGTTGGTAATGTTCCCTTATATGAGTTCAACATTATAATCTTAACTTCATAATTGATCTTTCATAAGTAAGTTATGACTTTTAGTCACTATGACATAAGGAGAATCGAATTCATAGCTTATGGACATATAATGACGCGATCATTATAATCGTCTATATAATTAATTTAAGTCGATAATCTTATGTTTCTAGATGCAAGTAGTGTATGATGATAAATTTTAGAACAACCAATACGATAAAGTAAGTGACTTGGGTTGCAAACCAACTCACCAAAATCCAAAATACAACCATTGTTTTAGGAAATAGCAAATTCCCAAGTCGAACGAGGAAATTGAAAATAGTTCTAAAATTCCAATATACAACACAAAATAAAGACAAAATAAAGCCAAGCTCCCATTGATCTAGCACCATGGGCGGCTACATCTAGCTTCCCTCAAAATCTTCTAGGCTTGCTTTTATTTTCCCTTATCCTTGCTCGGATGCCCTAATTACAATAAAAAGAGAATTATCACAACTTGTATCATAATAGCAAAGTTGAGATCGAAACATAAAAAGATAGGGATAATTAAATTACCTACTGGAATAACCTTTTCAGCTTTGATGTCGCCTAGGTACTTAGGACAATTCCTCTTCCAATGCCCAATGCCATTACAATAGTGGCATTTGTCCCCGGACGGGGCACTCTTCTTGCGTTTAGAGGAGCTAGCTTCACAAGCTTTTCCCTTGTTCTTAAAGGGGGTTGGCTTCTTACCCTTTGCGCCACCTTTCTTGAATTTTCACTTGCTCTTTTGATTGATGTTGAGCACATCCTTGGTGGTGCTAGCATTTAGCCCCATATCCCTATCGGCTTGCACAAGCATTTTGTGCAATTCATCGAGGGAAACTTTCAAGTTTTGCATATTAAAATTCACCCGGAATTGAACATATGCTTTAACCTTGTTCAAGGAATGAAAAATTCGATTAATGATGAGGTCTTCGTGTTAGAAATATTTAATCTCATTAATATACATATTCATATATGTTCAAATTTGTTTAGTCATAAAATAAATTCTAGATCTTATGCAAGCAAACATAAATAAGATAAGAGAAAAATCGCCAATCTTACATTGAGGTTTCGGATATTAGGGCACCAACAAGATCACCTTCTTGTTAGTTCTTGAGCTTTCCTAATAATGGATGAACAAAAGGTCCAAAATAGAACCTCTCCCAAAAGTGAATACCCAAGGAAATTCCCTAATAACTAATATTATTTTGTACTAGAAATAATATAAGTTTTACATAAAAATGACACAAAATAAATTTTGTTCTCTCTTGTAAATTTCGGCCAAGAGAGGAAGGATTTGGGAGATTTTATTTCTCTAAGTTTTCACAAGATGTAGAGAGAATTTTGATAATTTCTTACACTAGAAATTATAGTGAAGTAGTGAATAATTAAAAGAAAAACCATTGGCATTTTTCACCTCTAAAAACCGGTTGGCAAGGGAGAGTAGAGCCAATGCATGAGCTAGTTTTTCTACCCAAGAAAGAATAGGTATGCAAGGCTACTAGTTAGATTTAATCATTGTGTTTTCCACTTAAGATAAAAACACAATATAAATCTTATAATCCCTCCATTATTTCGGCACACTTAAAATAAAATGGGTAGTCCATTTTATTTTGTCATTTGTCAATTTTGTCACATGTTACATGTTACATGACATGTCACAATGTAATGTATTTTTAACATATTAAAAATCAACATACTCATAAAATATGTCATTTACAAAATCGACTAGTAATTCGTAATTACTTGTACCAAAACGGTTTATCAAATTATAAATTACAACGTCTTGTATTTATAATAAATTATTCATTCAATTTCAATTTCAAATTGTTTCGTAAACAATAATTTTATCTAAGTAATAAAACAATTCAATTACTTAGACCGTATCTAATTTAATCGAATTATAATAAGACACGTTAATCTCACTCACAAATCATCCGTCAATTTTGAGCAATTTAATTAACTCGTATCGGCATACGATTAATTAAATAATTAATTAAGGGTATTTCCCTATAGGTATGACCTAAGGGGATCAACTGATCACCACCGTCGCACGACAGTAATGTCAAACTCTAGTCAGCCAATCATTACCGATATCTGTGGACCAGTTGACTGTAAAATATTACATCCCACATGTATTCTTAAAATGAGATTTAAACATGCGATCATCATGATCAACAGTTATGATCGCATTATTGTCGGACGACACATATTCCAACAATCTCCCACTTGTCCTCGACAAGTGTGCGTCACCAATTCTCTTGTCCTATTACTATCTCCCACTCAATGCAAGGTGTATTTCAGGTCTTATTTGCAAGTGATCATATCGAGAGTGGTTTCCTCGATCTGGAGAATAACTGATTGACCGGAATTATCTACCATAGATACCTTCCGAGCGTGGCCACGCATTTCCAGTTCATTACTCCTCGAGTGGCCCTGAGATATTGTTATAACCCTGACAAGGGGTGGACAATTCCTATCGTGCTTATTCCCTTCGAATAGCCACAGCCATCATAACCCAAAATATGCCCATTTCACCCCATTTAAGAAGGTCGTAGTAACATAAATCAAAGTTAATCTGAAACCGTGCCACCTTAGGTGAACAGTCTTTAGTCAAAAGAATCGACTCATTAGAATACTATAGTAGCTCTCGCCACGACCAGGCTATATAAATTTGCCAGAACTCTATAAGCGGTCATTAGCCCGACAAAGTGTTCCTAACAGTCTACGTATGTGATCGACTAGTCATCTCACATGACTCCATGGCACTTGAGCTTGGTATCAATCACATCACACTCTAGTCACTTCGAGACGTCACCTCATGTAAGTGACTATGGGCGAATACAATGCTAATCCATGTTCACTTTAACGGGGTTCAATTGTCTCTACAACCCGTTTGGATGTAACAAAGTACAAGGTGAGTTAATAATAACTCAAACGACAAATGTGGACATTATATTCGGGTAGTCAATACCATAATACTACCTTGTGATGTATATAAGTGTGAAAACACTTGTTGATTGCAATAAAAGTTTAACATACCATGTGTCCATGTGTTCATACTTTTCGTATTGCACTTTCCTTTATATTCATGTTATCTCTCATAGCATGAACCTTACCAAGTACACATCTAGGTTCCCAACCTAGGTTTAGGTCCTTTATCTTGAAAGAACTTTTTTGTTGTTTATCACATAACCAACGAATTGTGGTGGATGATATAACTTGCACTGGTCAAGTGTTCTACCAACTCACAATGCACTAGGTATACGTTTTGTAGGGTCTTGTAACAATTGTCAAGATGATTAGCCTAGCACTTCTCATAAGTCCTAGCATATTAGAAAATACTAGTTTTGAGTAACTTATTACTATAACTAAGTATCTTTCAAACTTCTTATTTATCTTTAAGCTTAATTAGCTTAGGATCTTCATAAATCCTTATATGTTTTTGAAAACTTCAATATGTGCAACTTCTTATCACATAACGGAGTATTCTTCTAAACACTAGAATAGCTCATTAGTTCTCCTCGAGAATTCATGACGATTCATATGTGGCTCACCAATGACTCATCATGCTCTTAAGCATATGATTCATTATAGGACATGTGCATGATTATTCTAATGGCGGAAACATTAATGATCTTCAATCATGTAATCAACCATTCTTAGGTTCAATGAATGACCGTGACTGCTTATGGTAATTCCCTTTTCATCGATAAGAATAACCTACGTTTCTCGTTGATTTGATGTGCATATCTTAATGCCTATCCAACATCCCATGATGTGATTGGATTCATCTTAGTCCATTTTCATCCAGAATTGAAAACTCAAATACTTCTTTGTGAAGATAGTACTAGCTCGTCATTCTCAATGAGTAATGAGTTATAAATTTTTATAAGATGATAGCTCCCACTAAATTTCATGTCTTCAAATGATAATTTCAAACTCCCACTCAATTCCACATGTTTCGTAATTGACTACTCAATCGAAACATTTCAAGAATTGAAATACATTTTGCTTTGCCAAGTTATTAAGATAAAACCATATATGCTCCCAACATATCCTTTCAAAATACCCTTTTGAAAGGTTTCAATCTTAAACTTATGAAAAGAGATTTTAATCTCTAACTCATTCATTTTTATAATGATGCGTAGCAATGTCATTATTTAAAGGTGAAAACCCATTTAATACACGTCCTTCTCTAAATACCCTTTTCGGAAGAAGGTTTAACCATTTCATTTTCATGATGAGGTTAAGTAATGACACTAGCGTGGTTAACAATTAACTTAGCTCTTGTAGACATCGGCATATCTTTCTTTGCAACTTTTAGTCATAAATCTCATTTATTTTCAAGGATGCAACTTTGTTTCATTTAGGCTCTTAAGTAAATATCAATATTGAAACTCTATTTATAACTAGGTCATAAACTAGCAAAATCTCTTGTTGAGACTTTTTTTTTAGTCATTTTCTTTCAAAACTTTCTTTTGGTCTCCTCGTGTAGTTATCTTAAGAACATATTCTTTTGATTACTTCACTTGGTCTCTTTTGTCATGTAGATCTCATCTACTCAAGACCATAGATCTCATCTATCCATGTATACTATCTATTTTGGTATACAAATCATTCTTTCTTTTGTAGATCCCATTTACTCAAGCATACAAATTTCTTTGTATTCTTTGTGTCTTCATTTTTCTCCCACTCTATCTGTAGAATAAATACACTAGATATTCAAAGATAGCTTATGAGACACAAATACTGATTTTTGAAGTAGAAGGAGGACTATCTCATAGATTGACTAATAGATTTTATATTTGATGAGTGTACTTGGTAATTGACATCCCTTTAGAAGAGTTCATCAACTCAACATCACTTTATAATTGATCATACACAAGCCTTAAGCTTGTGGACATATAATGAATCCCATCATTATAGTTGTCTATTGGATCACTTTAAGTATATGATCATATGTTTCTATGTGCAAGCATATAAAGACGAATTTTTAGAACAACCAAATACGATAAAAGGGGTGACTTGGGTTGCAAGCCAAGCCACCATAATCCAAAATACAACCATTGTTTAGAAAGGGTCAACCATTTCCATGTCAAACACAGAAATCAAAATAGTTCTAAAATTCATAACATTAAAATAAAGACAATAATAAAGCCAAGCTTCATTGGTAGCTAATCCTAGCTCCTTCATGATTTCTCAAGCTTGCTTCTCTTTTCCCTTGTCTTTGCTTGGAGGAGGCCCTATTTACAATAAAAAGGGGATACATTATCACAACTTTGTATCAAAATACCATAGTTGAATTAGAAACATAAAATAAAGGATAGTCATTTACCTACTGGAGTGATATTTCCAGCTTTGATGTCACCAAGATACTTGGAACAATTCCTCTTCCAATGTCCAACACGATTACAATAATGGCATTTATCAAGAGGACCCTTCTTGGTTTTGGAAGTGCTAGGTTCAAAAGTCTTAGCCTTGGTGGACATGGGAGCTTGCCTCTTACCCTTTTTCCCATTCTTCTTGAACTTCCCCTTGCTCTTGGTGCTTATATTAAGCACATCCTTAAGTGGGTTAACATTTAGCCCCATGTCTCTTTCGGCTTGCACAAGTAACTTGTGCAACTCTTCAAGAGACACGTCCTTGTCTTGCATATTGAAATTCACCCGGAATTGAACATATGCTTTGACCTTGAATAAGGAGTTTAGAATCATATCTACAATGAGCTCTTTGGGGATTTCAACCTTTTGAATCTTCAAAGTCTCAACTAGCTCCAACAATTTGAGCACGTGAGGGCTAACCTTTTGGCCCTCCTTAAAATCGAGATCAAAGAATGCCGAGGCCGCCTCATATTGGACGATCCTCGGTGTTTGTGAAAACATTGTCACAAGTTTGGAATAGATTTCATTAGCGGTGCCCATTTTAAAGGCTCTCCTTTGGAGATTCGCCTCCACAGCAAAAATCAACACATTTTTCATAGCGGCGAACTCTTTGTGGTAAGCCTCATATGCTTCCCTAGTGGCGGCACTCGACCTAGCATTAGGTTCGGGTGGAGATGCCTCGGTGAGGTAACGAAGCTTGTCGTCACCTTGGGCGGCTAATTTGAGTTGGGCATCCCAATCGGAGAAATTTGACCCATTCTTTTCAATTTTACAACGATCCATGAAGGATCGGAGCCATGAAACATTAGTGAGAGGTGCAGCGTTGGTGTTTGGTGCGGCCATATGTTATGAGAAATAAAAGTGGTCTACAAAACAAAATAGAAGGAATAAAACACTTGTCGTTTTAAAATAATAATAACACTCGTAAATTTTTAATTTAAACAAGTTTTATTGCATTTATCTAGTGACCTCTACCCAACTTGATAAATGATTCCAAGACTCAAATTCATATTAACTTAGGCATCGGTAAAGCCGAATACAACCTTTATCAATATAACTCGGTGGATTAACCCTTTAATCGATTCTACTCTTAGAATTCTTGGTCGATAAATTTACATTAATATTTATCTTTAGCCCGAAACACATCCGGCAACCGTCGAGAATACTTTTGTTGAGTTCAATCCAAATTTCGAATAAATGTGTCCATGATCCAAATTTACATCAACTTGGGCATCGGTAAAGCCGAATACAACCCTTATCTTTATAAATTCGGTGGGTAGACATTTATCAGCCACTTCCCCTACGTAGCAAGGTTTGTACCCCGGTAAGGCCGAGTGCACTCCCTCACGAAATAGGTTTTCATGGTTTCTAATTTTTGGTAAGGCTAAGTCTCAATTGTTTATTTTAGCGAGAGATCATGTCAATTTATTATCTATCACGTTTTAAGTGAACTAAAGCGGTGAACTACGATAATTGTAATTGACACGGTCGATAAACTCGATTTAAAATGCATGTTTAGTTATGGCGATTTAGCGATGCATGCAACATATAAATAAAATGCAAAGCATAAATAAAATCCTAGTATGGCCTTCCTAAAATAGTAAATCTAATAAACTATTACAAATTCGGAAACCAACTCCTTTGGTCCCTTGAACTTCGGTCTTGGCACGCATTTCAAGGCAACATTTTCTTTGATGGATCGCCTTCTCGAGTGGCACCGTCTTCAAGGTACTCCGGAATAAATAAGTTATAAAATTGAATTACATAATTTCCTATTATACATTTGTAATTAAAATAAAAATAAATCTATTAAATTATAAAACGGTGATACGAGATCACAATAATTACAACCGAATCGATATTCCCATACATTTAATATATGCAGATACCTGACCCGACACTTAAACCGACCCGTAACCCCAACTCTAAAGCTGTATAATTGTTCTTATTTTTTTTGTGACTAGGGAACCCGCAGCTGTTACCTTCGGTGCGCACTGGGTAAACCCTCAGGTGTACGTAATAGGCTGCAAACCACGTATACCAGGTAAGTTACCCTAACATGACAGACTCGAAGTCTATTAAGCATGGACTCAGGCCAAGAATGTTCCACAAGATTTTGTTCTTGGGGAGGCTTGAACCTGGGTCTCCTAGAAATTCCACCTAAGTTTTAACTAATAGACTCCACCCCGGGCCTCTATAGTTGTTCAGTTGTTCCATTTATAAAAATAATTATAACTAGTTTACACCCCGTGCATTATATGCACGGTATTTAAAGTTTTAATATTTTTATAAAATTCTTTATATAATATTGATACCTTATAATTGTTTATATTTGTCATCATTATATTTCGCTCAGACAAATAAAAGTTAGAACTGAAAATTAGTTAAGAAAATTGAGTCATGAGTTAAAATATATTCTAATAAAAATATTTTTATAGCATAAAACTAATGAGCTTTAATTTATATTTTGTTTTCAATTTTCTTTATCACGAAAGTAATAACAACGATCGTTTTATACATAATATGAGTCAACTCATCATCTAATAACAGGAATAATAAAAGATTTAGCAATTTATACTTTTATATCAAATTTTTTTATTTTAATTAAAATAAGTGAAAATTACAATTTACCACCTAGTATTCTCACTAATTTACAATGTTCCACCACGTATTTTGTTTATTACAACTAACCACCTACATTCCCTTGTATATATCCGATCTCCCACCGTATTTCAATCCCGATAATAGTTTTACTTAATTCCCGACTCGTTAAGTGAATAAACAATGAAATGACCATAAGGCCCTTGTTATGTCCTCATAACCTCCCTTACACTCCAAGCTTACAAAGCAACAACCACCTCAACTTCATCTCAACCAATAAACAACCACTACCCTCCCTCCCAACACCGTTGACCACCACCTAAAGCAACATATCAACCAAGATTGCAACTGTCAAAACCCCATATACTACCTGAGAAACAAAAAAAAAAAAATCCCCTTGGCAAATTCACTCCCAAATCAAACATCACATCCCTAAATCACAAACCCTAAATCCCAAATTTCCATCAAATGAACATACAACATGATCGATTGCAACTTAACAGTACAAAATCAGCACCATGAGGCATCAGAGAGAAAACAAATGTTACTTAATTGCATTATTCACCAAGTTTCCCATCTCAATCCTCTTATTCCTCTTAATAATCTACAGGTTAATCGCGTCATCACCTCCGGCACTATGTCACCCAAACGTGGGCCCCAATCTTCGTGGCGGTATCGTTGAAAATTGTTTTTGGGGTGGGATTGGTATATTATTTTGAGTGCGTAAGAGTATTGCTTCTTATTGGGAATGGATCCCACCAATTTTAATTCATAAGTTTTACATATTTAGGGTTTTCTTGATGAGGTGGTTATTTCCGGCAGTTTTGGTAGTGGCGGCCTGATTTCCTTTGTCATTGTGTGATTAGTATTTAGTAGTGAAGTATGAGGTGGTGGGTGGTGGTGGCGGGGTAAGGGTGATTTCCAATGGCCAGATTTATTGGTCAGGGCGGGGTGATTCGTGACGGGTGTGTACGGTGCTTGTGGGTGATCGGCTGTGTTAGGGTGGTCGAGCTGTCGAGGTGGTTTAAGGGATGGGAGGAAATATGTGATGGCTGATGATTGGTGGTTGGAGATGTGGTGACTGGTGAGGTGTTTATGGTTTACTTATTTCGTGGGGTTGGGTCGTTAGGAGTGTATACGAAGGGTACTTTGGTCATATGATAGTTTACTTACTCAGTGAGTCGGGAATAAGTAAAACAATGATCGGGAATGAAATACGGTGGGAGATGGGATGTATACACTAAAATTTAGGTGGTTAGTTGTAATAAACAAAATACGCGGTGGTAAATTGTAAAATACGGAAAATAAGAGGTAGTAAGTTGTAATTTTTCCTTAAAATAATATAGTTTAGAGTTTAATGAAAATAATATAATTTGATGAAAAGATTAATTTTAATGAAAATATAATAGATTAACTAAATTGTCATTGTTAGTTTCGAATGAATATAATTATATCATTAATTTCCTTTTTTTAAGAATATGCTTTTTGGCGGGAAAAATGATAGAGTTCGCCTATTCATTTGATAAATAAATGGATTATTCAAATGTTGGACCAACCAACATTGGTAAATCACAAACTAAAATAAGAAGAAAAAGAGGTTTAAACTCTTCCCTCTCATGGTATCCCGTTTTCAACGGTTTTTCTACCATTAACTAACTCACCCTTTACCCCCTCTCATTTCTTCTTCCTGTATTTGCTAAAATTTATTGCCTTATTTTTCCTTCTCTTTTAATTATTTCTATTTTATTTTTCTGGGTTGTTGAAAAATACTCCTAGAAATCAATTATCAAAACCCGTAAATGTACCTTGATAATGTCTATTTTCTACCCTTTTGTATTGGATTGTTTATCATAACAATTGGGTGAATAAAGTTTGAAATTTTAGGGTTTATTTCCTGAATCATCTAGTTTTATCACATTTGTATATGATTTTGCATTCCTCTCTATATCCCCCTCTAAATGTGATTAATCCCTTCACCGCAGGTGCTCTAGATAGGCTTTGTTTGTATAGATGTCTAGTTTTGATGGGAAAATGAAAGAAGAAGTAGAAGAACAAAAGAAAAAGAGTAATGTTGGATTGAAATTAATGGGGATGTGTTGTAGTTCTCCAAATGAACCCCAAAATGAAGAAAAGCAATCTCATTTACATTACCAGTTTCTAAATAATTTAGATCGCCAATTTCCTCCCAATTCCCATTTTCGACGCCCGCCTCAACAACATCATGCCAAAGGTTGCACCTTTTCCCTTTACATTTAGATGATAATTGTATGATATCATGATGAAATAAAAAAGTGTTTGTTATGTTAATAGAATAAGTGATGGATGTCGGGTTTCGCACGTAATTATGTAATTTATCAAATTTATCATATACTTTCTCTATGTAATTGTTTGATACTCATATTGTTATCATCTTTTTATTATTGCGGGCAAGGACTCGAGTTTTGTGGCGGAATTGTATTGTTTTGTTGATGTATGTGATGTATCAACAAGGTTTTAGTGAATGGAGTAACTCATAGCCTGGTCTTTGTCTGAATTGTTCCAAGAATAATTCTTCTTTTTCGCTTGAGGATATTATGAAACAAATCAAACTTTCATGCACTTCTTTTGATGTACTAGACGGTTGTCCCTTTTTCGGTAAAGGGTCAACTGGACGCTATCTCATTGTTGCAAGCGAAATGTACCTGCTTCCTCTCCTTGAAACGTTTCGGTTATGACTGAAAGAAATTGATGGGTTGTTCGTATGACACTTTTGATTTGTTTGCCCGACTACAATTGATGCATTTGAGCTGATTTGAATTTGGAACGTTGCGTTTCATAAGATTTGTTGTATTGTGCTAGACTAGTCCAAATTGAGGGTTATCATTAGTTTAGTAGTTTACTTAGTTCCAAAAATATAAGGATATCATATTTCACAAGTTTTGTAATTACCTCGTTTTTGGTGTTGGTTAAACAGATGGAGGTGGTCGAATGCCTCATGTGTTAAATTCATCTAGGACATCAACAAGTAAGCCGGAGACACAGCGTAGTAGGAGCCCGAGTGTTTTGTATACTCCCAAAGATGTGAAAGAACTGCGTCAAAATCCTGGATATAGTAATGTTGACATTTTTACTTTTGAGGAACTGAAATTAGCTACGAAGCACTTCCGTCCAGATCTTATTCTTGGGGAAGGTGGCTTTGGGGTTGTTTACAGAGGAATAATAGATGATTCAGTGAGGCCAGGATACAAATTCGTAGAAGTAGCTATCAAGCAGCTTAATCCCAATGGTTTTCAGGGGGATAGAGAATGGCTGGTAATTTTTCATACATGTCTTGTCTCCTGTACTTATATTCATTTAGTTCAAAAAACGTCCAGTAGTTACTATACTGCAAGCAGTTGTACATGTTTTGATGCTAACCTTCCAATTACTTTTAAGCAAGGAGTTCACTAGGTTTAGTTTATATGAAAAATGCAACTGAAGTTCTCGTTTTTCTGTTATGTCCGACCTGAATAATAAAGCATTGTTTAAATAAAATTTGGTCAAGCGACTTGAATCATACAGGATCTGAATTTAAATGTAGGAAGGATAAGAAATTTATTCTTGTATTTCTCATACATTCGTGGTAAGTGATAGGTTTTCAATTTGTACGAAGCCCCTAGAAAAAATAATTATGTTATTTTTTGTTTCCTTTTTCTCATTTTCGGCTTCAAAGCTTTCACATGTTGAGCTTTTGATAATCTGAAACTTTTGGGATCTCTTGAATGTATGCTACTAGTTTCAGACAAGTACTCGAACTCACACGCTAGAGTATCTTCTGCATTAGGTTCTCTTATCCTTTGCAATTTAAATTGGGTGTAATTTGCACATCAATGCCTGTGCAGGATTTCTCGTTTTTGCCAAGTTTTTTCACTGCTACAACATTAAAAATTGGGTATTCATCTTTGTCGAGTTTATTGTGTTACTTGATGTGCATTGATTCGTGGGCTGTTTTATTGATTACATATGCAGTTCTTAAATGCGGCTTCCTTATAATTGAGAATAGGTCGACTATTGCAGGCAGAAGTTAGGTACTTGGGGCAACTTAGCCATCCCAACCTTGTAAGGCTGGTTGGATACTGCTGTGAAGATGAACACAGGCTGTTGGTTTATGAATATATGTCATCTGGGTGCCTTGAAAAACATCTTTTCCGCAGTAAGTAATCATTCACTGACTGGCTGGCTAACATATTCTAATGAACAAACCTAGTATACTGTTGTATTTTATACTTCATAGTTTTTATTAGTCCTATCTGGAATCATGTGGATGCTTTTGTGAAAATTATTTGCCAGCTGTAATATCAAATCTAGGTTTCGGTCATGTTCACAGTATAATCTTGCTAAACGAGTAAACACTACTAATATCGCCTCAAAATGTGGTAAAAGGTTGTCATGGTAATTTTCAAAACCTTTAATCCGTCGCAGTTTGATGTCACGACCTTTATTTAATACCACACAGATACAGTCCTCGACTCCTCGATTAACTTTTTCCTTCTAGTTTATTTGTCTTGATATAATCTGTTAATTAGCTCTTTCAAGTACATTTTTATCATGTTTTTTACAATATACTTGTGTTAAAATCTGTGTGTTATTGAACTTTACAAGCATACAACTTGAAGTAATTATAGCTCAATTCATCATGTAGTTGCCTAAGAAAGATGAACTATGTTGTTCAGAAATCACAACAGTTCATAATCTTGAGCGGTAATGATAACTTTGATGTTGTATTTGTTGCCTTTATTGACAACAACATATTAATACACACATTGATTTGCTAAATTGTGATTTTTTACTCTTCTGAAATGTAATCACTATCGAAGTATTCACTTAGATTTTTTGATCACCAGGAATTTCTTGTACTCTTACTTGGTTGAGGAGAATAAAGATTTCCCTTGATGCCGCAAAGGGGCTTGCTTTTCTTCATGGTCTGGAGCGGCAAGTAATATATCGTGACTTCAAGACGTCAAATATCTTGCTTGATTCGGTTAGTTTATTTATTATACACTTATTTCTGAGCTTACCCTATTACTTTCCAATAACCCCCTAGATAAACGTAGGTTACAAATTTTTCATACAAGTTTTGTTATGATAACACCATAGTTTGGTTTACTTTGTTTGTTAACAGTATGATCATCCTCCTGTCTTGCCCATTTGTTTATTTGGTCGGACACAACCATTGTTTTGAATTTCCTATTTACCCATAATTTTTTGCTAAAAAGACGGTCTTCCCCTCATTAGTTTTCCTTTCCAGCTATATGCTTGTACATATGCGATTGGTGGTCTGCACTAATGTGAAACTCTAACCTACCAATCGTAACTGTACCTCTCCCACTTGAATGTGCTTGCACAAAAAATCGTTATGAAAGCAAACACAACAAGTAAATGGTGCAAGGGGGGTATTATAGTTCTTTCAAGTTGTAAAGATTATTGTGTCATGACTCCAAACCCTTTATCTCCAGTACGTAACGCCTATCTTCAATTCAAGTAGAATGTTTCTAGTATGCATTTCTTAATAAGTCCTAACTTTTATGTAGAGCCTTTTACATTGTGCAGAATTTCAATGCAAAACTTTCTGACTTTGGACTTGCAAAGGAAGGGCCTATGGGTGATCAAACCCATGTGTCTACCCGTGTTATGGGCACATATGGGTATGCAGCTCCCGAATATGTAATGACTGGTAAGACTTCAATAAATGTTACTCCGTATATGACAGTCTCATAACTGTCTTGATGATGACAATATGTCACGCACCTGGTAGAGATTAAGCAGAACCTGTATTTAACCTTCGGAGGCCCATTGAGACATGCCTTGAACTTTTACGAATACTTATTAAACGCATTGGATAGAGTTTAGGCAGAACATACCTTTAACCCTGTGCAATGACTGTATTTTGTTTTGCCCAGGATGAAAGTTTGATAGAATGGGCCGCCAAGCTGCTTATTTTGCAATTTGGACCGGTACTCATCTACTTTGACCATTGATTTTCTTATCAGGGCATTTAACTGCCAGAAGTGATGTATATGGATTCGGAGTCGTGTTACTCGAGATGCTTATAGGAAGAAGAGCATTAGATCAGGCTAGACCTAGCCGGCAACATAACCTAGTTGAATGGTGCCGCCCACTATTGAACAATAACAAGAAACTAACAAGAATTTTAGACTCCCGAATTGATGGCCAGTATTCAACAAAGGCAATGATGAGAATGGCCAATCTGGGCTACCAATGCTTAAGCCAAAACCCTAAAGGACGTCCCTTGATGAGTCAAGTCGTTGAGATTCTTCGAGCTGTTTACGAGCAGGAAGGAACCCGCGAAATGGGTATATTAGCCCAAAATGGCCGAGCAGTAACACTAAATGATGATGCTCCAACAACCTCAGCCAAGAATGAATATGACAGGGAAACCGTCACCACAGCACGTCGAAGAAGACAGCAAGTTAGAAGCAGAAGTGAGCCTCGAAATGATGGTGGCTTTTTCAGAAATTCTCCAGATTAATAATCTTGAAGAGACGACAATGGTTTTTGAGGTACTTTTATAATTTTTTTTTTTTGAATGAAGCACCGCAGAAATGAAAAACGTTGTATTAGAGATAGTGATGCTATGAGTTTGTAAAAAGTCTACAATTTAAATGTATAGACACTGATACTATTGTAACATTTGGATTCATTTTAGTGTAGTATATTTCTGCTATTGGTGACTTATGTCTTGATAACAAATTGTTTAATCGTATAATTTTATCACAGTTGTCATCTCTACAACTCTACTTGCACTTAAATCATGTTAAATGGATTTTTCAAGCAATATTTTGTAACAAAACCTGTCATGTCAGCTAAAATGCAGCTCAGAGTTTGTTAAGCCAGAGGGTATTAAGGAATCTATGGTTTCTTAATCTTAGCTTGTCTTGCTACTGGTGTTCTAACTGCGACGGCTTTCCTAATTCCGTCTTGTTTTATTGTGTATCATTAGGATTGTATTTCCATATAATAGTTTAGTTAGATCTCTCTAACTGTTTGTATAAATACACTTGTTTAGTTAGAACCCGTGCAAAGTTGCACGGACATATATAGATAATATATATAAAAAATATACAAAAATACATTGTATCATTTGACTATACATTTTATATGGTAGATGATACAGAATCCATGTACTCCAAAATCAAAGCAAATCATGTACATTTTACATAATGATTTACATTATTGAGAAAAATATACATTCAAAAATCAATCTCAAATAGGGGTGAGCAAATTTAGGTCCGGACCGGAAAAATGGACTGGACCGGACCATTTGGTCTGGACCAAACCCGGACCGAATTATTTTGGTCCGGTCCTCGGTCCTCATTTTTTCAAGGTTTGGTCTTCGGTCCGGTCCGGTCCAAGACCGGTTAATTTAGGTCCGGACCGAATGAACCAAATTTCATGTTTTTAATGACGCAACATTAAAATATTATGAATAAAATTAATATTTTATCTTCAAAAGACGTTATAAATTAGTATTGTCAATGATTTTCATAGAAAGAGTCGATTAATTATTTAAATGCATTTTATTTAGTGGAATTAAAATGTAATTATCGTATACAAAATAGTGAAAAAATTAATTTTAGGTCCATTTCGGTCCAAGACCGGACCGGACCAAATATTTCGGGTTTGGTCCGGTCCAAGACCGAAAGTTTTAGGTCCGGTCTTCGGTCCACTAAATTTTTATTTTCGGTCTTCGGTCCGGTCCGGTTTGGTCTGGTTCGGTCCGGTCTTGGACCGATTCTCAGCCCTAATCTCAAATAACAAAAAAAAAAAAAAAACATGATGTTACTTGAACATTCAATAGAACAAAGTATACTAATCCCTCAGATAGAAGAATCACACTAAAACTGAGTAAATATACATCACCTTTAACAGAGAAGACATGCTTACGTATGTGTGTCCATAGTCGTATCACGTTACATTTAAGAGAATTCTATTAATTGAAAACTAAACCCAATTCTTGTAATCCATTTCCGTTTCACACCCTTTTGTTGTGTCTTGCTTTTCTAATATCCGCTACCGCCGTGATGAATGCCTTTCATCTTGATAATACTTAAGTAAACAGTCCACTTAATCAAATTCATCTTCAAACAGTACAAAGCAACTGCATAATAGTTATTCAAGATGAAATTGCAGCCTCAAAGAGACATTACATATAAATCATAGGTGTATAATCATATGATGTAGCTATTCAAATTTTCGACAATAGTGCTATATTAAACTAAAGGCTTCTAAAACATGTAATTTGCCCAGTCATCAACTAATCTTTAAATTATTGACTTAAGACTTGAAGAGCAAGTAATAATGTCTTAGCACTTCCAGTCGTAGATGATTATGCCATTGCTAATGTGTTAGCCCCACCCAGTCTCGTAGTCCCTCACCAAACTCCCCAATAATAGATGATATGACTCTAATAGTTGATGAAGAGTCAAACGAAATAAATTTTTCAATGTTTAACCGAGGGGAAGAACCAACTTATTATTAGAAGTTTAAAATCTATATTTATATGTGAGGTATAATTTAATCAAACGTATGGAATTCATTTGAAAAGAGGGAGTATGACAGAATCTTTGGCTATTTATGCCTACTGAGGTGGTTTTTCTATAGCAAGGCACTTGAAGCCATATTGTTCCACTTTAATGACCTGTGAACATCACATACGGGGTGATGAAAATTGACTAATCAAACTCATAAACTATGAAAGCATAGAAATATAAAACAAACATCACCACTATCTAAATACAATATGAAATCAATACCTATCAGATGAATAGTTGAACACAGATAACAAATAACCTTCATTATCTTCAGACGCAAAAAAAAACATAAAATAGAGAGAGCGACTTACAGTTAAATATTAAGAAAAGTATAACATGCTGAACAGTCTTCTTCTCATATAACATGAACTCAGTGGACAGTTAGTTCTGAGATTAAAATGTTTTTACTAGTGAGTCATCAGTCCAATGTCTTAAAAATGTGGGTAAAGATGGAATAAAACTACATAATGGATTGATAGATTTTATGTCAATCGTTAATGGCTAGCAATAGTATAAAGAGATGAACATCGAATTAGATAATAGAAGTTTCAATTTGCCATGAAAACAGGATGGAGAAAGCTCATGGAGTCATGGATATAAATAAACAGGCTAATAAAGCATTTGAGAAACGATAAGAAGTAGAAGTACAAATAACGACTCGGAAGAAATATTAAACGTGAAACGCTTATGACAATAGACGGAACTCATAGTTAATTAGAGAAGAATACATGCATTTCCAAAGTGACAAAAGAGAACAAACAGAGACAAAAGCAAAATGAGTTGGATTATACATATAATAGCTGAAAAATGAGTTAACCACCATAGTAGATGTGTAGTACAGAGGGTTGTGTATTACTTATTACCAATAAAGGTTTTCCATTGCTAGCTTGATAAAAATTAGAATGGACACCAATATAAATTAGGGTAATTTGATAACTTATACCTTGAATAACTCACTTTTTCAAATCTTATACCTAAAATAACATTTTCTTCCAAACTTGATACCAAATCTGAAAAAAAAAAAGGCTTGAATTGACAATTTTACCCTTACTAATTAAACACTGTCATCATTTGCCTCACCCATTAACACACATATCTATGATTACCACCATTAAAAACCATCAAATTAGTAAGGGCAAAATCGTTAATTTAGGGATTTTTATAAGATTTGGTATCAAGTTTGTAAGAAAATGTTATTTTAGGTATAAAATTTTAAAGAAAATTATCTTAGATATAAGATTTGAAAAAGTGAGTTATTCAAGGTATAAGTTATCAAATTACCCTGTAAATTATGATCAAGATTATTTCCGCGTGTATAATCCAACTCATTTTGCTTAATAAAACCTAGAGGTCTTTGTGTCACTAAAATTAAATGAATAACCTGATGAAAGTTGGAATTCAGAATCAATACATCATAGACAGTTCTAATATATCTTATGGCATAAATTTTAGAATCATGTCCTAAATTCTCAACACTCTAAATTAATTTTCTAAAAACAAAGAAAAAATCATAAAATCGTAAATTTTGGAGATATTATATTCAAACTCAATTCTTGAGTTTGCAATAAAATAAGGAGTAACAAAAAATGAGATAAATTATCGCAAAAAAAAAGAGAGATAAATTCGAAGGCTAACCTTGTATAATCTCAGGCAAATCAATCGCCGCCTCAATTATGCTATGATGATGGATATTAAATTATCGAACCTACATCCGGAAATTAGATGTTTAGATGTTAAATTTTGTGAAGGATCATAAGTTGGCAAATTTGAAGTGTAAATGATGAATTCAAGCGAAAATAAAACAACTTTACCTTTCAAGAATTCGCTTGTACAAAAAAAAAACTTTCAAGAATTGATAGACTTCAAATAATCCATCTTCTTTGATATGAAAAAGTAATGATTATGATTTCTGAGAAGATAATTGATAGAAAATGATAAAGGATGCATTAAGAACTTAGCTAATTGATGATGTGAAGGAGGGGTTCAGGAGGAGTGAACAACTGCGATTAGAGGATGAAGACTAAAAGGGAGTAATTCAATATGACGGCTTAAAGAATGAGTAATGAGTTGAAAATTTTAGGGTTTAGAGCGCTGAACTTAGGCGGGAATTGAAAGAACAGTGGCTTGACACGTGTAATAGCTGATGTTTGCTGGTTTCTGTATTATATTTTTATATAGATTCATCTGTCAATAATACAACTACGATCTTTTCATATCTCTTACATGGTATCATGCATGCCAACGAAATCTGACTCTCTAAAATTATTGATGAGTAGTAATTTAGTGTCGTTTTACCCATGCTTATATCTGATATTTGACTCGATTTTGTGCGATTTAATTGTCTAATAGCTCATTTTAGTATTTAATTAGAAATAATTGGTTTTATTAGAATAAATAATACTAATTGTCATATTTAGAGCATGGGTACTTGTTTTGTTATATTATATTTTGTAGGAAAACAAAGTCAAGTCGGGACGCAATAAAAGAAAATGAAGTCATGTGAATCGGGTCAAGACAATTCAAGTAGCCAAGTACAAATCAAAGCCAAGTCAAAAGAATCAGATCAATGAAGACTCCTCCATCTCCAGTTCTAATCCCCTGCTGCTGCATCGTCATTCGAGCACCATCACTATTCCTTACCTCTCCTTCATCAAACTCTGAACCCAGTTCACCATTGTTGAGCCCCGGATTCGCGTGCTCCCAGTTCGAACTACCTGATTCTCCACCGACATCTAACAACCACCACGATACCTTCTTCAACCATCAGCTCCGTCATCCATCTCAATTCATCACCACCTCGAGCAATAACCAGCAGCAGTAGCGTTGGAACGGACTCCGACACGAGCTGCTCCTTTAAATCTCAGTTCGCACAACCATCTCGCACCTCCAGGTGCAATCACCAGACTACCACCATCTCCATTCGACCTTCATCTCCAACCGCCAGCAGCAGCTCGAACTCGGAATCGTAACCCGCGCCCGCAATCTCAGCAGCAATCTCCGACAACCAATCGAGCCACCGCGGTCCTTGCCCTGAGCCCGCATCACTTTCATACTCAATCACCGACGGAGCAACGAAACTCGACCAATCACCAGACCACCACCTTCTCATTCCCCTGTATCCATCAGCAACTACCAGCAGCCGCCGAGATCAGCACCGCGCATCTTCATCGCCGTGGCCGGCTTACGACCATCAACAACGAGCCACCATGGTTGGGTCGTGGTTTGTGTTTGATTGCTTCGACTAAAGCGTTGCGTTTGAAGAAAACAAAAGATGGGAAAAGGACACTTATGACCCTGACTTTATTTATCTGCGTTTTGTTTAGACGGACAAGTCGTTTCATTTATTTGACTGTACCTATTATAAAAACAAAGGGGTCAGCAACTTTTTCACGGCTCTCACCTTATTCTTTCAATTAGACGACGGGCAGAAAGAAACAGTAGCTTTAGGAGTAGTTTTTTATATCTAGAAAAACTCTCTCTTATTTTTCCTTTCAATTTCTCTTTAATTAAATTTGTAATCTTTCTTTTGTTCTTAGTTTAGCTCCTTTCATTAATTTACAATTAGTTTTGGGTTGTAATTTTAAAAGACAAGAAGACATTTCTCCTCCATTTTTCAATCCAAGTTTGCCCCTTTAATTTAAGTTGGTATATTTCTTATCTTAATTTCACTCTATTTCAATTGTTTACATGTTTTTCATTTCATCTTATATTGTTTGTTTACTCTTGTTGCTAACCATGTTTGGCATGATTAGTATTGGTGTATGTGTATTGCTTGTGTTAACTATGTTTGAGTAGAATTAGTCTGGGTTAAAGGGGGAGTTTGGGTAAACATGAGGGATGATAATGAGTTGTTTACATTTGAATATGGGTTAAAAATCGAGTCTTTACATACTTACATTGAAGGTGTTCGATGAAATGGGTGAATGAAAGTTCATACCTTTCTTTGAATTTGCTTAACACTTCTTTACATGAGAGTGAATAAGAGTGTTTGATAGCATGTATGTGATGAGTTTGACATAATATGAAAGTTTTATGGTGAGCTTAAGGTGACTAGGAAACTAGCTTCGATTCCTTGACCGAAACCGTGACCCAATTCTCGTAGACTTTTGCATCTTCCTCTCCCTACCTAGACAAACCCGAAGACCCTAGCTTTTTCCTCTCTTGTTTCCGTCTTTGTGTGTGTGTGTGTGTGTGTTTACCTATTGTTTTAGCCTAGTTTGTTAGCGTATTAATCATTCACATGTTTTGCATCCAACTAAAGTAAAACTAAACAATAGACTTGTAGCCTAACTCCACCATCCTTGTGATCGACCTCGACTTACCAAACTTTACTAGTTAGGTATCGAGCTTTATAAATTTGTTTTTGATAAGGGTGTGACGACTTTACCATACTATCAACTATCTTATCTTCTTTTATTCTCGTCCTTATGACCAGCAACAGTAACACTTGTCCCCAACTCTGCTGAACCACTATCTCCCTTTCTTGTTTATTTCTTTCACTGTATTGAACATAAAGCTTAAGCAAGAAGAAACAGTAGGAAATATAATGTGTAAGAGAAAAGAAGTAAATAGAATATGAATATGTATAAACTTAACGAAATGTGTTACACTTGTTTGCTTATATACCTGACCAGCTCTAACAAATTATGAGTCAAAATTAGTTACTAAGTCAATTGTACAACTATACATGAGCTGGAATGAGAAGCTCCTAGAAGGTTCTAGAAACCACCAAGGAGCAGTCGTGTCTTGGTTCACTACTACAGATCCAGGCTATAACAACGGGTAAAAACCATTGTAAAAACAAAAAGCGGACGTTGTTAAAGCGGCCGTTGTAAAAGGTATTTACAACGGTTAGGTTATTTACCTAAACCGTTGTCGAAAGTATTAACCACGGTTAAAAGCCGTTGTTGTTGCGTGTAAGTCGTTGTGGAAAGTGTTTCAAAAATTTGGTGCGAATAATATAACAACGGTTGTCATATGTATAACCGTTGTTGTAACTTTCCCTCCAAAATTGAAATTTGTAGTAACAACGGGTATATGCTACATACCCGTTGTTGAAATTTTTAGTAACAACGGTTCTTAGTTTAAAACCCGTTGTTGTAACCTTCCCTCCAAAATTGTGAAAGTTTTTAACAACGGTTCTTCGTTTAAAACTTATTGTTGAATATTATGCGCGCTATTTGTGAAAGGTATTCACAACGAGTTTTATTTTAGTAACCGTTGTTAAAGGTCTTAACAACGGTTCTTTTTTAGTAACCGTTTTTATTACGAACTCCTAATGTTTTTAAAAATTAAATTTGTTTCATGCCATTCAAAACCTCGCATATATCAAAGAAAGACACCATATACCAAAGACCAAAGATAAATCACAAATGAGTTCATCGAACTCAATAGATTCAATTCAACCACAACAAGATCATATATATATATATATATATATATATATATATATATATATATATATATATATATATATATATATACCAAGTTAAGCGGATCTTTTTACGGTACCAACATAGTATAAGAACGAGGACGCACACCCAAGTGCTCATTATAAGTGATTGGGATATTACCACGAAATTGTTTAATCAACGTAACGTACGGAGATGACAAAAACGCCTAGCGCCTATCCACGGCATAACGGCAAAACGGTGTCTCTCCTTCCGCAGCTTATCAATTCGGTTTGAACAATATGCGTACCCTCACTAAACCTTCTTATTTTATGTTGATAGGTAATAAAACCATCTTAAAATAATAACACATCCATGGTTTAATATATAACTTAATCAAGTATCGTCATAATTCAACAAAGGATTTAGCCTATTAGGCTCATCCTTAGAGTAAATAAAAATAAATTTAAAACAAGAAAAATAAAAACAAGAAAACTTACAAACTTAGATTGTGCTCAGTATAGAAGACTAACGGTTGACGAGATTTTATTAATAAGAAAGAAGATTTACAAGAGAGAGAGAGAGAGAGAGCTAGAGAGAGGGGTAGGAGAAGCCTGCCTCTAACTAAAACGTTTGCCCGTTTATATAGGCAAAATATAAAAGCTATTCACAACTATTACAAAACACTTTATTAGTGTTAAAAAACTATTGCAAAATTAGTGCGGGAACTGTTATTAGTGCCCATTATTGTCCATGCTTATCATGCGTCATTGCATGCGTGTCTCCTGGGTGGTTTTTATTCCACTATTTTTCCTTTGTCTTTTGATTTGGCATTTTTGGCCCTGTTGTTGATTATTTCTTCTTCTATTAAAAGTTGGACTTCTGTTTCTTCTTCCATTTCTTGAGCATCTTGAAGAAGTTCAAATTTATTCTTGCTATTGGATGCTGTTGATTTTGTCATTGATACATCACTTGTCTGGGATTTATTATCCTCATTCATTCTTCTTTGAGCTAGAGCCCTTTCTGCCAATTTATTGTAATGGCAAAGAATTTCATCTTCGCTTTATCTTTAATCAAATAATTCTTGATTGTTGGAATTCTTCCAATTCTCCGCTTTCTTCGGATTGAAGATAATTAGACTATCAATCTTGTCCTGAATTAGATTGATTGTGTATATACACTTTAACTCATTAGTGTCTTTATCTTGTCTTAACATGGCGTCCCAAAAACGAGAATATGATTCTCTTTTTAAACAAAATAATTTGATATTATTATATCCTGTTTTGGGGATAAACTTCCAAATCCAGGGAATAGAAAATTCAATAAAGAAATTCATTTGAATAATGCCAGGAATATCATCCTGATCGGTTTTGGAAGTAACTCCTTCCATTCGTCATAAAGATCTTTAAAGATTTGTGGCAGAATATTTTCATTAGGTCCATAAAATTGCCACCATTTGATTAACCAATTTGGCGATTTTGATCAAAAACTTCGTGGTAAATTTATCGAGCCATGGAAGTAGACTATATATATATATATATATATATATATATATATATATATATATATATATATATATATATATATATATATACTTACAAGGAGTTAAATTTACATGAACTAATCAAAGATTCCCTAACTTCAACAAAATTTTTACTAATAAGTGATCTAAACTCGAGTATCATGCATTTCTATTTTCTAAGACGTATTTTCCCAACATGTCCCTTACCTCGTCTATATCTACACTTGAGTACTGCCGAATCTCTTGTGACGGGTTGATTACATACTGGGGAAAAAACAAAGACAAGTCATTATTGTAACAACATCAAATACTGCATAGCAACATCATGGTATAGCAGCAAGCAAGACAACATCAGCTCTAATTTAAAAAAAGTAATAAACACATTATTAAATTACTAACCTTTTCTGGAATAAGGATATATCTTCGCCTAATAATCTCCAACATGAACCGACAAACGTAGTATCCACATTGTATGCTATCCGGCTGACGAGGGGCCAATGATTACATAAAAACAAATAGACGAGAGAAGGCTCACATCAAAATCTTGAACTTTAGGTACTGTATTAGTATTAAACACATATTTTTGCACTTAATGTATTGTATTTGAGCACGTACCCCTGTTATCGTAATAAAATCAGGGCCATCATCAGAATCTTTCGTGGGTTGATCCTGCTCGTTAGCTCTTCTCTTCTCAAAGGCCTTTTTTTTTTTTTTTAAAAAAAAGGCGTACACTCATTTTTTTAGGGGCAAAAATGAGCTTTTTGCTATAAATAAAAATTGAAACTTAATGTTATTATAAATAAATCAGTATTATAAACTTACTTATTAATCAAGCGCTTAAAAGTCTCGCTTGGTGGATTATGTATAGAGTCCAACCAAAAAAATTTCTTCTTTGTCGGCATGATGGCTGCTAGCACCCAATAAGTCCTACATCAAGAGACATCATCATTATTAACAAGTACATATATTAGTTATGAAAATGCAATTGTAGGGGGAAACGTAATATTAATTTGTTTATTACCCTTTTTCATTATAAGCGGCAAAAATCACTTCTTGGGTGTCGCCAATTCTTGAGCAATATAATCTACCCGATCTTGAACGAGAATTCGGAATAAATAAAGATAAAACATAGGGGCACAGGAATCCGTATTGATCAACTGGAATATTCTTCTCGGGGATCACTCTCAATTTCAATATCCTACATTATTACGGTATTAATTCCGGTATTTAATTAAAACACTATCTAGTAGTCAGAATATTAGAATATGAAATTATTTATTAAGAAACTTACTTCATCCAAACAAATACGTGTTGGACATCAATCAGGTCTAGGCCAGCCCAAATGGCTAGCATATCCCATGACATAAGTGCTTCGCGCTCAACCCCTAGAATATCCTCCTGGAGCGGAATAATTATCAATTGCTCGGTTTCTATGCGACGGCCAGCCTCCTCATGCAGTTTCCTCATCGTTGTCGTTCTTACTTTTTGCATGTAATCCTTCCCACTATATTGTGTGTCGTTTAAACTCCTAACTTCTTTCAGGTCGGGGAAATAATGATTCTTTGATTTTGTGCTACTACCACCAGCCTACACATGTAGGTAATTAAAATAATAAAAAATCCAAAGGTAACATATCCTAGTTAGAGTAATAAAAATAAAAGCGTACTTAACTAAATACCTCGTTAACCTGCTCTTTCAATGATGAGGTAGTAGTAGCAGGCTTATCAGTCTTTTTTGTCCCCTACACAAAATTACCATGCATGCTTTTTAGAAATACAGACAAAATATAAGGGAGCGAGGTTTTTAAAAAAATGGAGAAGTTAATTAAATACCTCATCAAGTTGTTGTCTGGACGAGGTAGTTGGCATGTCCGGGGACTTAGGCTTATCCGCCTTAGCCGGCTTTACTGTTCCCTACATACAAAAAATTTCTATGCTTTTTAGAAATACAGAAACAAAAAAATTAAAGGGAGGTTTTCATAAAAAATGGAGAAGTTAATTAAATACCTCATCAAGTTGTTGTCTGGACGAGGTAGTTGGCATGTCCGGGGACTTAGGCTTATCCGCCTTAGCCGGCTTTTCTGTTCCCTACATACAAAAATTTTCCATGCTT
Organism: Silene latifolia; assembly: GCF_048544455.1. NCBI lineage: Eukaryota > Viridiplantae > Streptophyta > Magnoliopsida > Caryophyllales > Caryophyllaceae > Silene > Silene latifolia. The sequence continues at coordinate 158,131,960 of NC_133526.1, forward strand.
TTTAGAAATAAAGAAACAAAAAAAATTAAAGGGAGGTTAATTAAATGGAGAACTTAATTAAATACCTCATCAAGTCCCCGGACATTAGGCTTATCCGCCAAAGCCGGCTTTTTTGTTCCCTACAAAAAAAATAACATATAAATTTAACATATAAAAACATTCAACAATTAAAAATGTAACATATATATAAAGGTATTTCTTCTAACCCCAATCGCTTTGACACTTTGGCGAAAACGACCGAGCCAAGTAGATGTGAGTTTCGAGCCATTGGATGAAACTCCCAACCGCATCTCCCGAATGGTAATGTCGTCACGAATCGGGACAGAAATTGAAAGTTTTCATGGCCTGGAAAGACTGTAGTTATCTCTACTTTTTTATGATTCGGCAAAAGTTTTTCGCCATGAACTACTACGATTACACTGCGATTTGGTTTGCATTTCTACGAGACCCCGGCCAACACGCACATTTGGATTTTCGAATTTAGGGTCAGCAAGAATAACTACTACCCTCTTGTTTACGGCCTGAAGAATATACACATACATTATTATATCCCAAAATTTAATAGAATTCATATAAATTTAACTAATTAAACACTTCATGTATGCATACCTTATCAAAACAGGAACCGACTTGAAGGGGATGTATCTTTGTTTTCCAAAGATCGTCTTCTCAAGTTGCATCTCCTTTTCGGACCCATTATTTACCTAATAAAATTAACCAATGGCACGATGTCGGGTTATAGCATTAGAGCTGGCAGGAACACACCCCGATCTTACCCAAAAAAAAAAAAAAGAAAAGAAAATTAAGGAAGTATTAGGTGGTACCTGATCGGCTTTAGTTGTTACAGCTTCAGAAGCATTAGGTACCTGATCTTTCTAAATCTCGTTGACCGATACTTCCTTCTTATGTATTGCCAAGGTAGTAGCGGCCTCTTGACCAATCTGTTGTTCCTTATTACCTCCTTTGTTAATGACATCCTCCATCATCTTCACTTCTTCTTCAGAAAGCTTGCCTCCAGTATTCAACTTTAGTAGTACGGATGCCATTAACTGAAGTTGCGTGCCAAGAATGTAATGTTTCAGCAATTTTTATCCCAACAATAACATGTGAATTGAACTTAATGTCGGGTAATATCCGTCTAAGACCCTTTAATTATAGAATTATAACGCAAATTTTATATGCAAATTATTATCATAAACGAAAACAATGATGAAACGATAAAGATCAAGGAATAACCTTCGGTCCTAGTGCAAATTGGCAATGAGAGATCAAAGTAGATCTCCTCCTAAATGATGCACCCAAGATCGTCCGAGAAATGCCCTTGTGCTAGAATGAATCCTCTAATTGCCTTACAATATTGAGAGGATTATTTTGTGAGTTTTGCTTAGATGAGAGATCTAGGTTTCAGAGAAAAATTATCTCCAAAACCCTAAAATTTTGTCTAAAATGAATTAGGTTACAAAAGAGAGAGAACCTCTCTTTGTTCTCTCTTAATAAGACCAACCATGAGCCCCTTTGGGAAGTGGGCTTCCACTTCCTTTTAGCTTTAGCTCATGGTCCGGTTCGTTAATGCTAAAACGTATACGACGGGTTTTCTAATTTATAAATTGTCATCGGTTATCGGTAATTAAAGCATCAACTAATAATACGGGTTAGTTGAATTATTAATACATGTCCGACAAAGACAATATTGTATAATTAATTTATTCAATATACGTTAATCAAATATAAATCGTTTATATTCAATTTTACGAATTAATTGCTTAATTCGCCTTAGCCATTATTATTTAATCCGTATTAAATAAAATATCTCAACATCACATTTTTGACTAATTACTAGTCAAATAACTCGGACTAACTGGTTAATCAAATTTGGCATCTACATGACTGTATTTTCATACCGTCACATCTCTCAAACGTGTCCTATAGGTGTGACTTTTAGGGACCAGTTGATCACCGCCATCTGTATGACAATAACGTCAAACTTATCTAGCAAGCCAACCGTTATTTATAAACGTGGACCAACTGATTATGATACAAAAGTATACCCTTTGATCCTTTTAGAGATTTATAAGTCCTTGCACTAACTGTAAAGGACACCAGCCCCAACAAGCTCCCACTTGTCCGTACAAGTGTATGTGCAATGACGTTATCCGCACTAACTGGAGGACACCACCTCCAACAAACTCCCACTTGTCCGTACAAGTGTATGTGCGATAACCGATTCTCATATTCATTTAAAATTTCTCCCACTCAATGTAAAACAATTTGCAGATCCGGATCCGCAAAGGTCGTATTTTGCAATCGATCTGGATCTAGAGTGGTTTCCCCGACTAGAGAGTAACTTAACTGATAAAACGAATCCGTATCCGAGCATGGCCATGCATTTCGATTCTGACTCCTCGAGTGGCCCTGAGAAATATCGAGTACCCGATAAAGGCTGAATATTTCCTTCAACTCGAACTCCTTCCGATCTAAGCACAAAGATGAAATGACCCGAAAAAAATCTACTTGGCCCCGTTACGGGATGACCGTGAGAAAGAAACCAAAGTCACCCAAAATCTGCCTTAGTCTCAAGAGACAGTCGATAGTCAAAAGAATCGACTCTTAGGATCACCATGGAGGTCCTATCCACGACCGGGCACCGAATGTTATAAAACATTTAGGACTCCACGTCGATGTCACAATTGTGTCCTACGAGATATCCGTATAACTCGCCTCTGCGATTGGTCGACCAACCGGTTGACTTATGGCTCGTTGAACCCACCATCAACCAACGTCACAAAATAATTGCCAGAGTTATCAGCTCATGTGGGCAATTAAGGACTGAAAAATATAATGTTTGTTCAGTTCACTTTGTGGTGTTCAAAAATTGTCGTACAATTCCACATGAAAAACAAATTATATAAATATCAAAATGATGATGTCGTATAGAGTACAAAAGAGAATGAATCTAATCCATAAAAGAGTACTACAACTTAGGAACACGTTTAATTCCCATGGAATTAACGTGCCCTTCATGCTTATCTTGTCGTAATGGTTTAGTGAGAGGATCTCGCTATGTTATCATCTCGTAGCAATCTTTTCTATCACTACTTCCTTTTGCTCCACGTAATCTCGGATTAGATGAGCTTTCCGTTGTACATGTCTAGACTTGTTGCTAGACTTTGGCTCCTTAGCTTGGAAGATGGCACCACTATTGTCGCAATAGATGGTGATCGGGTCATTCGAACTAGGCACTACAGATAGCCCATGTAAGAATTGACGCATCCATATCGCTTCCTTTGTAGCTTCGGACGCGCATAGTACTCGGACTCGGTCGTAGAATCTCTTTAACAGATTTGTTTGGAACTCTTCCACCGATCTGCAGCGCCATTAAGAGTAAAAACGAATCCAGGTGATCGAGATTTCGAGTCGTCACGATCCGTTTGGAAGCTAGCATCTGCAGAATCGGTTGCGCATAGCTTTTGTTCGCCTCCATAAGTCAATGCCCAATCTTTAGTCCTCCGTAGGTACTTAAGAATGTTCTTGACACCATCCAATGTGATTCACCGGATGCTTTGTTGGAATCGACTTGTCATACTCAATGCATATGCCACGTCCGGACGTGTGCATATCATGGCATACATGATTGATCCTATAGCCGAGGCATAAGGAATCCGTGTCATGCGCTCTTTCTCTTCCGGTGTCTCTGGTGACTGAGACTTGCTCAAATGCACCCCTGGAGCCATAGGAAGAAACCCCTTCTTGGAGTTGGTCATGCTGAATCTCTCTAGGACTTTGTCTATGTAAGACTCCTGACTGAGAGATAACATCCGTCGTGATCTATCTCGATAGATAAGGATGCCTAGAATTCTTTGTGCCTCTCCCAGATCTTTCATCTGGAAATGGTTTTTCAACCATACTTTCACCGAAGTTAAGAGAGGTATGTCATTCCCAATCAGGAGTATGTCATCGACATACAATATTAGGAAGACAATCTTGCTCCCACTCGACTTGATATAAAGACATGGTTCCTCGACGGATCGAGTATACCCATTTTATTTAATCACTTGGTCGAAGCGATGATTCCAACTCCGAGATGCTTGCTTAAGTCCATAAATGGAACGCTTAAGCTTGCACACTTTCTTAGAATGTTCTGGATCGATGAAACCTTCGGGTTGTACCATGTACAACTCTTCCTCCAAAAAACCGTTTAAGAAGGCGGTTTTCACGTCCATTTGCCAAATTTCATAGTCATGAAAAGCGGCAATCGCTAAGATAATCCGAATGGAACGCAGCATGACTACGGGTGCAAAAATCTCATCGTAGTGCAAACCTGGCACTTGGGTGAAACCTTTAGCAACTAGTCGTGCTTTGTAGATATCTTGTTGACCTTCCACAGAATGTTTTATCTTGTAAAGCCATTTGCATTGAAGGGGACGAACCTTAGCAGGTAAGTCAACAAGATCCCACACGTTGTTCTCATACATAGAGTCCATCTCGGATTGCATGGCCTCAAGCCATAGCTTTGAGTCGGAACTAGTCATGGCACCTTTATAGGTTGCGGGTTCACTACTCGTTAAGAGTAGAACGTCATCTATGTCATGTTCCTCGACCATACCAATGTATCTGTCCGGAGGAATAGAGACTCTTTCCGACCTCCTAGGTTCCTCAGGAATATTCACCGCAGCCGGGATTGAAGGAATTGGTTCCTCCAATGGTTGCTCGGTATTTGGTTCTGGAATCTCCGACAGGTCGAAGGTTCTATCACTCTTTGCATTCTCGAGAAATTCTTTCTCTAAGAATGTCGCACTAGCCGCAACAAAAACACGTTGTTCGGTTGGCGAATAGAAGTAATGACCAAGTGTTCCTTTAGGATAACCTATAAAGTATGTCTTGACCAATCGCGGGCCGAGCTTATCCTTATGTCTCCACTTGACATAAGCCTCGCAGCCCCAAACCCGTATAAATGACAAGTTAGGGACCGTTCCCTTCCATAGTTCATATGGAGTCTTGTCAACAGCTTTAGACGGACTTCGGTTAAGTATTAGAGCGGCTGACAAAAAGAGCATAACCCCACAATGAGTCAGGCAACACGGTGTGACTCATCATGGATCGAACCATATCAAGTAGTGTTCGATTTCTCCGTTCAGACACACCATTCAATTGAGGTGTTCCAGGTGGAGTTAACTGTAGGGCAATCCCACAGTCCTTTAGGTGTTGATCAAACTCGTGAGAAAGATACTCGCCACCACGATCTGAACGTAGTGTTTTAATCTTTCTACCCAATAGGTTCTGTGACCTATTCTCGGTATTCTTTGAATTTCTCAAAGGATTCACTTTTGTGCTTCATTAAGTAGACATAGCCATATCTACTTAAATCGTCCGTGAAAGTGATGAAATACCTATAGCCTTCTCGTGCGGTGATTGACATAGGTCCACATACATCCGTGTGTATGAGTCCTAATAGGTCAGCAGCGCGCATTCCAACACCTTTGAAGGAAATCCGAGTCATCTTACCGATGAGACATGATTCACACGTGCCAAATGATTGAAAATCAAAGGCCGAGATAGCTCCATTTTTGATGAGTCGTTTTTTCGCGTTTCTCATTAATGTGTCCCATACGGGAGTGCCATAGATACGTTTGATCTTTGTCACCAACCTTTAACTTTTTATTCATTACGTGTAATATTTCGGTGGTCCGATCTAAAACATAAATTCCGTTCATGGAGACTGCCTTGCCATAAATCATATCGTGTAATGAGAAAATGCAAGTATTATTCTCTATTACAAATGAAAAACCAAGTTTGTCAAGTGCGGCCGAAATAATGTTTTTCGAAAGACTGGGTACATAATAATAGCGATTATATAAAAATAACTCAAATCCGCTAGGAAGCTGGATCACGTATGTTCCCCTCGAGACGGCAGCCACTCGTGCTCCATTCCCGACACGCAAGTCCACCTCACCCTTTACGAGGGGTTCGATGTTTCGGAGCCCCTGCACATGATTACACAGATGAGAACCACAACCAGTATCTAGTACCCAAGTTCCGTAACTTACGTGGTTAATCTCAATCATATGAATAAAAGTAGAAGAGGAAGAAAACATACCAACCGGTTTAACACGACATGCCTTTATGTCCTCATGGTATACGGGACATGTACGCCTCCAATGCCCAGTCTTGTGGCAATGGTGACACTCCATGTTACCATCCTTGCTCTTTGTCGTGCCTGATGAGGTGCTCGACTCACCAGGCCCACTCTTACCTGGACCCGATTTCTTGAACTTCGGTTTACCTACTGCTAGGTTTGCCTGAGCTTTGCCCTTACCCTTTCCCTTGTTTGTCACAACGAGAACATCCTGTTTCATGCTCCCACTGGACTTCATGTCCTTCTCGGTCTATACGAGAAGGGAGTGCAGTTCATGGGGGCTTTTCTTCAAATCATTCATATAGTAATTCGCTCTAAAGAGCGCAAAACCATCGTGGAGTGAATGAAGCATGCGGTCGATCACAATGTTCTCGCTGATCTTACAATCAAAGGTCTCCAGCTTCTCGACATTCTCAATCATGCTGAGAATGTGTGGGCTAACTGGTTGGCCCTTCTGGAGTCTCGCATCAAAGAAGCGAGTGGTATGCTCATAGGTCACGATTCTCGGTGCTTTCGAGAATTCCTTAGTGAGCGTGGTGAAAATCTTGTTTGCACCATGGGCTATGAAGCGTTTCTGCAAATTGGGTTCCATTGCAAAAATGAGTACGTTTTTAATCGCACCCGCTTCCATACAGAAATCGTTAAACTTGGCGATTTCATTAGCTCTAGCCGTGGGACCTGGGTTTGCCGGGATGGGCTCTAATAGATATTTGAGCTTCCCGTCGGCCAGGCGGCATTCCGTAATGCCGCCTCCCAATCCGCGAAGTTTGATCCATCATTCTTCGATCGAGTAGACCGATTCATCCGATTCATGAAGATCCGAAGCCGGGACTCACGGTCCAATGTGGCACTTGGCATTGGGTCATTAGTAGGACCACCATTTGTTATAGCGATTAAATAGATCGTGTTCTACCTACATCAAAAAGGAAGAAAAACAAAAACGAAATAAGCAACTCATCGAGGTGATTTAAGTCTATTTAAAATTCATTTTAACGTGTAGACTCATTGCACTTGCATAATTGATCTCCCTCAAGAATAATACAAGTGATCCCAAGACTCAATTTCCGTAAATTGATAAGCCAACTGTTTAGCTAATTCTTCCGTAAGAACTCTTGGTCGATAGATTTCCGTAAATCCTATCTATAGTCCACCATGATCACAGGATCGTACGAGTGACCATAGTGTTGAGATAAAATAGGTCAATCGGTTCCAACTTACCCGACGTAGAAGGGGTCATATTATGCCTACCGACGAAGAAGGGACTCATTGGAGTTTGACCTATAAAGACTATTCTCAATTTTTGTTTATACGAGGAAGATCCCATCAACTAAATTATAATTCATATTAAGTGAACGAATAACTAGCGTCTGCGTGAATGAATTAATTTGGGTGATGGCTTAAAATCATGTGACATAAGAATGTCAGAGAAAACTAACTCGTGACCTCTATATGTGTCAGTTTTCATGCAATAATTAGGTGGTTTGGTTTTTAGGCGGAATATGATGCATATTATCGTTACGAAAAATAAACAAAAGAATGCAATACGTAAATAAAAATTCCTAGTGTGGCCTATCCTAATAAAAAGAACATAAAACAACTTTGGAATCCACCGTTGGACCCGAGAAGCTAGTCTTGATGTTCCATCTTGATCTATGTAGCGGGAGTGAGCATCCGGTCTCCATCTTTGGTCTTCTCAAAAATTACAATTTAAAATTTACAAATATAAACCTATTTACATTCTAAATAAAAACTGTAATTAAAAGAAATAAAATGGAGATACGAGATCTCAAAATACAACCAAGACCGTGTTCCATCATTACGGTAACACGTTCTACTAAGGCCACACTAAGTTACAACCGTTTGTAAAATAAATAAATACGTAATTAAAAGCATTCAAAATAATCAAAAACGATAAATAAAATGCATCAACTAAATTAAATTTATTCATGACATAATTCCGTAATTATGTTAAATTTATCCAAACCACCTTTAAACAATTAAAATTATGTGACAAAACTGCTTCATCAACTTAATTTTAATTCATGATAATCCGTTACTTTAAATCGTGTTAAAGTAATTTTATTTTGCGTGGGTGAACCGTTTCACTATCAAGCGAGTGCATAAATCCGTATTATGCAATAATGGCCGAAAAAAACAAACAATTTTTTTTTTTTTTTTTTTCACTGCTGGACGTGAACAGTACCACGAATTTTTTTTTTTTTTTTTTTTTTTATAAAAGTTGCTGAAACCGAGAGCAACAAAAACAAAAAAACGGCTCAAAACGTGAGCAACAAAGATCAAAACAAACGATTTGATAAAACCCAATTGCAATTTAATCTAATCCGTATAGAATTCAAACTACAATTGATACATCTTTAACATATTGCAATAATTATCGATTAAAATTACAACATGTAAAGAACGATTGAAAACAAGAGATCGAACGATCTAACAAAAATGTGTGGCACGCAAATCAATGCAAAAACAGGAAAAACAGGCCGTGAACATGAAGGCCACACGGTTTTCCAAAAATTTTTGGCCGAGACAAAAAAATTAGTGCCGCACGAAATTTTATGCAAACATTTTGATAGATCTTTAACATATTGCGATGAATATCGATTACAAAACAATATGCAAAGATCAAAATGAAAACAAGACAAACGACAACCATCACCGTGTAAACTTGACACGGATCCCAAGGCACAAAAAAAACGCAGCAAAAAAAAATAATGCCGAGAGAAAAAAATGGCAGCCGAATGAAAAATTAAGCAAAAATCCATCGATTCAAAATTCGTTTGATGAAAATCACATAGAAAAATTTACGTGGCCTCGCTCTGATACCACTTGTCGGGTAATATCCGTATATGACCATTTAATTATAGGATTATAACGCAAATTTTATTTGCAAATTATTGTCATAAACGAAAACAATGATGAAACGATAAAGATCAAGGAATAACCTTCGGTCCTAGTGCAAATTGGCAATGAGAGATCAAAGTAGATCTCCTCCTAAATGATGCACCCAAGATCGTCCGAGAAATGCCCTTGTGCTAGAATGAATCCTCTAATTGCCTTACAATATTGAGAGGATTATTTTGTGAGTTTTGCTTAGATGAGAGATCTAGGTTTCAGAGAAAAATTATCTCCAAAACCCTAAAATTTTGTCTAAAATGAATTAGGTTACAAAAGAGAGGAGAACCTCTCTTTTGTTCTCTCTTGGCCGGCCAACCATGAGCCCCTTTGGGAAGTGGGCTTCCACTTCCTTTTAGCTTTAGCTCATGGTCCGGTTCGTTAATGCTAAAACGTATACGACGGGTTTTCTAATTTATAAATTGTCATCGGTTATCGGTAATTAAAGCATCAACTAATAATACGGGTTAGTTGAATTATTAATACATGTCCGACAAAGACAATATTGTATAATTAATTTATTCAATATACGTTAATCAAATATAAATCGTTTATATTCAATTTTACGAATTAATTGCTTAATTCGCCTTAGCCATTATTATTTAATCCGTATTAAATAAAATATCTCAACATCACATTTTTGACTAATTACTAGTCAAATAACTCGGACTAACTGGTTAGTCAAATTTGGCATCTACATGACTGTATTTTCATACCGTCACATCTCTCAAACGTGTCCTATAGGTGTGACTTTTAGGGACCAGTTGATCACCGCTATCTGTATGACAATAACGTCAAACTTATCTAGCAAGCCAACCGTTATTGATAAACGTGGACCAACTGATTATGATACAAAAGTATACCCTTTGATCCTTTTAGAGATTTATAAGTCCTTGCACTAACTGTAAAGGACACCAGCCCCAACACTTAAATGAAAATAATAGAATAAATGGTACCATATCAGCCTTCTCAGACTTAGTCTTCCTTTTCTTCTTTATCGGGGTAGTTGTCCCATAATATTTCGTTACTCCAACCTGTAATGGGATGCTCCTCAAACGACCTGGATGTTCGGGTCGGCCGATCGCTGTAGCAAGAACGTCATTACGATCACTGGGAGTGAATTTCCCTTCTTCTACCTCTTTCAATACGTTGTCCTATACTATATTAAATAAACTTCAAATTATATTTGTGACTAAAATAATAAAGTTAGTAATGAACTCGTCTTAATAAAATAATGCTTACTATGTTGGCCAACACTTCCTCATCATATTTGTCACGCGACGACCGAGATCCTTTAAGCGTGTGCCCTTCTTTATAAGTTACATGCCGATCCAAGTTGGTCACTCCCTTTGCCACCTACACATTAACATGGTAACATTTATACATGTAAATGTGTATCAATGCAAGTCCAAGTGTGATTAAAAAAATAAAGTCTCACAGGGGAATAATGCATGCTACTTACGAGGTTCTCTTCTATCTTTCTGTAACCGCCTCGAGAACCATACCATTTCCCCTTCTTGCATGAAATGTTAGCACGATTTCGTCTGCTAACGGCCTTCAAATAATTATATAAAAGCGCAAGTAGATGAGATAATAAAAAGATTATATAAAGGACTCATTAATTAAAAAAATGATAGGTAAATCGTTAAAAGGCGAGGATATTTAACCTGAAACTTCTCAGTAGTTCTCATCTCTTTGAAAAGATCCCATTGTTCCTGACTGATGGTGGGACACTTATTGTCTTCCGGTGGGCTCTTACGCATCTCCCCCGTTGTCTTGTCCACATACAACCAATCCCTAGCAACGTCGCACCTCCACTGCCTGTGGACATCCGCTGCCTTATTCATAAAATACTTATCATGGCTTTCATCGGGTATAATAAAGGCTTCCTTTACACGAGCCAAGTATAACTCCGCCAATTTTGGATTCAAATTTATAAAATCATCTAAATGGATAGGCACAAACTGTCTTGTGCAACATCCAATCCAACTGGATAAAAAACCCGCATTTGGACCAGTAGGGAAACCCTTCTCACTCCATGTTATTTCCATCGGTTCTTTAGCGGCTATAGCTGCAAGGCATCTCTGGCACTTCGTAGCACCCCTCTCACCAGGCTTATTATCCCCAGACTTATTGTTCTTTTGACTTCTTTTCCATTTTTCACCCATGATAATCCTAAAACCCAAATATGAATGATATAGGAAATGAACAACTTAACAACGTACGTACATGCGGAGTATTATCTAAAACTCTAAACCCTAGTAGGAATGAAAATTTAAAACAACAGATTGAGCTTCTAAAATCCTAAACCCTAATAAGAGGAGTGAAGTAGATGATGCGGGATGATAAAGATAACAAAGAAGGCGAAAAACAAACAGATGCATGAAAAAGAAAAAAGATGATCGTCTTAAAACCCTAATGATGAGACGCAAAATTAAAGTGAACATACCTGATGATGATGATGATAAAGAGAACGAGCAGGATGATAAGAGAAGGAAACGGAATCTGGGAGTCGGAAACTGGGCGACGGCCGGCGACGAGAATGTAAAAAGCGAGGAAGAGAGAAGAATAAACTCAGGATACCAACGGTTGAACTGGTGTTGTGTGTGTTTGTGTATGGTATACTGTATGTGTGTGTAAATTAGTTTTTTATTAAGACAAACTATTGACAACGGGTTCTCAAAGCAAAACCATTGTTATATGTTAATAACAACGGGTCAATAAAAGTCAACCGTTGTCAAAACTTTATTACAACGGTTAAAATATACCCGTTGTAATATATTTTCACCAAATTTGCGCCAAAATGAAATATGTCAAAAAAATCATTGACAACGGGTAGAGGTACTACACCCGTTGTTGAAAATAATAACAAAGGGTAGTGTCACTATAACCGTTGTTGATAGTAATAGCAACGGGTAATTTCAATATAACCGTTGTTGAAAGTATTAACAACGGGTAACTTAAATATAACCGTTGTTATTGTTGAACCTTTTTTTTTTTAAAAAAAAAAATTACTTTAATTCAATTACAGTCCAAACCTGTAACAATACATACTGTAATAAAGAGAAGCACCATATCTTGCAACATTATTCAAAGAATTTCAACACCAAAGATCCACATCTAATAATAAGATCAAGAAAATAAGACAACACCAGCATGCATGCATACTGCATATCTAAGCTACAGGATTTACCATGCCATGCAAATTTGGGAATTTTTATTTAACAATGACCATTATTGATTTACCAATAAATTAAACCATCAAATTATTGGTCTGAAAATGACTCAAATGTTGGTCGTCCATATCACAGTGTCCTGATGAACTATCTCAGGATCGGGGCGTTTCTTGGATGTCATAGTTTCTTCGTTAACCCAAATACCTTCACCATGGTCATCACGCATATAGATGCTTTCGGTGTCCTCATGATCAGTGTCAACATCGTCGAAATAAGATACAGTGGTAGAGTGATCCATTCCCTCAAAAACGACATCCTGATCATCATCACCATTATCGGATGGACTACTCCTTCTACTCCTTATAGACAGTACAACAGACCACTTCTTATCCATAGGATCGGTGACATAGAACACTTGTTTAGCGTGGGATGCCATTATGAAAGGATCATCCTTATTATTGCCAACCTTACCCAGATTGACCAACGTAAATCCAATCTTATCCTTTCGGACACAATGGATTTTGTTATCAACCCAGTTACATCGAAACAAAGGCATTGTGAAATCAATGTAATCTAGTACCAATATTTCTTGAATAACACCATAATAAAGGCATTTTCCCCAAATAGGCTTTTTATCTTTTGAAGTAGCAAAGTGCATTGCCTCAAATTCAGAACTCACACCACTATTTTGCATTGTGCTCAACTCATCTTGCTCGCGGGTGTAAAAAGTATATCCATTAATGGCAAAACTATTGTAAAAGGTGACCCTGGCATTTGGACCTAAACCAAGGCGTAGTAACCTAGGAGAGATGTCATCACCAGTTTGATCCGTACACTCTAAGACAATATTCCTAAACCACTCTGCAAACGTCTTCGTATGCTCGTTCGCAATCCACTTCTCGGTCTTGTTTGGGTGATCGTATTTGAGCTCATCTTTGTGTTGTTGAATATAAGGTTTCACCTCATCTTCGTTGTTTAGCACATACGTGTGTGCTAAATGCAACATTTCATGTGTCACAATTTTTTCAACCCGGCCCCTAATACCTTTTCCGGTCATCCAGTCACTGTGACGATTCTTAGGAACGCCAATCAACTCCTCAGGGGAGAGATGAGCGTAACAATATGAAAGAGCTTCGTCTAAAATAGCGGGTTCAGAAATACAACCTTCCGGACGATACCGATTAGATGTATAGTCCTTGTAGACTTTCATCAATCTTTCGAAAGGATACTGGTATCTCAAGTACACGGGCCCAAGGTACAAAATCTCCCTAACCAAGTGAATGGTCACATGAATCATGATAGTGAAGAAAGAGGGTGGAAAATACATTTCCAACAAACAAAGAGAGGTTACAACGAGGTCCTGCAATGAATCCGCGTCATCGGGATCGATGACTTTCTCGCATATGGACTGGAATAAGAGACAGAATCTAGTTATAGCATATCTTACCTTTTCAGGTAAAAGGAACGAATAGCCACAGGTAGTAATTGTTGCATCAAAGTGTGACAATCATGTGACTTTAACCCGGTGAGTTTTAGGTCTTGCATCGACACTAGACTTTTAATGTTCGACGAATAACCATGTGGCACTTTAATTCCATTCAAGCATGCACATAACTCTTTTTTCTCATTCCGTGAAAGGGTATAAGCTGCTGGCGGTAAAAATGTATGATTACCTCTCTTCTGTGGTGCCAACTCTAGCCTAATACCCATTATTTTCATATCTTCCCTAGCTGCGGCGTTATCCTTTGTTTTACCAGGAACATTCAGAAGGGTATTGATAATATTATCACATACATTTTTCTCAATATGCATGAAATCGAGGCAATGCCTGACCTCCAGGTCAGGCCAATATGGAAGTTTATCAAAAAAATATGGATCTTTTCTTATACCCACGAGTAGACAATTTAGAGCCGCTCTTCTTCCCATAATCTATCTCAATATACTTTACTTTCTGATAAACTTCATGCCCACTTAAAATTCTAGGAGGTTGACGAAGTTCTTGTCTTCCATTGAATGCTTTCTGCATCTTGCGATAACAATGGTCATGATACAAGAACCTCTTATTTCCCATATACACATACTTACGAGAAGACTTCAAGTATTCAGAGTCGATATCCTCCCCACACAATGGACAAGCCTCTTTCCCATGAACTGTGTGCCCAGAAAGGTCGCCATAAGCCGGATAGTCAGTTATTGTACACAATAACATCACTCTCAAATTGAAAGTTTCGTTCTTATATGCATCAAATACTTCTATCCCACTATCCCACAACAATCGCAAATCATCTAGAAGAGGTTCCAAATATACATCTATATCATTTCCAGGTTGTTTAGGGCCGAAAATTAACAACGACAACATCAAATACTTTCTTTTCATGCACACATATGGAGGTAAGTTATAAATAGCCAACACTACTGGCCAAGTACTATGTTGGCTACTCATGTTTCCGTGTGGGTTCATTCCATCAGTGGACAACGCTAGACGTAAGTTTCTAGGTTTATTGCCGAACTCGGGATACTTAGCGTCGAACGATTTCCATTGCATACCATCTGCCGGGTGTCTTAGCTTTCCATCATTTATTCTTCCTGTTTCATGCCAAGTTAACATTTTTGAATCATCGGGATTTGCATAAATCCTTATAACTCTTGGTATCAATGGAAAATACCACAACACCTTAGCCGGGATCCCTTCCTTATCCTTATAACGCCACTCCAAACATTTAGGGCAATTGGTTAAGTTTTGATATAATTTCCGATACAATATGCAATCATTTGGACATGCATGTATTTTCTCATATTTCATACCCACTCCTCTTATTAGTTTTTTCGCCTCATATGTCTTAACAGGTAGAACATTACCATCAGGAAGCAACTCCTTTATCAAGGCTAAAAAACTAGTGAAACACGTGTCACTCACCCCATTTGCCCCCTTGATATTATACAACTTCACCACAGCCGACATTTTTGTGAACTTACAACCAGGATACAGAGGTGCTTCAGACTCACACAACTTCTCATACATGTTGTTAAGGTCTCCCAATTACTAGTGTCATCACCTACATCTTCAAAAGCAATCGACTCATCATCATTCTCTTCATTATCTATAGACCCAACATTCAACTTCTCTACTTCCAACTCTTCCAACTCAAAAAACTCGGCAAACTCAGGATCATCAGTTAGCCTTTCGTGTACCTCAACATCATCTTCTTCAGAGCTATTCTCTTCCTCTAATGATTCCCCATGAAAAATCCAACGTGTATAGGATCGACTAAATCTCCACTTTTCTAGGTGTATTTTAACGTCCGTAAAAGCCATATAGGCAATCATCCAAGTTGGAGTCATTATTCTACATTCGTAATAATAGGCAACTAATTCAGAAAATACAATAATAAGCAAACAAATAAAAGAAATTCAGGAAAGCAATTAAGCTAAATTATCAACAAATTAGATAATAACCCAAAAAATCCTATATCTATAAGCGTTGCTAAGAAACATATATATACCTGATTGATAAACACGACGAGGGAGAGAAGACGGTGACAACAATGACGGAGATGAAGACGGAGAGACGATCAGGGAGGAATGGAGGATGATATAGTAGCAGTATTAGCTTGTGTTTTTGTTTTGTAGCATATAGCAGAATAAAGCAATCTGTTGTTTTTAAGATTTTCATAACATTAATAACAACGGTTATTGAGTCTACAACCATTGTTAAAAAGTATTAACAACGGGTTCTAAATAAACCGTTGTAATTACTTTTCACTAATTTTGCGCCAAATTATTAACAACGGTTAAAATTTAACCGTTGTTATTAGTTTTTATATTAACAACGGTTTTTCAAGTATGACCCGTTGTTAAAACCAATAACAACGGTTAACAACACAGAACCGTTGTAATTAAGTTTGGTAAAATTCGCGGCATCAATTCTACAACGTGTTTTGATGATTTTCGTGAATAAGCATTGTTAAAGGGCCGTTGTAGTTGCCTGTATTTGTAGTAGTGGTTGTAGCATCATCTTCTTCATGAGTCACTTGAGTTCCATAGTCTCCCTTCAAGTTGGATGTGTATGAGGAGAAGTAAAGTGCATTCCCAACTTGGAAGAAAGAAACTGATATTGCTGAGCACCCAAAGGCTTTGTCATAAGATCTGGGAGTTGTAAACTAGATTTTATATGATTTGTACACAACAACTCATCTTGTATCTTCCCTCTGATGTAATGACAGTCTATGTTAATGTGTTTAGTACCTTCATGGAATACAGGATTGGCTGCAATATGTTGTGCAGCTTTATTATCATAATTCAACTGAATAGGTAGAGGAACTTGAACTCCAAAATCTTAAAACAATGATTGTACCCACGCAATCTCAGAACCTATATATGACATAGCTCTGTACTTTGATTCTGCAGAGCTTTTGGAGACATTAGTTGTTGATTACGTGTCCAAGTTGGTAGAGGTCCTTGCTTCGGTTCATTGTGATGCAAAGACAGTTATCCAACTTTTCAAAAAAAAGTAATCTTCCCTCGTTTTGGTGTCCCTCGGGTTGTCATCAGTGATGAAGGTATGCACTTTAAAGAGAAAAAACTTACTGCTCTTCTGCCTAAATATGGTGTTGAACATCGTAGAGGTTTTGGGTATCATCCTCAAACTAGTGGTCAGGTAGAAGTTTAATTTCCAATCGGGAACTTAAAGAAATTTTTGCTAAAGTTGTGTCTAAATCACGAAAAGATTGAAGTATGAAATTAGATGATACTTTATGGGCATATAGGACTGCATTTAAAACGCCAATTGGTGCATCACCATGTCGTTTGGTTTATGGTAAGACTTGTCATTTGCCTGTAGAGTTAGAGCATAAAAAATGGTCGGAAATTTGTGAACTGAATTTCGACTCTAAATTATGTGGTGAGAAACGTTTATTGCAGCGAGATGAGTTAGAGGAGTTTAGGCTGAATGCCTACGACAGTGCCGCACTTACAAAGAGAAGACCAAGAGATGGCATGACAGACGAATAATACCGCGCGAGTTTCAAGTTGGGGATAAGGTGTTGTTGTTTAATGCCCGACTCCGTTTATTTCCTGGTAAGCTGAAGTCGAGGTGGAGTGGCCTTTACACGGTAACCTTCGATTCCAAGTTTGGGTCAGTTAAGCAAGAGAACTCAGCGGGAGAAAAGTTTAAAGTAAACCGTCACCAAGTGAAGCACTATTACGGGACCAATGATTTTGTTGGCATGGTCGAAGAGCTATACTTCGACCCTATTCCTGAGCATGAAGATTGAGGTAACAAGGTCGAGCGGGACCTCATAAACCAGCGCTTACCGAGAGGTAACTCTGATTGTATAAGTTTTGTAATTTAGAAAAAGACAATTTAGTTTAGTTAATTACTTGTTTTAATTACGTTTCAATTAGGATTTATTGCGTTGTGTTACTAAAACAATTGGGTTACTTGTTTGGGTATTTTTTGGAGAAGCATGTGCAGTTTTCAGGTATTTTGACAAAGAAACGAACATCATTGGCGAAAATATGCACAAAAGACGAAATCGCGCTAAACATAAGAGGGAAAAAGTCGATCGACTAACTGCTATTGTCGATCGACCAAACAAGTTGCTGGTAAGTTGGAAAAAGTCGATCGACTAAATTGCACAATCGATCGACTAAACTACTGTATCAAATGGGATTTTAAAGGGAGTTATTCCTTCTCTTTTGTTATCTTTACTTACAAATTGTAATTTCAAAGAAAAAAGAAAAGAGCAACGATGACTTCCCCTTATATCCAATCCTAGATCCCGTTTTTCTTCTTCTCCTTCACTCCCTATATTCATCTAAATCCTCCTTTAATCTTCATAATTCATTCACACAAGTACTCTTTTCCTCATCCCTTTCCTTACTTTTTTTCAATTTCCAATTGAAATTAGGGTTAGGGTTTGTTCAAATTAAATTGGGGATTTCTGAAAATTTCAATTACTAATTACTTGTTTGCTTTGTGTAATGATTTAGGACGGAAGGACGCAAGAGGAGAAGGACCGCAGGCCAACCATCACAGACGGCTTGGTACGACGTCCATACAGTCAACAGACAGTGGCAGTGGCAGTGGCGATCCGTTTCCACCTCAACCAAGCATGGACTTGGTACCGTACGAGCCTATTAAAGGTCTTCGCGACTAACCCCAGGTAATTTTATCCTCTCAGGCTAAAAAATAACGGTTCTCTGCGCTGACGGAACATGTTATAGTTCTAACCCGATTTTTAGACCGTGATGGCCTAATTGCTTTAGGTATTTTTGAAGCTGTTGTTGAGATTTTAAATGGTACGGGTATGTCCAGTTTAGACAGTATGCGAGAATACACTTATCAGACACTCACCCTTGAGTTTTTCAGTAGTTTCTTTATGGGGGTGACTATGACAGGGATGCGAACTCCACTTGCGCTCACTTCCGCCTGTTTAATCAAGACTTTGCTATGATTCTACCCGAGTTCGGTGCTCACCTTGGTATACACAGCGGGAGCCTTACACTGCCCCTCGGAAATTATTTGAGCCCATGTGGGCCGCCATTGCTGACCATTTTGAGGGTAGAAGGCGGGGTAAGTTTGTCCACCATCCACCCATTCGCGTCTGGCTCCACCTTATCAGTTGTGCACTTTTTTCTAGAAAAGAGTCTAATAATGTGAACGCTGAGGAGTTGTCAATTTTCACTACAAGAATTCTGATATCGAGCGACTATAAATGACGACTGCACAGACCAGTCGCCAATTTGGCGACTGCAAAATTACATCGGCCGACTGATATCAGTCGCCAAATTGGTGACCACACAAATCTGTACAATATTTAATATTGGCGACTGAAAGTGAGGTCGGGTGACCGTAATCAGTCGCCAATTTGGCAACCGAAACATTTCAGTCGCCATTTTTTGTAAACTCAAATAAAACACACGGATATCACCTCCCTCAGTTATAACCTTATTACTTTACAAAATAAACCAAATCCCACCCTTCTACGGATATCACCTCCCTCACTTCTCCTTTCCATTTGATTTTCTTGTCACTTTACAAAAACAAATCTCCTTTTTTCTTATCACTTTACATACCAAAACAAATCTTCACCCTCTTCAATTTTCTTATCATTTACATACCAAAACAAATCTTCTTCTTCTATTTTCTTATCATTTAAAACTGATTAAGCAGAAGAAGCAGAAGATTTTTCTAAACACAAATCGGATTAAGTAGAAGAAAAAAAAACAATCTCACCCTTGTATGTATATTTCTAAATGATTTTTTATTGTATATTTATGAATTTAATTTCAGCAAAAAGGAGAGGAGAAGCAGAAGATGACGGATATATTGATTCTGTATTGGCATATTATTGATTTTTCTGATTTTATTTTAATTTTTTCTTATTTTAATGATGCAAATTTGGAATGTAAATTTAGCTCCAAAAAAGAGGGATTGTAATCTAAATTTGTGAAGGTGAGCAAATTTGTAATGTAAATTTATATTGGCAATGATATTTTTTTGATCAACTTTACAGATCTGAATCTTTTTTTTAATGATGCCGTAAATTTTCCGTAAATTTGTTGATGCCGTAATTTTTCAGATCTGATATTTTTTATTGGGGCGACCATTTCCAGTCGCCAATTTTTTTTTTTTTGGCGACTGTTTTCCGTCGCCAATTGAAGTCGCCTGAAACAAGAATTCTTGTAGTGTTTAGCTCATTACTTGAACATTGATAGTGGCCCTCAGTATGTCCTAAATATTGCCTATCTTGTATCTCAGCGGTTCACTAATGTCGTCACTGGAGCCTTGTCCATCCATTCACTGCGGGGGTTTACTCACCCACATTGCTCGTCGTCTTTTCACAGATTTCCCCCAGGGCATTTTGCCCATCTGTCACGAGGACCCTGGCCTTGATGCCTTCTGTTTACTTACTGTCCCTTATATGAAACACTTGAACTGGCTCACTGAAGATTGCACGTGGAACATCTCCACGTATTTGTCAGTCCCCTTACCCTGTGACACCCTTCTGCCTCTTATCTCTATGTCATGTTAGAAATAGGGCGTCTCGACCTCTGTTTCCTTCTTACTTATTGCCTTATTCACTGCCCGAGAAGTCCAGTTCTTACTCTAGGCAATCTACTTAGCCCACCAGGGAGGTGGGCTAGTCTTCTAGGGCCCCACACTCTTCTCCGTGTATTGATACTACCCCTACTAAAACTGAGACTAGACCTGAGCAAGTCTATCCGACTCACTTTATTCGTCCCCCTCCTTTTGTGCCCCCTCGGGTCATAGACCAAGAGGCACTGGATTATATTTTACTTGATATGTGCAGGTGTACAGCGAGGATGGAGCTGAACCAGGCCCTAGCCGGGTTCCTAGTGTACGACTACTACACCCGTTCCGGACGGTTGTCACCAACTTGGGGGCCACACCCGCCTTACTACCAGTACCCGAAGGGCGGTTACCCTAGTACATCTGAGGAGGATGAGGACACTGCTGAGGTGGAGGAGCGGTACCGAGTTGGGCTCGCTTCACGCTCTCCTCAGAGAGAGGAGGACGACCCCAACTTCTTCGCTGACGTCAACTAGTGGCTGGTAGCTACTATAATTGTAACACCCCGATATCCAGAGGAGCCTTAGCTAGGCCTTCCTTAGTATATAAGGGCGTTACCATCTCGGTTGCCCGAGGAAAGCAGTTACCAAATGTCAATAAAAGAACTATTAAGTTATATTACAAGTGATTCAAACCAAAATACAATAATAAGGTACAACTCAAAGACTACTCGCTATGACCACCACATCTCGTGAAGACTCATCCCTGCCCGGACCTCAGCTATCAACAACATCAACACCTGCTAAGACCGACTGCTCACCATAAGGGATCACAGCAGACACATAACAAACAACCACACAAGGTCAGTACTGAGACAAGATAAGACAACAGCAACTACAAACAACAATACAACAATGACATTAGACCCAACCACAACCACAATAATCCAACCGAACCTGTCACTGACTGTCCACTGGACCAGCCCTGCCAGTGGGGGACCGCAGCCGTTCCCACCTAAGCCCCGCTCATCATACGAGCGATAACCCTGCTCATTAATGTGCACATCCCCTTCCGTGGCGGGTTCCACGAAGGGCGAAACTAGGGCGTGAGATCACTCCCGCAAGTGACCCCACTCAGCCGAGAACGCATCTCGAGAACCATCAACAACGATCTCCATCACAACACAAACACAAACAAATACTACAACAAACAAGCACACCACTACCACAACGACCGACACACTAGACCGTCAACAGAAACCGAGTAGGCGAACCTACCTTTATGCAACCGCAACCAATCCACGCCGACGTACAACATCTCCAAATGACCAAGCAAAGCCTATTACCGACATACAAACATCTATTACTAACGAACAAACCCTAGCTATAGAAACAAAGGCACGGATGATGATTATGACATACCTATTAGGGGGAAACTCAGCAAAGACCGCTACCCGACTCAAGAGGCGCTCTCCTAGGCACAAGAACCTTCCAAGAGGCATCCATGGAGGTTTTGAGGTGAAGGGAAGGGAAAGAGGCGGCTGAAGGATAGGAGGAAAGTGGCGGAAGTGATTTGCGGATTTAACAAAACGCGATATATAACCCTCGCTGGAAACTGGGCACTCGATCGAGTACCCAACATACTCGATCGAGTAACCCCCTACTCGATCGAGTACCCTAGCTACTCGATCGAGTAGCCTCTACTCTATCGAGTATCACTCTTTCACCCAACTTCCGATGCCCTCGGCACTTAACTCTAAGGCTATTCCCGCTCCCAAGGTCAGTCAACGCTGGTCAAAGGGTCCCTAAAAGGGCGGGTATTACAGTCTTCCCCCCTTAAAAAGAACTTCGTCCCCGAAGTTCAACTCACCTCTCCCGCTCTCGACCCGGAACCAACACAGCCTTACCAAACTTCCCGGCCAAACCACTACTCCTTGTAAATACCATTCCCCCCGCCCCCATGTCATCATCATCACCGTCCACATTTATACCTATCGATTCTTGCCACTATCATGTAAGCTTTATCACAGTCAACGGTTATCTTATACATATAAAGCATCCAACTCGCGATGCGAATCGTCACACACGATCTCCGAACATACAATATCGACTATCAAACTATTGATCTAGAACATGTCTCGTATCAACTTTCACGTGGTACAACTAATGCCACCATATTACTTGGTAACGTGATGCAAACGCGGTTTATCGTACTATAGCTTTTCTCCATAATCGTATTTTGAAATATATTACCACACTCCCTTAAGAACTAAAGCAAGTCGTTACACATATATTTTATATTATATTTTTATTTTTTTATTATTATTTTTTTTTTTCACGCTACCAACCACATTATAACAATTACCTACAACATTATAACCGAGCAAAACATCATTCAAAACAACCTTATAAACGAGCAAAACATCATTCAAACAACCTTTTTATTTCGCGACATTACTCTTCCCCTCTAAAAAGGAACTTCGTCCCCGAAGTTCACCACTCAAATTACCACGCATTTTGTATCTTCACATTAAAAGAAACCATATTATTTGTTGTGGACATTACCCGTTAACTACTTACTTGTTAAGTTAGAAACCATACGCAAGTTACCGAAATAACTCGTTACTATTGACGACACATGTTAACATGGTATGCGCAAACCTAGGTGAAGTTACCATGCTGACAAATAGAATGAAGGAGGCGTATGCGGTATTAAAGTAACAAGAAAATGATTACCGCTTCACTAATCGTAACAAGAAATTACTACCGCATCACCAATTGTAACAATTATGCTTATAAAATTCCAATCATGACTTATAACGTATGAAATTAACAGCTCAAAGGCGTTACTATGCACTCGCAACAACTTTAAACATTGAACTTGCAATTATAAAACAATTGAACATTTTTAATTTTCAAAAACCCCCTGTAACAGTGACACTCGATCGAGTAAGTATCGGTACTCGATCGAGTACCATGCTACTCGATCGAGTGTGTTGGCTACTCGATCGAGTAGCCCTAGATCAGAATGTTTCCTCACCTCCTTTCCTGCAGCTACTCGATAGAGTGTGGGGTACTACGTCGAGTACTGCAGTCAAGTTCCTTACACAACTTGTCGTAAACAAACATATAACAATATGACTATCACATAAATTGAGTCGGGATGATGCCCCGACTCTCAATCTTCCTGCAAAAGGTTAGACTAGCAATTCCGGCCTTATGGCCAATCATACAAACCCAATTAAGTCTGAAAAATAAAAGGAAATAACTACCAAAGTCTAACAACAATACCACCATCTAGCGTCAACTACTATCAACAAAGCTAAGAACGAGGAGTATCACTCCTCCTGCTGCTGCTGCTGCTCGAACATCACCTCATCATCACCACCACCTGAAGTACACCGCTCCTGTGACCGATCCCCGCATCCACCCCTGCTCCCGCTCCCCGGGCCCACATACCATGGGGTCAAGCCACCGTAAGGGAAGGACTGAGGTGCCCCCCACGTCGACTGATCCACCCCGTAGGCATGGAAAACCCCCGAGTAGCTCCCTACTCCACTCCACCAAACTGGATGCGGTCCCTCGGTCCCTATCCCCTGGGTGTACGCCATCTCGTGCATGGTCCGAAGTGTCAAGGTAGATGACACTCTCTCTGCCAGGTAACTGGATCGCGTCTCCGGGGTGTCGAGGTAAGGGTAGCATGGGAAGGACTGCTGCTGCTGCGGTGCTACTGGCTGTGGTCTAGGCTCCGTGGCCCTCTCCCTCACTCGTCGGGGTCCCCTCACCACCCTAGGCCTCTCTGCCGCCTGAACTCCCGCATTCTCGCCCTTCGTCGGCTCCGGCATCTCCTGGAGAATGGTGCCATCAATGAGATAGGTCTGCAGCTGGCGGGGTATGTCCTCATCCTCCTCCTCCTCATCATCGGAGTCCACTGTCACTACAGTCGGCTCCAAGGGCTCCGTGGGTGGGAGGTGCTCGGGAGCTGGGATCTTCATCCAACTCATCCCATGCACCCTCCATGCTAGGCTACCATCTGTCAAGGTTCTCAACCATTTCAGGTCGAGATAGTACTCACGATCCATGGTAGGCACAGGGGTCACTAGAGGCACGTACGCTGAAGAAGCCTCAAAGGAGGTTAGCTTTTCAGCTAACCGAGTGGCAATAGCACCACAGCTCAAGTATCGAGAATTAGAAGAAGCCATCAAGGCGAGAGCAGCACAAACTATAGAAGGAGCATTGAAGACCACTTTCTTGGCCCGCTCCGGATTGAGGTACGACATCAAAAGTAAAACCTCATGGTTATTCAACTTACTGATATCTTTTCGGTCATAGAGGAGGTTTGAAAGAGAGCGGAGAAAGATTCTCAAGGTGATGTCTTTGAACGTCATTAATCAAAGATATTGCTCGCGGTGGGAGCTTGCTTCCCAGTCAAGCAAGGCATTAGGCGGCAGACGCCGCACTCAGCTGGAATGTCGGTGATGGAGTCCTTGGGAGGCTTGGCCAACCCAAGGTGAGAGGCAAACAAATCCATGGTCAACAGAAAGCTGGTATTCATCAATCTAAACTCAACAGTCTGACCCGCTGGGACATAGTTAAAGGAACTCATGAATTCTAGGGTAAGGAAGGGGTAGGTGTGTTTCCTCAGCCGGTACAAACCCGTAAACCCCAAGGTTTCGAATATGTGACGGACATCCGTCTCTATTTCCAATTCTTCCAACACAGCGGTGTCAATACACTTTGTGGGTCTCATCTTGCGTTTTTGTAAAGCTACAAAACGCTCCCTTTGCTTAAAGTCGACGAAAACAACAGAAGGGTACTCAGAAACTGCGGGTACTACCGGTCCACTAGCCTCCCCCCTCTCAAGTGGATCAACCCTTCCCCGTTTACTCTGACGGGTTCCAAGGTTTAGTCTCGGCATCTGCTTTAGACATATGTTCAAACAATTTATATAATCATGCAAGCATATACTTCATGTAATTTAGGTTCTATATACTTAGTAAGTTTACTAATTCATCAACCAATTCCATATTTGAGGCACATAATTCATGTCACCAAACTTAGTTGCTCAGCTAGGTACACACCAAATTTCCAACCATTCTCAGCATGTGAAGCACGTATTTCACGTTGTTACTTTGGTTATGGAAATAAGTATACATGTTCTTTAGCAGTTTATACGATTTCAACACACTAGTTCATATTATTACTACTCATAAGGCATAGTGGTGTAAGTAATTATCATGATGGCCGCATATGTTCAGCGAATTTGAATACCCTATCATGCTTCTAAGGGTTGTTCCAGTACATTGCTAGATACATGTTACTAGTTCAAGAGAATGTATAATTTATGACAAATCAATATCACCCTTCACTATTATGTAAAACAACTCAATCAAAATTTTCAGACGGTCTTTACAGCTGTGAGAATTGTGGCATGTATTCATCAATCATTGTTTCTTTTATCATATTGGTATTCTATTCATGCTTATATTGTCAATTACAACATCAATTTTCTCATTCTAAGTCACGAATTTCTCATAAGACACTTTTAAGACGGAGTTTTAAGGCAACTTTCTAAGGGTAAAATCGTTAAAACCTATCCTCCAACATGATATAAACCATAATTAAAGCTCAATTTTGCTATCTAATCATTATAAAACAACCAAAAATCGATTTCAATTTGGAAACCCTAGAAATTTCGGGTTCAACTATTGTAATTTCCAATCTAATTTACAGCATATAATCACCAACAAGCACGATTAGGAGGCATGTGAATCATGTTTCAACAATTAAACGCACCAATTTGCTCATTATAATCGAAAATTTCAGATTACTACACTATTTTAACATATTCAAAATAACAAATCACATAATTTGAGAAGAATTACATACCTTGATTGATTAGTAAGATAAAGAAACGAATTAAACAAGAAAATCAACCCCAAGAATCACTACTAACCCAAGAGAAAGAGAGAATTTGAGAGGTAGAAAAAGGAATTTGAGAGTGATTTAGGATGGGTGTGTCGAGGTATAGAGGAATAAGAAGAAGAAATAGAAAGAAGGAGGGTTTTAAGAAAACCCGTAGGAATGCTGCACAGTAACCTACTCGATCGAGTGCCTGGGGTACTCGATCGAGTACCACCCTACTCGATCGAGTAGGAGCTAAATCATCGAGTAACTGCGGAAATTTTCCCACATTCCGACGTTATAGCCTCCTAACTAGATCGAGTGAGGTCTACTCGGTCTAGTACGCACTCGCACTCGGTCAAGTATAGCTAAGTGCTCGATCAAAAGAACAAAGTAACTTTGAAGATTCCTGCAAAAACATCATCGCGTGTCGGTTCCAACTAAGTTCGGAATTCGACACTAATTATCGCATTCAATCACGTTTTATAACCATCGCCACACAAAATACAACTCTCCAACAACTAAGAGACATATCACGTTACTTTATACAAATTACCCAACTCGGTCTACCTGTCACCGAGTTACGTATAAACCTAGCCGTGTCATTTTATTACATTTAAACTTACCTTTCATGCTATTACTAAACTCGTATTTACATCAACTTGAAACGTATAGTTCACATTAATTCTCCATATTTACTTATCACATAATTATATACTTTGCAAATCATTTAGTCAATTATGTCTTATATGTTATTCTAGGCAATCCATTTTGCATAATTCAAATATTTCGCAGCGGAAAAATTTCAACTAGCTAATGAAGCATATACAAATTACCATATACCGTGATTCGAATTATTACTCATCCATACTATAATTATCATTATAGTCATCTCAGTAGGATCTACAAGCTCACTTACAACTTCCGTCATCATAAATTTTATGACCAACACCTACATGTTCGCTATTCACATTACACATTCAAATCCACGCTTTCACGCATCTCCATGACGAGAAATTTCGTCACGCATCACATAGCTATCATTTAGGCTCACAAATCACTCAAAGAACTCATAACTTCATCAACAATTACCATATTCAATCCAAACATTACTATCATACCTCTATTAATTCTAACAAAACTTAACCGGAGGTAGCTCTGGCACAATTAACATTCATAGCACACATAGACACACGGACTCCACATTCCCATCCCATGTGACTGGCTTAAGTGTCATGGGGCCAAAATTTTGAAATGAGGGCGCCTACTCACCCAAAATCTAGCATCAGCCGGGGCTCCCATTACACATACACCAGGTTCATTTTATTAGACTCTCTATGTTCATTATGTTCATTTGTTACAGGTTCCAAAATCGTCTCTCTGATACCACTTTGTAACACCCCGATATCCAGAGGAGCCTTAGCTAGGCCTTCCTTAGTATATAAGGGCGTTACCATCTCGGTTGCCCGAGGAAAGCAGTTACCAAATGTCAATAAAAGAACTATTAAGTTATATTACAAGTGATTCAAACCAAAATACAATAATAAGGTACAACTCAAAGACTACTCGCTATGACCACCACATCTCGTGAAGACTCATCCCTGCCCGGACCTCAGCTATCAACAACATCAACACCTGCTAAGACCGACTGCTCACCATAAGGGATCACAGCAGACACATAACAAACAACCACACAAGGTCAGTACTGAGACAAGATAAGACAACAGCAACTACAAACAACAATACAACAATGACATTAGACCCAACCACAACCACAATAATCCAACCAAACCTGTCACTGACTGTCCACTGGACCAGCCCTGCCAGTGGGGGACCGCAGCCGTTCCCACCTAAGCCCCGCTCATCATACGAGCGATAACCCTGCTCATTAATGTGCACATCCCCTTCCGTGGCGGGTTCCACGAAGGGCGAAACTAGGGCGTGAGATCACTCCCGCAAGTGACCCCACTCAGCCGAGAACGCATCTCGAGAACCATCAACAACGATCTCCATCACAGTCACAACACAAACAAATACTACAACAAACAAGCACACCACTACCACAACGACCGACACACTAGACCGTCAACAGAAACTGAGTAGGCGAACCTACCTTTATGCAACCGCAACCAATCCACGCTGACAGACAACATCTCCAGCGACCAAGCAAAGCCTATTACCGACATACAAACATCTATTACTAACGAACAAACCCTAGCTATAGAAACAAAGGCACGGATGATGATTATGACATACCTATTAGGGGGAAACTCAGCAAAGACCGCTACCCGACTCAAGAGGCGCTCTCCTAGGCACAAGAACCTTCCAAGAGGCATCCATGGAGGTTTTGAGGTGAAGGGAAGGGAAAGAGGCGGCTGAAGGATAGGAGGAAAGTGGCGGAAGTGATTTGCGGATTTAACAAAACGCGATATATAACCCTCGCTGGAAACTGGGCACTCGATCGAGTACCCAACATACTCGATCGAGTAACCCCCTACTCGATCGAGTACCCTAGCTACTCGATCGAGTAGCCTCTACTCTATCGAGTATCACTCTTTCACCCAACTTCCGATGCCCTCGGCACTTAACTCTAAGGCTATTCCCGCTCCCAAGGTCAGTCAACGCTGGTCAAAGGGTCCCTAAAAGGGCGGGTATTACAGTAATACCCCGTATTTAAGGCAAAATTAATGGTTAGTCAGATAGTGGAATTATATTAAAATGTATTTTCAAAGGTATTTAATAATTATAATAATTGGATAATTGTGTTGTGAGACGGAAATAAAATAATTAAATAATAATGTGTCGGGAATTGTTGTGGCTCACGTGTGACTCATCCGTGGCTTGGCGTATGTTAACGGTAATACAAATAATAAAATACAAATAATAATAATATGTAAATAATAGTAATATGCAATAATAATAAATATAATTGGAAATAGGAAGTTTCCTTCCACTTTCTGTTCTACTACTATATATACAAGATAGATCGACCATATACAATCATAAACACAATAATTCACTAAAACAAAAGAGGGAGAAGAGATCTAAAGGGATAAAGTAGAGGAATTTCTTATTATATTATTGCCTCAAGGTAAGACCGTCCCATAATATAATCAATTTCGTATTATTAAATTTAATCATCGTATAAATCACTGTATGACCTGACGTTGACTATTACTTGACCCTATGACCTGCCGTGACCCTATTAGGACTGCCCTTGACCGTCCTTGACCACCGTGGTTGGGTTATAGGGCGTTTTGTTGGGGTTGTTGGGTTGTAGCCGTGAATGGATAAGACGGGTTTTTGACCCTTGTTTGTATTGGACTTGACTTGGGTATGGTAGGATGGTCTCATGATGTTTGGGCGACTGTCGTGGTGGTGGTAGGGTTGTTAAAGTCGACACCTTGCGCGGTGGTTGCCGGAGAATTGAATTATTGTTGGTGTTTTTGTTGTGTTTTCTTAAAACCGTGTACGGAGTTGTTGTGTCTTGACCGTGGCTTGACCCAAGGCTAACGGTAGCTGGTGGGACCACCGTGGGTCAAGGGAGACCACGGCGGTGGCCACTGGTGTGCATGGTGGCGGTTTTAGTGGAGTTGTGTGTTGTTGGTGTTGGGTGAAAAGGGTGGATAGGGCGTGTGATTATGGGCTATTGGTGGTTGCTAGGCCGGTGATTGGGGTGTGTATGGGTAATGGGTGCGTCTTTTTGGTGGCTTGCGGTGGATGTGTTGGGTGGTGATAGTGGTGGTCGTGGGGTGTCGGGTTACACGGGTTTTAGAGGGTTGATTGGACACGGGTTAAACCCGTGTTTGGTATGGGTGTTGTGGGTTTTGTGTTGACGGGTTGAGACGGGTATAATGCGTTATTTGGGTTTTGATTTTAAGACGGGTTGTTTATTATTAATATTAAACGGAAAATATAATTAACGTAACTAAATTATAATTAGTTGAAGTATTTAAATGAATTAAATAATTAGTAGTTATACGTATTGTTTGTATTAGGTGACGGATTTACGGAAGAGTACTTTTAGTTGATTATATTGGATTGCTTGCTTTATTGGATTGCTGAAAAGCTAGGATAACAATTCTACTTGGCTGTCTTACTTGTTGTATTTCATGGTATGAGTATTATGCATATTCGATCAATTGGATTGTTGGATTATTAATGGTATGATTGGTTAATGATTATTATCATAGTTGCATTCATTGACATAAGCATTGGTCATTTGAGGTACCGACAGACATCATGGTAAGAGCCTTCGGGTGATGTATTATAAACTTATTGGCAGACATCATGGTAAAGGCCTTCGGGTGATGTATTACAAACTTACTGGCAGACACCATGGTAAGAGCCTTCGGGTGATATATAATAAACTTACTGGCAGACGTCGTGGTAAAGCCTTCGGGTGACAAATTTAGATTTATCCAGCAGACACCGTTTATATACCTTCGTGGTGGTGTACTCAACTTGAGGTTGGGGCTGATGAGCATGGTTGCATTAGCATTGCATTGCATACATTACTTTGTTGTTATCTTTTTTATTGTCTTGATATTGTTATTCCTACTCAATCGTTTGGTTGACAGTGTACTAGTTAAACACGTGTGATGAACCAGTTATTGGGGAGCAGATTGATTGGCAGGTAATAGAGCTGGCTTAGATGGGAGCAGGAAGGGCGTGAGTCTAGACGGTTACCTAGCAGTTTACATCACCTAGAATGGACAATCTGTGACACCCCGCGACAAAGCGGAAAGTATAACTTATGAATTCAAGCGGAAAATAGGGAATTTTTGAAACTTTTAAAATTTAAAGCGCGGGTTCACCAAAATCTAAAACATAAATAAAGAATGCGGAAATAAAGTTTAAATTATACAAACGTGATAGTCAAGGTGAGGGAAAAGATATCCCTCGAATGACAATACAATAAAAGGTGAGCCTAAACAATCCTAATAAACCGACTAAAAGGCCAAAGTGCTCGCTAGCTCACACATGTCTTCACCCCATGAATGCACCACTAATACCTGTCATTCATGTAAACATGAACGCCACAGTCAGTGGGGAGTAACTCAAGGTTCTCCCAGCCACAAAATGTCAAAATGAACATAACCAAGAACTAAAACAGGTAAGTCATATGAGATACTCACAAAAGATAAGAATATCAAGTTTATATTTAAACACGGCAATTAAATGAGATGGAACGAGATAGATCAACATTAGCTTAATAAAGATTCAACTGATCATGTGAGACAATTAAATAATATGAAAGACAGGAATATGGTCATTTATACAAAAGCACGCATTTCAAGGAAATACAATATAGATATGAGATTAGAATTCGAATCATGTGAAACAGTTAAGTAAGGGATTAACCAATGCAAATTACAAGAATAGAAACCGTAGCCATTACTTGGAAAACCACTTAGCAAACATTGCACGGGACGTGGCTACTAATGTCACATTCATACTTATGGCTTGCATCTCACCATAAGAACGGATGGGAACATCAATCCCGACGATCATATCGCAACTAGAGGGCTTATAGCTCACCCCTAGTATCCGATAGGACCAAGACAACAACACAAGGCATCACTCTTACCTTGAAAGACAAATACCAATAACTATGACCAAGCAAGACCTTTACTACTCATATATCAAAATATAATTCCCCTGGTAGGACGACGACAGTGGTACTCCCAAGACTCGGTCTAGTCTAAATCGCCGGACTCTCGGGGCGAACGGTCCCCGATTCGACATGCGGCGAAACAGTCCGCATCCAAGACTCGATCGACGAACGGAAGTCGAGAACCCACAATCGGCGAAACAGTCCGAAAGGGGCGGAAAATATGAGCTAAACCCACAATCGGCGAAACGATCCGAAAGAGGCGTAAAGACAAGTCAAGCAAAATGTATAGCATAAAGGCATTGTCACCAGAATACGATATGAGGTAACCCACAATCGGCAGAACAGTCCGAAAGGGGCGGGAAAAACATAAATCAACCAACTCCCGGCAGAACGGCACGAGAGCGGCGTAAACAAATACTTGGCAGAACGGCACAAGTAAGGCGTAAAGATATATCATAAGAATACGACTCAACCAAGCGATACGAATCAACTTGGAAAGAGACTACTACAACATGAACCGATGATAATCCAAGTAAGACATTTCCTGCTAAATTATATTCATGCACATGAATGAGTAACCCATCTCTTCAATATTTGTCACTTGAATAGAAATGTAAACAAACGGAAATGAACCATTTATAATGAGCAAAGCAAGAATTTAATTATAAATTGCTCAAATGTAAGATAGACAATTCACTACTTACAAAGCATATGTGATTGAATTAAATGCGTATTATAATGAAAGCATGTCATTATATATATGAATGAGATGATCAAATAATGATTTCCATATTTATATTTCATGTGAGAAAAATATATAGATAAACTATATTTAACGGATTACGTTATATAAAACATGAGACGGAATTAAAATAATTCAAATGAACCAACTTATGCCGAGACAACCATTAAACACGACTCAAAGACCCTTTTTGGACAGCACCCAAACACGACTCAAGGGTGTCATTTGTACAGCCCTATACACGACTCACAACTAGACATGACCAACCTGCAAAATAGACCGATTACGGCCGTGTAAAGCAGCCAATGCAGGCCTTGAACCGCCCAGTTGCAGGGCAAAACAGGCCGCATTGCAGCACCACTAACACGGCTGCTAAGGCACGCTGTGCCAGTTCCAAAGCAAGCCGCGAGCAGCCCCGACATAGCTACCAATTGATTGCCCACAATCACCGATTATGACGCCCTAAAATAGCACCTCCACGGCGGTCCAAAACAGGTCAAAGACACTGTATAAAACCGTACCAAGAATGGTACCAAGACAATCCCAACAACCGTATTTTACCATCCAATTTCAGCACCAAAACAGTCCACTTCTAACCCGTTTTAAGACGACTCATGAGGCAAGGTTAAGGCGGAAACTAAACTCAGCAAATCCCTGAATAACAACGACCAACAATGTCTAACAATACTCGGAATTACCATGAAACAAAACAGCTCATGACTGAGACAATTTCCGCATTAAAACAGTCCCAAAATAGCATTATACAGTCCCTGAGTGACTTGCACAAAACGACTCAAAACAGTCCTAAAATACATACAACCCGTCCTCTAAACTCGACATGTATCCGCCTCAATTTCGGCTTTTAATACCTCCATTCCGACTGACCACAACACCATACCAACCAGACCAAAGATGGCATTCCAAAACAGTCCTTAAATCACCATTTTTACGACTAAAAACAGTTCCGAAACGCAACACAGACCGCCCAATTTCGACCATTATTACCACAACAACAATCAACTTATACAAGTAACTAGCCATGGAGCTAAAGGCTCGATTTTTCTTCAAGTAAACATAGTAAGGGAGCAAGATAAACAAAGATACAAACATGCATATGAAATAAACGATTCACATGAACACATAATCTTGACATAATGTCGAGTAACCTATCACCGTTACCTGTTTTTGATCTCTGAGAGTCCAAGGAATCGCCCAAGGATGATCTTAAACCCAAAAATGGCACAGGATAGCTCGAAAACCGCATCCTTTGAAAGACGGACGGAATGAAACAGAGCAAAAGTTTGGTTCTTTCTTATCTACAAAGAAGGAGGACGAGAAGAGGAAGCTATGGGTATAAAAATGGTGAAGTTTGGTTGAGAAATGGAGGAGAAAACGGAGGTTGAGGGTCGATGGGAAATGAGGTACGGTCTGTTGCTGCTGCGTTGTATATCGTTGTTGTGGCTGTTGTTTAACGCAAGAAGGAAGAAGGAAAGAAATGAAGGTGGGGACGGGTTATACAACAACCCCAATCATTTAATAGTAATAATATATATATAATAATAATATATAATAAGAATAATGATAATAATAAAATAATAAAGAGATATTTTCAAAAGTAGAGTGTAGGATGTTAGGTGGGTGTGACGTGTTGTCGAAATCTGATTGAACCGGATTAAAGTAAGTACAACATGAAATGTGACGGTCTAAAGTTTAGACGGAAATTAAGACGGAGGTTATTATTATTACTATCCGACCAAAATACGTATACATTTATTCTTATAAAAATTATGCCTCAAAAATATAATTTAATAATACGTATTTTTATATAAATGAACTTTTATATATTACTTTTATAAAAATCGTGTTTGACATTAAATTAATTAAACTGAATAGTTCAAAAATATTTAATGAAGTAATCAAACGGTTTAATAAATTTTAAATGTCAAAATGGAAAATTCGCGGGTGTTACAATCACCCCAACTTTTAAAAAGTTTCGTCCTCGAAACTTGAAAGTAGAAATGAAAAGTTAAATAAAAATGAAACTGGAATTTGGAATCGGTAACCCAAAACATTTAAAAGGTTACTTAACGTAAGAATTAAAATTCTTTCAAAAGCTTCAAATAAAATTTTCCGACAGAACCAGATCGAAAAGCAAATCATTTGTATAAATCAAGATCAAAACACTTTCAAAACATTAATGAAGAGTTTTCAAAGGTATAAGTCTCATTCATGGAACGAAATTGCTCTTGTCGTGCACACAAGAACGCTTACTTTCCAAGTCAAAGACAAATTTAAAACAAAAATCTCTCGCCGACAAGTGTAGAACAAGTTATTAAACGTCTCTAATAACGAGTTCTAACATCCGATCAACGTCAAAATCAAAAGAAAAAGATAATCCACTCAAAATTCTCTTTTGCAAAAGCCAAAATAGAAATGAAGGTTTCACCTTTAAACTCAAAAGGGAGTTAAATTCCTGGAAATATAATATTAAATTTTGACAAAGGAATCATAAATAGATCAAAGTTAATAAAATTGGATAAAATTTAAAGAAATATCAGGTTTAGCAATTAAAATCATGATAAAGTAGTCTATATTCCAAGTACAAATAGGAAATTAAACCAAATTTTCATTTTCAAACCTTTAAAATGGGTAAGGTTTTGCAAAAGTATCATAAACTTTTAACAACGAATCAAAACTGGTAGCCTGAAAGTTTAGAAGTTGTATATAATGAAAAGCAATTTAGACAACATAAATACCAGGTACACTAAGAGAGTTCAAACTTAACTAATCAAAAGAGCTATGACGAATTTCATAGGGATGAGATTCGAAGTCAAATCCAGAAGGATGTCAACGATAGAGTTTTATAGATTACCAACATCAAATTGTAAGGAGTAGCATGATGAAGCGAGGAGATGGGGTATGAACGGTAACGCTTATGGTCACAGAGGAAGATGAATTAGACAACAAGGAAACGCCAGGAACTCAAATCTCAAACAACAACATCATCCAAATGGTCCTGAAAGCTCCCTAACCACAAAGCTTATAATCACAACACTTCCAAGGATTTCCCCAAATCACTTATGTTACTTCACCCTAAGCAATTCCATGAAACAAGACACTCCACTACGAGTGTAATCCCATCACTCCAAATCCTCAAACATCCACAAACAACTTTCATAAGATCAAAGTCACAGTTTCCAACAAAGCTATACTCATATCCCACTAGTGTCAACCAAGGGTTTCCCAAAATGGTAAAATCCTCAATCAAAGATCCTAATTCCAAGCTCTAAATTACCAGAAAAGGTTCCTCAAAAATTCCACAAGGTTCTCATTTCAAAACAAGGTATAACCCGCCAACCCAAAGTCTTCTTTCATGAAAGTCCACTCTATTACACTCTTTTGAGAAAGATGCATAAACACTCAACTTTGCCAAATCAATAGGATCTCGAGTCCTTCTATGTTTTACTTATTACGGATTCCCAAAAGCGGAACTACACTCGACTACAACATCATCCCATCATCTCAAGTACTCAATACCACCACAAAGTTTCTAAAACCATAGGGTCAACAAAGACTTCTCAACAATGTAGCTTAGTCTCATCTCACTACCTAAGTCTTTCCAACATCAAATCCTCTCAAAACTAGGGTTATGGGTTAACCACAACCAAACTCCTCAAAAGTCAAATTTTCAACCAAGGTCAACATTCCTCAATAGAAAGAGTACCATCAAAAGGCGTTAAGGGAGGATAAGTAAGGAACAAAGCACAAGTTAGGGTACAAGAATAGCTTTCACGGTAAAACAGAAGAGAGTTTAGAAGAAGGATAAGCACCAAGAGACAAGGAAAAAGGTAAGATACACCAAGAATGAGAAACATCTTCGAGGAAGTAGAAGCATTCTTCAAAGGTTGAACAAATCTTCGATTCTTGGTTATAGGCACCAAATCTTGTTCTTCACGTTGGTAGGTTTACGGTTATTATTCCAAGGGCACAACAATTATTAAATGACAATCAACAAACATGTTAGAACCTAACAAAGAGCAAACACATTACAGACTACCACCTTAGGTCCTTAAGTCTACCCATCTCTCATTCATTATTTAAGGTCAAGTTCATATTTAAGTTCGGGGTACACGTGTGTGCGTCGGGAGCAACATAGGCTCTGATACCAACTGTGACACCCCGCGACAAAGCGGAAAGTATAACTTATGAATTCAAGCGGAAAATAGGGAATTTTTGAAACTTTTAAAATTTAAAGCGCGGGTTCACCAAAATCTAAAACATAAATAAAGAATGCGGAAATAAAGTTTAAATTATACAAACGTGATAGTCAAGGTGAGGGAAAAGATATCCCTCGAATGACAATACAATAAAAGGTGAGCCTAAACAATCCTAATAAACCGACTAAAAGGCCAAAGTGCTCGCTAGCTCACACATGTCTTCACCCCATGAATGCACCACTAATACCTGTCATTCATGTAAACATGAACGCCACAGTCAGTGGGGAGTAACTCAAGGTTCTCCCAGCCACAAAATGTCAAAATGAACATAACCAAGAACTAAAACAGGTAAGTCATATGAGATACTCACAAAAGATAAGAATATCAAGTTTATATTTAAACACGGCAATTAAATGAGATGGAACGAGATAGATCAACATTAGCTTAATAAAGATTCAACTGATCATGTGAGACAATTAAATAATATGAAAGACAGGAATATGGTCATTTATACAAAAGCACGCATTTCAAGGAAATACAATATAGATATGAGATTAGAATTCGAATCATGTGAAACAGTTAAGTAAGGGATTAACCAATGCAAATTACAAGAATAGAAACCGTAGCCATTACTTGGAAAACCACTTAGCAAACATTGCACGGGACGTGGCTACTAATGTCACATTCATACTTATGGCTTGCATCTCACCATAAGAACGGATGGGAACATCAATCCCGACGATCATATCGCAACTAGAGGGCTTATAGCTCACCCCTAGTATCCGATAGGACCAAGACAACAACACAAGGCATCACTCTTACCTTGAAAGACAAATACCAATAACTATGACCAAGCAAGACCTTTACTACTCATATATCAAAATATAATTCCCCTGGTAGGACGACAGTGGTACTCCCAAGACTCAGTCCTAGTCTAAATCTGGCCAGACTCTCGGGGCAGAACGGTCCCCGATTCGACATGCGGCGAAACAGTCCGCATCCAAGACTCGATCGACGAACGGAAGTCGAGAACCCACAATCGGCGAAACGATCCGAAAGGGGCGGAAAATATGAGCTAAACCCACAATCGGCGAGAACATCCGAAAGAGGCGTAAAGACAAGTCAAGCAAAATGTATAGCATAAAGGCATTGTCACCGAATACGATATGAGGTAACCCACAATCGGCGAAAGTCAGAAAGGGGGCGGGAAAAACATAAATCAACCAACTCCGTGAACGGCACGAGAGCGGCGTAAACAAATACTTGGCAGAACGGCACAAGTAAGGCGTAAAGATATATCATAAGAATACGACTCAACCAAGCGATACGAATCAACTTGGAAAGAGACTACTACAACATGAACCGATGATAATCCAAGTAAGACATTTCCTGCTAAATTATATTCATGCACATGAATGAGTAACCCATCTCTTCAATATTTGTCACTTGAATAGAAATGTAAACAAACGGAAATGAACCATTTATAATGAGCAAAGCAAGAATTTAATTATAAATTGCTCAAATGTAAGATAGACAATTCACTACTTACAAAGCATATGTGATTGAATTAAATGCGTATTATAATGAAAGCATGTCATTATATATATGAATGAGATGATCAAATAATGATTTCCATATTTATATTTCATGTGAGAAAAATATATAGATAAACTATATTTAACGGATTACGTTATATAAAACATGAGACGGAATTAAAATAATTCAAATGAACCAACTTATGCCGAGACAACCATTAAACACGACTCAAAGACCCTTTTTGGACAGCCACCCAAACACGACTCAAGGGTGTCATTTGTACAGCCCTATACACGACTCACAACTAGACATGACCAACCTGCAAAATAGACCGATTACGGCCGTGTAAAGCAGCCAATGCAGGCCTTGAACCGCCCAGTTGCAGGGCAAAACAGGCCGCATTGCAGCACCACTAACACGGCTGCTAAGGCACGCTGTGCCAGTTCCAAAGCAAGCCGCGAGCAGCCCCGACATAGCTACCAATTGATTGCCCACAATCACCGATTATGACGCCCTAAAATAGCACCTCCACGGCGGTCCAAAACAGGTCAAAGACACTGTATAAAACCGTACCAAGAATGGTACCAAGACAATCCCAACAACCGTATTTTACCATCCAATTTCAGCACCAAAACAGTCCACTTCTAACCCGTTTTAAGACGACTCATGAGGCAAGGTTAAGGCGGAAACTAAACTCAGCAAATCCCTGAATAACAACGACCAACAATGTCTAACAATACTCGGAATTACCATGAAACAAAACAGCTCATGACTGAGACAATTTCCGCATTAAAACAGTCCCAAAATAGCATTATACAGTCCCTGAGTGACTTGCACAAAACGACTCAAAACAGTCCTAAAATACATACAACCCGTCCTCTAAACTCGACATGTATCCGCCTCAATTTCGGCTTTTAATACCTCCATTCCGACTGACCACAACACCATACCAACCAGACCAAAGATGGCATTCCAAAACAGTCCTTAAATCACCATTTTTACGACTAAAAACAGTTCCGAAAACGCAACACAGGACCGCCCAATTTCGACCATTATTACCACAACAACAATCAACTTATACAAGTAACTAGCCATGGAGCTAAAGGCTCGATTTTTCTTCAAGTAAACATAGTAAGGGAGCAAGATAAACAGCATACAAACATGCATATGAAATAAACGATTCACATGAACACATAATCTTGACATAATGTCGAGTAACCTATCACCGTTACCTGTTTTTGATCTCTGAGAGTCCAAGGAATCGCCCAAGGATGATCTTAAACCCAAAAATGGCACAGGATAGCTCGAAAACCGCATCCTTTGAAAGACGGACGGAATGAAACAGAGCAAAAGTTTGGTTCTTTCTTATCTACAAAGAAGGAGGACGAGAAGAGGAAGCTATGGGTATAAAAATGGTGAAGTTTGGTTGAGAAATGGAGGAGAAAACGGAGGTTGAGGGTCGATGGGAAATGAGGTACGGTCTGTTGCTGCTGCTGTTGTATATCGTTGTTGTGGCTGTTGTTTAACGCAAGAAGGAAGAAGGAAAGAAATGAAGGTGGGGACGGGTTATACAACAACCCCAATCATTTAATAGTAATAATATATATATAATAATAATATATAATAAGAATAATGATAATAATAAAATAATAAAGAGATATTTTCAAAAGTAGAGTGTAGGATGTTAGGTGGGTGTGACGTGTTGTCGAAATCTGATTGAACCGGATTAAAGTAAGTACAACATGAAATGTGACGGTCTAAAGTTTAGACGGAAATTAAGACGGAGGTTATTATTATTACTATCCGACCAAAATACGTATACATTTATTCTTATAAAAATTATGCCTCAAAAATATAATTTAATAATACGTATTTTTATATAAATGAACTTTTATATATTACTTTTATAAAAATCGTGTTTGACATTAAATTAATTAAACTGAATAGTTCAAAAATATTTAATGAAGTAATCAAACGGTTTAATAAATTTTAAATGTCAAAATGGAAAATTCGCGGGTGTTACACAATCATTATTTATTATTCGTTTTATTTAGTTTCCGCTGCAGTTGTATTTAATTACTTTACAGTTATTTAATTTGGGACAATGTAATAAGGTCATTTAACGTTATATTTATTTAAAATACCGTGGTTTCGTTTAACTTTGTAATCACTGCCTCAAGCAACTGAGATGGTAACACTTTCATTTACCTAGGAATGCCTAGTAAAAGCTCTTAAATTAATTGGGGTGGTACAAAGTGGTATCAGAGACGACATTTCTTAGGCCCAAAACAAATGAACCCAATGAATTTAGGATGAGTCTATTAAAATAAACCCGGGTAGAAACTTTTAGGAGCCTCCTTAGGCTTGGGTTGAGAAAAGGGGCTCCCTCACACCAAACTTTTGGCCCTTTCAGTTTTGAACCCGTCACCTTGAGAGAAATTGAACGAGTGGGGTAATTAGAAAGTATTTTCTATCTTAAGGGTCAATTTTTTTGTCTTAAGATAGAAATTTCTAACCTTGTTGCAAGATGCGGATTGAGGTAAGTAATATGTGACGATATTGGGGCCTAGGGCTGTGTGATGTACTGTCGTTATTGGAAATTTTCATAGATTGGATGATCATATGCATCAAGTGGTGAATTGAATTATTGGATGAACTTATATATACAAGCATGAATATGTTGATGGCATGAATAATTTACATGAATGGATGTTATATGATGTAGAAATATTATGTCTAGTGATATGTAGTTTATGTGATCCCGAAGCCATGATTAGATGTAGTAATTTAATGATAGAAGTGAAATTTTCGTTTGAAGAATTGTGTAAATTACAGCTAGGCCGTAGGGGAGAATGGCGACGTTGACCGTGAGTAAGGTCACATGGTTGGCTGGTCTTAGACCAGTCCAGTCAACCACATGTTGTTTTGTTTGCAAGGATCACATTTATAAACCTTATGCGTAAATTCCTAAGTAGAAGCTTATGTGTTTCGTTTTATTTCTATATCAGAATCATGCCTCCAAACAAAGATACATCTACACCTACCACTATGTCTCAGAAGGAAGTGGATCGTCTTATTGCCGTGAAGGCGTGAATGATGCTTTGACTAATGCATTAAAGTCAAAGGGGTCAGCTCAATCCGATGAAGTATGATGGGCTAGGTGAACCATCATTACTGGGAGATTGGCATAGGGAGTTTGATAAACTTTTTGAGCTGCTAAAGTGTACGACGGAGTTGCAAGTAGATCAAGCTGTTTATTATCTAAGGGGAAAAGTTGGTTTATGGTGGACTCGTAGCAAAAAGGCTGTAAGAGAAGCTACTGCAAATAATGGAAGTGCTTATGTGAAGTGGTCAGGAGTCAAGAAGGTGATGAGAGCAATATTTGTTCCAGAGCATATCAGGAGCAAGATGAGGGCATAATTTGATTCTTTTAAGATGACCGATGAGATGACGGTAGAGACTTACTATAACTGGTTTATGGAATTGTCAGAGTATGTAGCTGATTTGAATTTTAGTGATGAAATATTGGCACTTAAATTTGAAATGGGATTAACAACCATAATCAAGAAGAGGTTGCAGTTGGTCAGCCAAGTAATATGGATGATGTATATCAGAGAGTTGGGCAGGCTGAGAGAATTACAGATATGCTTAAGGAGGAGAAGAAGGGGAAGGGTGAAAAGAGAAAGGCTGAGACTACAAATGACAGTGCAGGAAGTGGTAAGAAACATAATGAAAATCAGTTTCGTTTCTTTTTCTCTAGTGACGCGGCAACAGGCAGTGGGAACCGTGCTAATGGCAGACGGTTTGGGCAGCGTGGAGCGACCAATGTGACTTGTTTTAGGTGTAGACGGATAGATCAAAAGAAGTTTGATTGTAGAAATAATTTGGAGAGGCAGAGAGGAGGATTTGGAAATGCGAATCAGGGTGCAGGTTACCGTACTCCTACATCAGGCTATGGAAATAATCAAATATTGGGTGGTTGAAGCAATCAAAGAAATTTCAACAATTATTCTAATCAGAATCGCTTCAAAAACAACCAAGGCAATGGAAGTGGTAATTTTCAAAAGATAATGAACAGTGGGAATCATCCGAATAGGTCAGCATGAGTTAGCCAGGTGGAGCTAAGAGTAGTGGGAAATTATTTATGATGGTAAAGGAAGCTGCTGAGGAGGATGCTCATGTTGTCACGGGTACCTTTCTTGTTAATTCTGAGCCTACCTTTGTTATATTTAATTCGGAAGCTACCCACTCTTTTATTTCAAGTGAGCATGCTAGGACTTTAAATATAGAAGTATTTGGTGAGATAAAAGACCTAGTTGACATACCTTCGGAGGATTCTATACCTTGTAATCGTGTTTATAAAGATGTGTCAGTTAAAATTGGGTAAGTTGTCTTTCTGACCAACTTAATGAATTTCCCTTGGGAGTTTTTGAGGTAATTTTGGGGATGGATTGGTTGGGTAAATATAAAGCCTTTATAGATTGTCATCAAAAGAAGGTCAGCTTGAGTGGACCTGAGGGAGTAAAAGTGTCTTATAATGGATTTGTAATTAAACC
Source organism: Silene latifolia (assembly GCF_048544455.1). Lineage (NCBI taxonomy): Eukaryota > Viridiplantae > Streptophyta > Magnoliopsida > Caryophyllales > Caryophyllaceae > Silene > Silene latifolia. Next base: position 158,174,785 of record NC_133526.1, read on the forward strand.
AAAAATAAAACTTATCTCAACAATCACCTTAAAATCTTGTTTGAGAAAGAGAGGACAGCTGATCTTATGTCACGTGAGGGACACGAGTGAGGAAGTGCCAGCGGTGGCATCCGTGCCCATTGTGTAAGAATTCCAGGGCGTTTTTCCAGATGAGATTCTGGGGTTACCACCTCAGAGGGATATTGATTTTGGCATTGACTTGAAACCTAGGGCGGGACAAATTTCTAAAGCACCTTATAGAATAGGACCTAAGGAGTTGGAGGAGCTTAAAAAGCAGTTGGAAGAGTTGTTGGATAAGGGCTATGTGAGACCAAGTGTGTCACCTTGGGGGGCACCTGTGTTGTTTGCTAAGAAGAAGGATAGAAGTATGAGGTTGTGTATTAATTACAGGGAGTTACATAATGTGACCATAAAGAATCGGTACCCTTTACCTCAAATTGATGATTTATTTAACCAATTGAGTGGGGATGGGATATTTTCTAAAATTGATTTGAGGTCGGGATACCATCAGTTGAGAATTAAAGATGAAGATATTCTAAAGACTACATTCTGGACTAGATACGGGCACTATGAGTTTGTTGTTATGCCATTTGGGTTAACTAATGCACCGACAGTCTTCATGGACTTAATGAACCGCGTGTTTAGTCCCTATTTTGATTAGTTTGTAGTTGTTTTTATCGATAATATCCTGGTGTATTCTAAGGATAAGGAAGAACATGAGAAGCATTTGAGGATTGTGTTGCAGACCCTGAAGGAGAATAACCTTTATGCTAAGCTGAGTAAATTTGAATTTTGGTTGGAGAAAGTTGCCTTTCTGGGGCATGTGGTGTCTAAGAAAGGAGTGTCTGTGGATCCAAGTAAGATTGAGGCGGCGTACAAGTGGGAGAGATCAAAGAATGTGGGTGATATTAGAAGTTTTCTGGGTTAGCTGGCTATTATAGGAGGTTTGTAAAGGACATCTCAAAAATAGCTAAACCTTTGACTACTTTGATGAAGAAGGAGAATAAGTTCAAGTGAGATGAGAGTTGTGAGATGACATTCCTTACCTTGAAGGAGAGCCTGACTACAACTCTTATTCTAGCCTTACCTGAAGGGAGTGAGAATTTTGAAGTTTATACAAATGTTTTGAAAAATGGATTGGAGTGTGTACTGATGCAGAATGGGAAGGTGATAGCCTATGCCTCGAGACAAGTGAAATCACATAAAGCAAATTATCTAACTCATGATCTGGAATTGGGAGCAGTGGTATTTGCATTAAAATTGTGGCACCGTTACCTTTATGGAGCTACTGATGTGATCAATATTTGAGCATATTTAGTCCCCAAATTAGTCTCGTTTCTATGCTTTTTAGTGCATATTTGGGTCATTTACTATCTTTAGTCCTTTGTTTTGCATATTCTTTAAGGTTTTGTTTACTTGGTAGGAGAGGAGTGCAAACCTAGCATTTTTATGGCAAAATAGAGCTATAAATTGATCGAATCTAATGACCAAGCATCAAACAGAAGACAAGACTAGAAGGCCTTTGTACATAATGTAGTACATGGGCAATGATTAAGAAGATCCTTGCATCTCCGACAAAATCCCGGAGGATTGTTAGAAGAAGAAAAGAAGAAAATAAGAAATGGCACGCTGGACTAGGATCTGAGCGTCTCACCTATCAGGACGCTCGTCCAGAAGCTCCACAATCCGAGCGTCCAAGCTGCCAGGCCGCTCGTCCACCGCCTACACAATCCGCTCGTCCGGACCTTTTGGACGTTCGGATTGTCCTCCAGTGCAACACGTCCTCTTCTTTCTCCATTCGAGATGCGCATATTTTTGAAAGACTAGCTAAAAGGAGACCCGCATCTTTTCTTGAGAGGAGCGATTCCTCAAGGACTTAATCGTCATTTAAGCCCTTAGTAACCCTAATTTGTGCACCTAATTCCCACTATAAATACCCCATTAGTCTAATTAGATTATCATGTTCTTCTTATCAATCTTTAGTGTAGTTTATATTATTCTAATCTCCATTTAATCTTGTAATCAACTTCTAATCAAGTCTTAATACAAATCTCATTTCCTTAATTTCTCTATTGTTCATCCTTTATTTTGGGTAATTGAAGATTATTTGGGTTTATTTGGAGGATTGACAACCTTCCAATCATTCATCAAGTACTTATATTATTCTTTTCATTATTATTTTGGAATCATCATTAGGTATAATTCTCTTAATCTCTTTTTAATTATTGTTAATCATATTCATTTATTCATCATGTTTTGCTTTGTTAATATGATTGACAACCTTGTTAACATGTTAAACTTGATAATGAGTGAGTAGTTTCCTTAACTAGGGTTAATGGGGAATTAGGGGAAACCAACATGGGGGATGATTCATGCTTAATATAATATGTTCACATAATTTATTTGCTTGCTTGTTGTGATCTCAACTTATGGACATGTTATGTTTGATGAAATGAGAGCCTATGAATCCTTGCATTTTTTACCCATCACTTACCTTTTCAATGAGACTTGTAAGACATAAACCAACTCGAGTCTCATTAGACCATACATATAGTTGAGTAGGGAGGATTAAGTCGACTTGTAGGTGTTGTACAATCTAATCGATTCGGCTCCGGGACCCAAACCTTCCTAGGATTGTAAGATATAAACCAACTCGATCATATCATAACAATAATTGCTTGCTTATAATTTGAGAATATATTTGTATGATCAATTCCCATGAATCCCCTATGAACCCATGACACCCTAGTGCTTTTAATCAATTGTTTACATCTCATTTTAGTCATCTTGCTTGTTTACTTTTATTGTTATTTAGTTTAGTGATCTTCTTATCTCAACCCAAATTGTGACTCCCCTAGACACCACTACTTGCAATCGAAAATCCTACATCAATACCCGTCCATTGGGATCCGACCTTTACTTGCCTCTTTACTAATAATAGAGTTGTTTGTGAAGTTATAAATATTGTTTTGGTCTAGGTGCTCCTAATGACAAGTAACCGAAATCTAAGCTCAAAGCGGACCGACCAAAAATGGCGCCGTTGCCGGGGACGGTGTTAACTTGATTTGATTTTCTTTTATTGTTATTAGGTGTGTCTTTCTTTGCCTTGGGGAAGTAAAACTCCTCAAGGTTTGTTCTAATTGTTTTCGAGTTGTTTGATATTTTGCATGTCTAGAAGATCACAAGGTAACTTGTTACCCATTGATCACGAAATTGAAAGGACTTTGACAACCAATAGAAGACTTGCTAGAAATACTTTGAGAGGTATTGGTGAGGTTGTAGATATTCAACCAAATACTATTGAGTTCATCAACCCTTTTGCAAGAGAAGGTGAGGAGAACCCAACACAAAATCAACCCACAATGCCTAAGTTTTCATCACATTCCGTACCAACCGAGGAGAACCTACCCAATGGTACTCCCACACCACAACACTTACCGGAAATTTCATTGCGAAATCCGCATTTATCTAATTAGTCGAAAAAAGCCAATTTGGGGGGATGCCTAGTGAAGACCCACATTCTCACATGGAGACTTTTTGTGACTATCGTGATGCGATTTCACAAACCGGAGTGACTCAAGACCAAATTCGATGGGTCTTATTTCCTTTTTCCCTAATTGGTACCGCGAAACAATGGTTGAAGAGCCTTGATAAGGCTACTATTGGAATTGACTCTTGGAAGAAGTTGGCTCTAGCTTTCTACAAAAAATTCTACCCTCCGGAAAAGACTAACATGCTAAGAGCTCAAATTACGGGTTTTAAGCAAAGGGACGAAAAATCTTTGTATGAAGCTTGAGAGCGATTCAAAGGAACTTGTCGCTCATTTCCTCATCATGGACTTAGCGAGTGGTTCTTGGTACAACAATTTTGGAATGGACTTTATGAAGATTCCCGAAACATTCTCAACATGGGATCAAATGGTATGTTCACCGAAGTTGACGATAATCAAACTTGGAACAAGATTGAGGAAATGGCGGTCCATAATTCACAATATAGTAGACCTCACAAGGCTACTAGAGGAGGAAAGCATGAAGTGGATTCTATTACTCAATTGGGTGCTCAACTTAGCGCTCATATTGATACCATCAACTTGAAGTTTGAAAAGGCTATGGCTAAGCTTGAAGAAGCCTCAAAATCACCAAAGCAACATGTTAATGCCATGGTAGCATCTTCATTAATCCCAAGTAGGATATGTGAGAATTGTGGAACTTTGGGACATGACCAAAGTGAATGTAGGGGAACAAATGAGCAAATGAATGCCTTTCAAACATACAAAAGTGGTACCCCTTATTCCAACTATTACAATGAAAACACCAAATTTCATCCAAATCTCTCATACAAAAGCCAAAATGTTCAAAACCCTCAACCAACATACACCCCACCTCCGATGAGAAACTAAAATCAAAGACCCTTTTACAACCAAAACCAAGGTTATCAAAATCAAACTCCATATAATCAACAAAATGACCAAGGTTTTGATGTTCAAAAAGCGGTCCTCCAAATGCAAAAGAATCAAAAAGAATTTTTCACTCAAATGCAAAAAGATAGCTAAGCAAAAGGCATCACCATCAACAACATCCTAGCCCACACAAAAATGTTGGAAACTCAAATGACCCAACTAGCATCTTCAAGCTCTCAAAGACAAAAGGGGCAATTACCACCTCAAAGTAATCCCCCAAGACATGAAACGGTTAGTGCCATTCACTTGAGGAGTGGTACAAGATATGAAGGGCCAAAGAAGCAAGTTGAGGATGAAGTTTTAGAGGCTAGTGACAAGGAAAGAGTTGTGCAAAACTCTAAGGAAGAAGAACCCACAAATCAAGAAGTTTCAAAGAAAAATGAAGAAAAGGCCAAAGAGAAGGAGCCCATCGTGATTAGACTTCCATTCTCGAGTCGTCAAGCTAAGCCTAAGTTTGATGACCAACTTGGGAAATTCATGGAAATTGTGAAGAATTTAGAAGTCTCGATTCCTTTCACGGAATTGAACAATCACGTTCCGGCCTATGCAAAGTACATGAAGGACATCCTTACGAAGAAGAAATCAATCCGGAAGCTTGAGACTATCGCCTTCACTAAAGTGAGTAGTGCCATCCTTCAAGGGAGTTCACCTCCAAAACTCAAGGATCCGGGAAGTTTCTTCATTCCGTGCACTATTGGTGACACTACAATCAACAAAGCTTTATGTGACCTTGGGGCAAGTGTTAGTGTCATGCCATATTCGGTTAGCAAGAGGCTAGGAATGGGAGAACTCAAATGTACCAACATCACACTTCAAATGGCGGATAGATCAACTAAGACACCTTTAGGGGTATGGGAAGATGTTCCCGTGAGAATTGGAAAATTCTTCATCCCGGTGGATTTCGTTATTGTTGACATGGAAGAAGACTCCAACATTCCTATTATCTTAGGAAACCTTTCTTACACACCGCGGGAGCGGTGATCGATGTGAAGCATGGAGAGCTCACCCTTGAAGTGGGAGATGAAACCATTACTTTCAATCTTGACAAGACCATGAGAGCTCCCCGATTGCATGAGCCATGTTTTATGGTTGATCACTATAGCCGGAAGGATGATAGGAAGAAGTTGGAATTTCAATGGAAAAAGAAAGTGGATGATGCTCCATCAAAAGAACAAGGAAATAGCAACAATGAGAGCTTGAAAATCTCACCCATGACAAGTGAAGAAGATGGCCCCATTGGCCAAGACAAGAAAGAAGGAGAGTTGTCTCTATCAACTCAAGAAATTTTTAGTGATCAAGTAGACGAAGTTTGCGGTCTTTGGGATGATGAGTTTGAAGGGATATTCAATCCCTATATTGGTAATGCTATGAACCAAGACCATCATGGAGAACAACAAGTGCAAAGATCTATTGAGGACCTTTATCATGATACTGAGCAAGCTTTCGACTACTTGTTCAAGGTGTTGAGTAACATCAACAACACCTTGAACATGCCCCATTGACATCTCACATTGGAATGAGAGTTTGGTGGAGTCCTCCCTAAACCACCATTTGTAAATATTCTAACTCCCTAACTTGCATTTCAATTATTACATTGCATTTTTGACATTTTTGGATTTATATTTTTGTGCCTTGATCAAGATATTCATCATTTTGAGAGAAGTGAGGGAGGGACTTATGATTTTATTGATGTGTAGTGCTTTACCTTAGTGTGGGGGTAGCAATTGCCTAGGCTATTCATGCCTTTGTAGTGCCCCTGTAACACCCGCGAATTTTTCTTTTTGACAATTAAAATTTATTTAACCGTTTAATTGATTTATTTTATATTTTTAAATTATTTAATTTAATTAATTCATTTTAAAACATAATTTTTATTAAAGCTATAATTTCAAGGCTTAATTTATATAAAAATAAATATTTTGTCGGATAGTATTAATAGGGATAATAATAGTAATTTTCCGTCTTAAATTATAAGTGTATTTCCGTCTAGCAAGATCGTTGCATTTCTATTATAAAGTTGACTCTTTTCGAACCAACCCGATTCCGACAACACATCACATCCACCTAACATCCTACACTCTATTTTTAAAATATCTCACTTATATATATTTATCTTTTATTACTATATATTATTACTATCACAATTATTATTATTATTATTATTATTATTATTATTATTATTATTATTATTATTATTATTATTATTATTATTATTATTATTATTATTATTATTATTATTATTATTATTATTATTATTATTATTATTATGATTATTATTAATGATAATTGGTGTGTGTGGTTATAAAGACCCGACCCCACCCCCTCTCATCCCTCCTTCTTCATTTCTTCACGCTGCACCAAACGAACAGCAGCAGGAACAACAAAAACACAGTGAACCCCATACTCCATTTCCGTCTCATCCAACCTCAGATCCCGCCTCCATTCTCAACCAAATTCGATAAATTTTACACCAATAGCTTCCTCATCTCGTCCTCCTTCTTTATATGTAAAAAAGAGCCAAGCTTTCGTCCTATTTCAATTCGGCCGTCTTACAAAGGATTCGGATTTTGGGTTAATTTCTTCTGTTTTTAGGTTTAAGATCATCCTTGGGCGATTCCTTGGACTTTCAGAGATAAAAAAAAAAAAGGTAACGGTGATAGGTTACTCGACAAACGTGTCGAAATTTCTGTCTTACATGTCGTTTCCGTGTTCTTATTTAATAAAGTTTAATTCTTTACCCTTTTTATTTTTTGTATGGTAAATGTGTCTCGTTTTGATGCCTGAATGGAACGGCATCGTCCTCTCTGTTTCTCGACCGTCGAAATATTGGTCGCGAATTTGTTGTTGTGCAATTTTAGTAGTCGAGATAGTGGTTGTGGATTCCTATCACGGTGCTGGTAGGGTCCGTTTTGATGATTTTAGCTGAGTTTTTCCGTCTCAATGATGGGTAAATTGGCCTGTTTCCCTGGTGGTCTTGAGTGTCGTTGGGTTAGCTTTGTTTATTCAGCCGAGAAAGGGGTGTTTACAGTCTGTCCGTGTGCCCTGTTACGGCCTGCACTTCGGCCTGTCCTTGGCGGGTCTGGTGGGCTGTTTTGGGACTTTGTTTGTTCTTTGGTTTTAGGACGATAAAATGTCATTTTGTAGGACGGGTTTTCTGAGTGGTTCTGGTTGTCTTTTGGGACTGTCTATGTTTGCTTATCTCACTCGTATTTCCATCTTAATCTCGCCTCAAGTGTTGTCTTAAAGTGGGTTGAAGTGGACTGTTTGGGTGTCATTGTTGGAGCCGTGATAGACGGACTTCGTTCTGTTTTGTGGGACTGTTTCGGTGCTATTTTGGGGGCGGTCTTATGCAGATTTCGGGACAGTTTGGGACGGGTAATTGGTGCCTTTCATGGACTATTTTTGGAGCTGTTTTCGGACAGCCTAGTTGTGGCTGCATTTAGACGGAATTGGGACAGTTTTCACGGTGAGTTTGGGTTGTTGTGGGTGGTAGTGAGCTGTAAAAAGGGGGTGTCCGAATGGTGCCAATGAGTCGTGGTTATGGGTACCCTTAGGCGCCTAGCTTATTTTATTTGACACGTTTAAATTTCCGGCCCAAGCTTTATATAACGTAATGCGTTACATATCGTTCATTATTATATAAAATCCTCACATGATTTATAATTGTGGAAATCATTATTTACTCGTCTCATTTATGTATGAAATGCCATGTTCTCTTTTTAATATGAGTTCAATTTAATTATTTATGCTTCGTAAGTAATAAATGGTTTATCTTACATTTGAGTCGCTTATAATTAAATTCTTGTTTTGCCTATCATAAATGGCCTATCTCCATTTATTTACATTTTTTTATTCAATTGACAAGTATTCTCAAGTAATGGGTTACTTATTCATATTCATGATTATGATTTGGCATGAAATGTCTCACTTGGATTATCATCGGTTCATTATATGTAGTAGTCTCATTCCAAGTTGATTCGTATCGCTTGGTTGAGTCGTGTTCGTGATAATGCCTTTATGCTATACCGTATTGCTTGACTTATCTTTACGCCTCTTTCGGACTGTCCTGCCGATTGTGGGTTTAACTCATATCTTCCGCCTCTTTCGGACTGTCCTGCCGATTGTGGGTTCTCGATTTCCGATCTGTCTTCGAGTCTTGGATGCGGACTGTTCGGCCGCATGTCGAATCGGGGACCGTTACGCCCGAGAGTCGGCGATTTAGACTAGGACTGAGTCTTGGGAGTACCATTGTCGTCCTACCAGGGTAATTATATATTTATATATGAGTAGTAAAGGTCTTGCTTAGTTATAGATATCGGTATTTGTCTTTCAAGGTAAGAGTTATGCCTTGTGTTGTTTGTCTTGGTCCTATCGGATACTAGGGGTGAGCTATAAGCCCTCTAGTTGCGATATGATCGTCGGGATTGATGTTCCCATCCGTTCTTATGGTGAGATGCAAGCCATAAGTATGAATGTGACATTAGTAGCCACGTCCCGTACAATGTTTGCTAAGTGGTTTTCCAAGTAATGGCTACAGTTTCTATCCTTGTAATTTGCATTGGTTGCTCTCTTACTTAATTGCTTCACATGAGTTGGATTCTAATCTCATATCTATGTTGTATTTCCTTGAAATGCGTGCCCTTGTATAAATGACCGTATTCTTGTCTCTTATATTATTTAATTGTCTCACATGAATAGTTTAACCGTTATCATGCTAATGTTATCTATCTTGTTCCATCTCATTTAATTACCATGTTTAAACATAAACTTGATATCCATATTTTTGTAAGAGTCTTACATGACTTACCTGTTTTAGTTCTTTGTTATGTTCGTTTTGACATTTTGTGGCTGGGAGAACCTTGAGTTACTCCCCACTGACTGTGGCGTTCATGTTTACATGAATGACAGGTATTAGTGGTGCATTCATGGGGTGAAGACATGTGTGAGCTAGCGAGCACTTCGGCCTAGTAGTTGGTTTATTAGGATTGTTTACACCTACCTTTTATTGTATTGTCATTCGAGGGATATATTTTCCCTCACCTCGACTATCGCGTTTGTATAATTTAAAATCTTTATTTCCGCACACTTTATTTATGTTTTAGATTTTGGTGAACCCGCGCTTTAAATTTTTAAAAGTTTCAGAAATTCCCTAAAATTCCGCATTTTATTAGTTATATTTTCCGCTTTATCGCGGGGTGTCACATTGGTATCGAGCTTATGTTGCTGCCGACGCACACACGTGTACCCCAAATTTAAATTTGGACTTGACCTTAAACAATGAATGAGAGATGGGTAGAACTAAGGACCTAAGTTGGTAGTCTTTTTGTGTATGCCTCGTGGTAGGTTCTAACGTGTTTGTTGATTGTCAATTATTTTTGTACCCTTGGATCAATGACCGTGAGCTTACCTATATGGAGGTCAAGACTTGGTGCCTAGTGCCGAAAACTGAAGATTTGTTCAACCTTTGAAGAATGCTTTTTCTTCCTCGAAGATATCTCTCCTTTGTGTACCTTGCCTTATTCTTTACTTCTTGATGTTTATTTCCTCTCCTAAACTTTCTTTTCTTTTTCCTTAGGAGTTAATCTTGTACCCTCCCAACTTGTTCTTTATTCCTTGCTAATCCTCCTTTAACGCCTTTTGGATAGTTCTCTTTTGCGGGATGTTAACCTTGGTTGGATAATTTGGCTTCGTGGTGTTTGTTTGTGGTTGACCTATAACCCTAGCTTTGAGAGGTTGTGATGTTAGAAAGACTTAGCTAGTGTAGTAGGACATACGTGGATGTTTCTTATGCTTAGTTGCTCGACATGAAGTGAGTGTGCTTGATTAATGGAATTATTAGTGTTGTAAAGTGTGAGTTGCATATGTTACTAAGCTTATAGAACTTGGCCTTGTTGTTTATACTTGGAATTTGAGAATTTGGTAACTCGAGTATTGTTGCTCGGGGCTTCGACAGAGCGTAGAGTATGATGAGAGCTTGGAAGGAAACACCTCTAAGACGTTGTTGGTCATTGGTGATGAAAGTGTTACTTGGGAGTTTGAGTTGAGCTTGAGGTTAGCATAGTCGGTGTACGTTGGTGAGTGTTGTGATGATTACATAAGAACCATGTTAGGCGAGAGTTGTTACTTTTGGAATCTCATTTGGGTATTCACTTTGCGGTAATGAGGATTAGTAGCCAGAGTTCTTTGGGATGTAATTATAGTTTAGAGAGTATAACAAGACCTCTTTGGGATGATAGATTACGCCAAAGAACTTTTGAATTGGGATTTCGATTAAGGGTTGTGCCATTCAGAGAAACTCATAGTTGACACTAGTGGGATAAGAATATAACTTTGTTAGAAGCTTTGACCTGATCTCGTGGAGGTTGTTTGTAGATGTTTGAGGATTTGGAGTGGTAAAATTACACTTATAGTGAAGTACTTTGTTTCATGGACTAGATTAGATGTAGAGTAGCATAAGTTATCTTGAGGAATCCTTGGAAGTAATGTGGTTGAGAGATTGATTTTTATTAGGAAGTTTTCGAAACCGTTTAGGATGAGGTAGTGGCGTTTCCTTGCCGTCTAATTTCCCCTTTTCCTTGACCATAAGCGTTACCGTTCATACCGCTCTTTCTCATTTCGTCATGCTCCTCCTTTAAATTGGATCTTTGGTAACCTATAAAACTTCATCTTTGACATCCTTGTTGACCTTACTTCGATTCTTACCCCTAGGAAGTTCATCATGTTTTCTTTGTTGGTTAAGTTTTGACTCTCTTAGCGTACTTTGTATTTATGAAGTCTAAGTTACTTTCCTTTTGACCAATTTCTAAACTTTTCAAACTACCATTTTTGGTTCGTTGTTAAAAAAATTATGTTACTTCTACAAAACTTTGCCTCTTTTAAGGGTTTGAAAATAAAAATTTGATTTAGTTCCCTATTTGTTCCTTGAGTATAGATTTCTTTATCATGATTTTGGTTGCTATATCCGAGTTGCTTTTTAATTTTGCTCAAATTCTAACTAACTTTGGTCTATTTATGATTTATTTGCAAAGTTTGATGTTACATTTCCACGAATTTGACCCCTTTTTGAGTTTAAAAATGAAACTTTTATTTTTATTTTGGCTTTTGCAAAAGAAAATTTGAGTGGATTATCTTTTTCTTTTGGTTTTAACGTTGATGGATGTTAGAACTCGTTATTGGAGACGTTTGATAACTTGTTCTACGCTTGTCGGCAAATTGATTTTTGTCTTAAGTTTGTCCTTGACTTGGAAAGTTAGCGTTCTTGTGTGCACGACAAGAGCAATTTCGTTCCATGAATAAGACTTATACTTTTGAAAACTCTTCATTAATGTATTTTGAAAATATTTTGATTCTCGATTTATACAAACGATTTGCTTTTGACCATATCTTTGATTTGGAATGTGATGTTCTTGAATGCGCAACGAGAGCACTTCTGTTCCTTTGATGAGAATCTGGTTTTTTTCGGAAAATTTTATTTGAATCTTTTGAAAGAATTTTAATTCTTACAATGAGTAACCTTTTAATGTTTTGGTTACCGATTCCGGTTCCAGTGTTATTTTAAATGACCTTTCATTTCTACTTTCAAGTTTCGAGGACGAAACTTTTTTAAAAGATGGGGTGATTGTAACACCCGCGAATTTTTCTTTTTGACAATTAAAATTTATTTAACCGTTTAATTGATTTATTTTATATTTTTAAATTATTTAATTTAATTAATTCATTTTAAAACATAATTTTTATTAAAGCTATAATTTCAAGGCTTAATTTATATAAAAATAAATATTTTGTCGGATAGTATTAATAGGGATAATAATAGTAATTTTCCGTCTTAAATTATAAGTGTATTTCCGTCTAGCAAGATCGTTGCATTTCTATTATAAAGTTGACTCTTTTCGAACCAACCCGATTCCGACAACACATCACATCCACCTAACATCCTACACTCTATTTTTAAAATATCTCATTTATATATATTTATCTTTTATTACTATATATTATTACTATCATCATCATTATTATTATTATTATTATTATTATTATTATTATTATTATTATTATTATTATTATTATTATTATTATTATTATTATTAATGATAATTGGTGTGTGTGGTTATAAAGACCCGACCCCACCCCCCTCTCACCCTCCTTCTTCATTTCTTCACGCACACCAAACGAACGGCGGCGAACAACAAAAAAACACAAAGTGAACCCCATACTCCATTTCCGTCTCATCCAACCTCAGATCCCGCCTCCATTCTCAACGAAATTCGATAAATTTTACACCAATAGCTTCCTCATCTCGTCCTCCTTCTTTATATGTAAAAAAGAGCCAAGCTTTCGTCCTATTTCAATTCGGCCGTCTTACAAAGGATTCGGATTTTGGGTTAATTTCTTCTGTTTTTGGGTTTAAGATCATCCTTGGGCGATTCCTTGGACTTTCAGAGATAAAAAAAAAAGGTAACGGTGATAGGTTACTCGACAAACATGTCGAAATTTCTGTCTTACATGTCGTTTCCGTGTTCTTATTTAATAAAGTTTAATTCTTTACCCTTTTTATTTGTTTGTATGGTAAATGTGTCTCGTTTTGATGCCTGAATGGAACGGCATCGTCCTCTGTTTCTCTGACCGTCGAAATATTGGTCGCGGACTGTTGTTGTGCAATTTTAGTAGTCGAGATAGTGGTTGTGGATTCCTATCACGGTCTGGGTAGGGTCCGTTTTGATGATTTTAGCTGAGTTTTTCCGTCTCAATGATGGGTAAATTGGCCTGTTTCCCTGGTGGTCTTGAGTGTCGTTGGGTTAGCTTTGTTTATTCAGCCGAGAAAGGGGTGTTTACAGTCTGTCCGTGTGCCCTGTTACGGCCTGCACTTCGGCCTGTCCTTGGCGGGTCTGGTGGGCTGTTTTGGGACTGTTTGTTGCTGGTTTTAGGACGATAAAATGTCGTTTTGTAGGACGGGTTTTCTGAGTGGTTCTGGTTGTCTTTTGGGACTGTCTATGTTTGCTTATCTCACTCGTATTTCCATCTTAATCTTGCCTCAAGTGTTGTCTTAAAGTGGGTTGAAGTGGACTGTTTGGGTGTCATTGTTGGAGCCGTGATAGACGGACTTCGTGCTGTTTTGTGGGACTGTTTCGGTGCTATTTTGGGGGCGGTCTTATGCAGATTTCGGGACAGTTTGGGACGGGTAATTGGTGCCTTTCATGGACTGTTTTTGGAGCTGTTTTCGGACAGCCTAGTTGTGGCTGCATTTAGACGGGATTGGGACAGTTTTCACGGTGAGTTTGGGTTGTTGTGGGTGGTAGTGAGCTGTAAAAAGGGGGTGTCCTAATGGTGCCAATGAGTCGTGGTTATGGGTACCCTTAGGCGCCTAGCCTAGTTTATTTGACACGTTTAAATTTCCGGCCCAAGCTTTATATAACGTAATGCGTTAGATATCGTTCATTATTATATAAAATCCTCACATGATTTATAATTGTGGAAATCATTATTTACTCGTCTCATTTATGTATGAAATGCCATGTTCTCTTTTTAATATGAGTTCAATTTAATTATTTATGCTTCGTAAGTAATAAATGGTTTATCTTACATTTGAGTCGCTTATAATTAAATTCTTGTTTTGCCTATCATAAATGGCCTATCTCCATTTACTTACATTTTTTTATTCAATTGACAAGTATTCTCAAGTAATGGGTTACTTATTCATATTCATGATTATGATTTGGCATGAAATGTCTCACTTGGATTATCATCGGTTCATTATATGTAGTAGTCTCATTCCAAGTTGATTCGTATCGCTTGGTTGAGTCGTGTTCGTGATAATGCCTTTATGCTATACCGTATTGCTTGACTTATCTTTACGCCTCTTTCGGACTGTCCTGCCGATTGTGGGTTTAACTCATATCTTCCGCCTCTTTCGGATCATCTGCCGATTGTGGGTTCTCGATTTCCGATCTGTCTTGAGTCTTGGATGCGGACTGTTCGCCGCATGTCGAATCGGGGACCGTTCGCGCCCGAGAGTCTCGGCGGCGATTTAGACTAGGACCGAGTCTTGGGAGTACCATTGTCGTCCTACCAGGGGAATTATATATTTATATATGAGTAGTAAAGGTCTTGCTTGGTTATAGATATCGGTATTTGTCTTTCAAGGTAAGAGTTATGCCTTGTGTTGTTTGTCTTGGTCCTATCGGATACTAGGGGTGAGCTATAAGCCCTCTAGTTGCGATATGATCGTCGGGATTGATGTTCCCATCCGTTCTTATGGTGAGATGCAAGCCATAAGTATGAATGTGACATTAGTAGCCACGTCCTGTACAATGTTTGCTAAGTGGTTTTCCAAGTAATGGCTACGGTTTCTATCCTTGTAATTTGCATTGGTTGCTCTCTTACTTAATTGCTTCTCATGAGTTGGATTCTAATCTCATATCTATGTTGTATTTCCTTGAAATGCGTGCCCTTGTATAAATGACCGTATTCTTGTCTCTTATATTATTTAATTGTCTCACATGAATAGTTTAACCGTTATCATGCTAATGTTATCTATCTTGTTCCATCTCATTTAATTACCATGTTTAAACATAAACTTGATATCCATATTTTTGTAAGAGTCTTACATGACTTACCTGTTTTAGTTCTTTGTTATGTTCGTTTTGACATTTTGTGGCTGGGAGAACCTTGAGTTACTCCCCACTGACTGTGGCGTTCATGTTTACATGAATGACAGGTATTAGTGGTGCATTCATGGGGTGAAGACATGTGTGAGCTAGCGAGCACTTCGTCCTAGTAGTTGGTTTATTAGGATTGTTTACACCTACCTTTTATTGTATTGTCATTCGAGGGATATATTTTCCCTCACCTCGACTATCGCGTTTGTATAATTTAAAATCTTTATTTCCGCACACTTTATTTATGTTTTAGATTTTGGTGAACCCGCGCTTTAAATTTTTAAAAGTTTCAGAAATTCCCTAAAATTCCGCATTTTATTAGTTATATTTTCCACTTTATCGCGGGGTGTCACAGTTGGTATCAGAGCTTATGTTGCTGCCGACGCACACACGTGTACCCCAAATTTAAATTTGGACTTGACCTTAAACAATGAATGAGAGATGGGTAGAACTAAGGACCTAAGTTGGTAGTCTTTTTGTGTATGCCTCGTGGTAGGTTCTAACGTGTTTGTTGATTGTCAATTATTTTTGTACCCTTGGATCAATGACCATGAGCTTACCTATATGGAGGTCAAGACTTGGTGCCTAGTGCCGAAAACTGAAGATTTGTTCAACCTTTGAAGAATGCTTTTTCTTCCTCGAAGATATCTCTCCTTTGTGTACCTTGCCTTATTCTTTACTTCTTGATGTTTATTTCCTCTCCTAAACTTTCTTTTCTTTTTCCTTAGGAGTTAATCTTGTACCCTCCCAACTTGTTCTTTATTCCTTGCTAATCCTCCCTTAACGCCTTTTGGATAGTTCTCTTTTGCGGGATGTTAACCTTGGTTGGATAATTTGGCTTCGTGGTGTTTGTTTGTGGTTGACCTATAACCCTAGCTTTGAGAGGTTGTGATGTTAGAAAGACTTAGCTAGTGTAGTAGGACATACGTGGATGTTTCTTATGCTTAGTTGCTCGACATGAAGTGAGTGTGCTTGATTAATGGAATTATTAGTGTTGTAAAGTGTGAGTTGCATATGTTACTAAGCTTATAGAACTTGGCCTTGTTGTTTATACTTGGAATTTGAGAATTTGGTAACTCGAGTATTGTTGCTCGGGGCTTCGACAGAGCGTAGAGTATGATGAGAGCTTGGAAGGAAACACCTCTAAGACGTTGTTGGTCATTGGTGATGAAAGTGTTACTTGGGAGTTTGAGTTGAGCTTGAGGTTAGCATAGTCGGTGTACGTTGGTGAGTGTTGTGATGATTACATAAGAACCATGTTAGGCGAGAGTTGTTACTTTTGGAATCTCATTTGGGTATTCACTTTGCGGTAATGAGGATTAGTAGCCAGAGTTCTTTGGGATGTAATTATAGTTTAGAGAGTATAACAAGACCTCTTTGGGATGATAGATTACGCCAAAGAACTTTTGAATTGGGATTTCGATTAAGGGTTGTGCCATTCAGAGAAACTCATAGTTGACACTAGTGGGATAAGAATATAACTTTGTTAGAAGCTTTGACCTGATCTCGTGGAGGTTGTTTGTAGATGTTTGAGGATTTGGAGTGGTAAAATTACACTTATAGTGAAGTACTTTGTTTCATGGACTAGATTAGATGTAGAGTAGCATAAGTTATCTTGAGGAATCCTTGGAAGTAATGTGGTTGAGAGATTGATTTTTATTAGGAAGTTTTCGAAACCGTTTAGGATGAGGTAGTGGCGTTTCCTTGCCGTCTAATTTCCCCTTTTCCTTGACCATAAGCGTTACCGTTCATACCGCTCTTTCTCATTTCGTCATGCTCCTCCTTTAAATTGGATGCTGGTAACCTATAAAACTTCATCTTTGACATCCTTGTTGACCTTACTTCGATTCTTACCCCTAGGAAGTTCATCATGTTTTCTTTGTTGGTTAAGTTTTGACTCTCTTAGCGTACTTTGTATTTATGAAGTCTAAGTTACTTTCCTTTTGACCAATTTCTAAACTTTTCAAACTACCATTTTTGGTTCGTTGTTAAAAAAATTATGTTACTTCTACAAAACTTTGCCTCTTTTAAGGGTTTGAAAATAAAAATTTGATTTAGTTCCCTATTTGTTCCTTGAGTATAGATTTCTTTATCATGATTTTGGTTGCTATATCCGAGTTGCTTTTTAATTTTGCTCAAATTCTAACTAACTTTGGTCTATTTATGATTTATTTGCAAAGTTTGATGTTACATTTCCACGAATTTGACCCCTTTTTGAGTTTAAAAATGAAACTTTTATTTTTATTTTGGCTTTTGCAAAAGAAAATTTGAGTGGATTATCTTTTTCTTTTGGTTTTAACGTTGATGGATGTTAGAACTCGTTATTGGAGACGTTTGATAACTTGTTCTACGCTTGTCGGCAAATTGATTTTTGTCTTAAGTTTGTCCTTGACTTGGAAAGTTAGCGTTCTTGTGTGCACGACAAGAGCAATTTCGTTCCATGAATAAGACTTATACTTTTGAAAACTCTTCATTAATGTATTTTGAAAATATTTTGATTCTCGATTTATACAAACGATTTGCTTTTGACCATATCTTTGATTTGGAATGTGATGTTCTTGAATGCGCAACGAGAGCACTTCTGTTCCTTTGATGAGAATCTGGTTTTTTTTGGAAAATTTTATTTGAATCTTTTGAAAGAATTTTAATTCTTACAATGAGTAACCTTTTAATGTTTTGGTTCTGACCGATTCAGTGTTATTTTAAATGACCTTTCATTTCTACTTTCAAGTTTCGAGGACGAAACTTTTTTAAAAGATGGGGTGATTGTAACACCCGCGAATTTTTCTTTTTGACAATTAAAATTTATTTAACCGTTTAATTGATTTATTTTATATTTTTAAATTATTTAATTTAATTAATTCATTTTAAAACATAATTTTTATTAAAGCTATAATTTCAAGGCTTAATTTATATAAAAATAAATATTTTGTCGGATAGTATTAATAGGGATAATAATAGTAATTTTCCGTCTTAAATTATAAGTGTATTTCCGTCTAGCAAGATCGTTGCATTTCTATTATAAAGTTGACTCTTTTCGAACCAACCCGATTCCGACAACACATCACATCCACCTAACATCCTACACTCTATTTTTAAAATATCTCATTTATATATATTTATCTTTTATTACTATATATTATTACTATCATCATCATCATTATTATTATTATTATTATTATTATTATTATTATTATTATTATTATTATTATTATTATTATTATTATTAATGATAATTGGTGTGTGTGGTTATAAAGACCCGACCCCACCCCCTCTCATCCCTCCTTCTTCATTTCTTCACGCTGCACCAAACGAACAGCAGCAGGAACAACAAAAACACAGTGAACCCCATACTCCATTTCCGTCTCATCCAACCTCAGATCCCGCCTCCATTCTCAACCAAATTCGATAAATTTTACACCAATAGCTTCCTCATCTCGTCCTCCTTCTTTATATGTAAAAAAGAGCCAAGCTTTCGTCCTATTTCAATTCGGCCGTCTTACAAAGGATTCGGATTTTGGGTTAATTTCTTCTGTTTTTGGGTTTAAGATCATCCTTGGGCGATTCCTTGGACTTTCAGAGATAAAAAAAAAAAGGTAACGGTGATAGGTTACTCGACAAACATGTCGAAATTTCTGTCTTACATGTCGTTTCCGTGTTCTTATTTAATAAAGTTTAATTCTTTACCCTTTTTATTTGTTTGTATGGTAAATGTGTCTCGTTTTGATGCCTGAATGGAACGGCATCGTCCTCTGTTTCTCTGACCGTCGAAATATTGGTCGCGGACTGTTGTTGTGCAATTTTAGTAGTCGAGATAGTGGTTGTGGATTCCTATCCGGTCTGGGTAGGGTCCGTTTTGATGATTTTAGCTGAGTTTTTCCGTCTCAATGATGGGTAAATTGGCCTGTTTCCCTGGTGGTCTTGAGTGTCGTTGGGTTAGCTTTGTTTATTCAGCCGAGAAAGGGGTGTTTACAGTCTGTCCGTGTGCCCTGTTACGGCCTGCACTTCGGCCTGTCCTTGGCGGGTCTGGTGGGCTGTTTTGGGACTGTTTGTTGCTGGTTTTAGGACGATAAAATGTCGTTTTGTAGGACGGGTTTTCTGAGTGGTTCTGGTTGTCTTTTGGGACTGTCTATGTTTGCTTATCTCACTCGTATTTCCATCTTAATCTTGCCTCAAGTGTTGTCTTAAAGTGGGTTGAAGTGGACTGTTTGGGTGTCATTGTTGGAGCCGTGATAGACGGACTTCGTGCTGTTTTGTGGGACTGTTTCGGTGCTATTTTGGGGGCGGTCTTATGCAGATTTCGGGACAGTTTGGGACGGGTAATTGGTGCCTTTCATGGACTGTTTTTGGAGCTGTTTTCGGACAGCCTAGTTGTGGCTGCATTTAGACGGGATTGGGACAGTTTTCACGGTGAGTTTGGGTTGTTGTGGGTGGTAGTGAGTCAGTAAAAGGGGGTGTCCGAATGGTGCCAATGAGTCGTGGTTATGGGTACCCTTAGGCGCCTAGCTTAGTTTATTTGACACGTTTAAATTTCCGGCCCAAGCTTTATATAACGTAATGCGTTAGATATCGTTCATTATTATATAAAATCCTCACATGATTTATAATTGTGGAAATCATTATTTACTCGTCTCATTTATGTATGAAATGCCATGTTCTCTTTTTAATATGAGTTCAATTTAATTATTTATGCTTCGTAAGTAATAAATGGTTTATCTTACATTTGAGTCGCTTATAATTAAATTCTTGTTTTGCCTATCATAAATGGCCTATCTCCATTTATTTACATTTTTTTATTCAATTGACAAGTATTCTCAAGTAATGGGTTACTTATTCATATTCATGATTATGATTTGGCATGAAATGTCTCACTTGGATTATCATCGGTTCATTATATGTAGTAGTCTCATTCCAAGTTGATTCGTATCGCTTGGTTGAGTCGTGTTCGTGATAATGCCTTTATGCTATACCGTATTGCTTGACTTATCTTTACGCCTCTTTCGGACTGTCCTGCCGATTGTGGGTTTAACTCATATCTTCCGCCTCTTTCGGACTGTCCTGCCGATTGTGGGTTCTCGATTTCCGATCTGTCTTCGAGTCTTGGATGCGGACTGTTCTGCCGCATGTCGAATCGGGGACCGTTCTGCCCCGAGAGTCTGGCCAGATTTAGACTAGGACTGAGTCTTGGGAGTACCATTGTCGTCCTACCAGGGTAATTATATATTTATATATGAGTAGTAAAGGTCTTGCTTGGTTATAGATATCGGTATTTGTCTTTCAAGGTAAGAGTTATGCCTTGTGTTGTTTGTCTTGGTCCTATCGGATACTAGGGGTGAGCTATAAGCCCTCTAGTTGCGATATGATCGTCGGGATTGATGTTCCCATCCGTTCTTATGGTGAGATGCAAGCCATAAGTATGAATGTGACATTAGTAGCCACGTCCCGTACAATGTTTGCTAAGTGGTTTTCCAAGTAATGGCTACAGTTTCTATCCTTGTAATTTGCATTGGTTGCTCTCTTACTTAATTGCTTCACATGAGTTGGATTCTAATCTCATATCTATGTTGTATTTCCTTGAAATGCGTGCCCTTGTATAAATGACCGTATTCTTGTCTCTTATATTATTTAATTGTCTCACATGAATAGTTTAACCGTTATCATGCTAATGTTATCTATCTTGTTCCATCTCATTTAATTACCATGTTTAAACATAAACTTGATATCCATATTTTTGTAAGAGTCTTACATGACTTACCTGTTTTAGTTCTTTGTTATGTTCGTTTTGACATTTTGTGGCTGGGAGAACCTTGAGTTACTCCCCACTGATTGTGGCGTTCATGTTTACATGAATGACAGGTATTAGTGGTGCATTCATGGGGTGAAGACATGTGTGAGCTAGCGAGCACTTCGGCCTAGTAGTTGGTTTATTAGGATTGTTTACACCTACCTTTTATTGTATTGTCATTCGAGGGATATATTTTCCCTCACCTCGACTATCGCGTTTGTATAATTTAAAATCTTTATTTCCGCACACTTTATTTATGTTTTAGATTTTGGTGAACCCGCGCTTTAAATTTTTAAAAGTTTCAGAAATTCCCAAAAATTCCGCATTTTATTAGTTATATTTTCCGCTTTATCGCGGGGTGTCACAGCCCCTACAATGAAGAACACGAGAATTGAAGAATGAAATTGATACGGGTTACAAAGTACCCACGGATGGACCTGAATCCGTGTGGTCAAGGAGGAATCCGAGCGGCCAAATGGACAATCCGCTCGTCCTGAAGAAACCCGAGCGTCCAAGTTACCAGACGCTCGTCTGGTAGAGCTGCAGAAATCAAAAATCTGGTCTGACTGTGAATCCGAGCGTCTCAGCTGATTAACCACTCGTCTCATTCTGGACGGTCGTCCTTCAAGAAAGACGCTCGTCTTTTTGCTGCAAAATTTTGGGATTTTTCACTGTAAAGGAATTCGAGCGTCCACCCAGAAAGACGCTCGTCTCACCATGAAGAATCCGCTCGTCTTTCCAGGAATCCGCTCGTCCTGTGGCGTCTTTTTCTGAGCCAAATTTTGAAGAATCCGAGCGTCCTGACACCTGGTCCGCTCGTTTTCCCCTGCAGTTTCAAATGTAACGGGTCTTTTTAGAACCCTCTTCTCCCTTTCCTTCTCATTTCTTCAACATACAAACACTACCCAAAACCCAAAAACCCTCATCCTCTCCATCAACAAAAACAAATTTCCTCAACCAAAATCAACCAAATCAAATCCAAACTTCCTCACAACAAAAATTAATCACTCCTTTTGGAACAACAAGTGATTCAAACACCAAAATCTTCAAACCTTTGAGTCGATTTTCAAGATACAAGGCAACATTCTTTTCATCCTAAATCGATTTGGGTATCACTAAAAATTGAAGATTTCAATCTTTCATTGGCGTGATCAAGCAAAGGAGAATGGCAAGAACTAAAGGAGGCAACAAGGCACCCCAAAAGAAGACACTTTCCAAAAGGTAACTAGCTCTTCATGCAAAACAATTGTCAAAGGCTTTGGTAATCCACAATGCAAGGTTGGAGGTTCAACAACAAGACCCCCCTATGGAAGCTACAACATCAACAACTCCGGTCATTGACCAATTATCCAATTATCCGGAGGTAATTTTCACTTCCGACTCCCATAGGGAGAAATTCATTCACTTTACTAAGAAAACCATCATGCCTACTAAGTTTATTTGTGAAGATGCATTGTCAAAGTTGGGTGTTATTGAACAAACCAAAACCTTCTTTGAGTCTATGGGATTGGGAAAATTGTTTACAATGAAAGAATTGACATACCCCTCCCTCACCTTGGAATTTTTAAGTTCTTTGAAAGTCACAAGGGTGGAGACTCAAACCAACATCGAGTTTCGTCTTTAAAATGTTGATAGACGAATAACTTATGGCGAATTGGGTAAGATATTAGGCCTTAGTGATAACCCGAAATATACAAAGATTCTTATTAAGTATGACCCCGCTCCTCTTTGGATGATAATTTCCAGAAAGAAATTCATACGCTTTCATGATTGTCGTGCTCTCTTAGTCCACCATCCGGGCATTAGAGTATGGCATAAGGTCATTGGGAATACTTTGATAGCTAGAAATGACACAAATAATCTTACCAAACTCGATTTTATTCTTCTTGAGTCGCCCTTGAACATTGGGAGGGAATTTACCAAGCCATACAATGCTTTAAGACTCTTGGTTGAACGATGGCTTAATGTCGATTGTGGCAAACAAGGCACCGCCTTTATTGTCAATGGAGGACTAGTTACCCATTTGGCTAAGCATTTTAACCGGAATTTCAATAAAAACAACACTTATGTGCTGGTTAAAGGAGGCCATCTTATTCATTTGGACACCATAATTCACAAGTTTAAGTGGGTCAAGCACGACACTCTTGACAACAAATATGGGTGGTTAACAAATGAAGCTAGATCCTTCACCTTGCCTTCCAACATTTGCCGATTGAATGTTCACCGATCAAACTACCTTCTCCCACTCTCCAAAGAGACCGAATATATCATTCAACAATAAAGGGGCAAAATTTCCGAGCCCTCCTCCTCCATTATCACCCCACCTTACCCATTTGAATACCACGAGTTCAAACCCAAATATGTCGAAGTGGGAAATGATTACTTGACTCTACTCATGAGGGAAATGCATAAACAAGCTTACAATGATAGAGTGGATGCTTACAAGGCCCAATATCCACCCCTCCTACATCTAGCTAGGCAAGGACTTCTTGATCCGTCTTGTCCTTTGCCTAGTTTGGCGGATAGGGAAGTATTCTTTCCTAGCATTTCT
Organism: Silene latifolia; assembly: GCF_048544455.1. Classification (NCBI taxonomy): domain Eukaryota; kingdom Viridiplantae; phylum Streptophyta; class Magnoliopsida; order Caryophyllales; family Caryophyllaceae; genus Silene; species Silene latifolia. The sequence goes on from NC_133526.1 coordinate 158,198,235, forward strand.
AGTGGTGGTAGACCGGGTGGAGAGGAGATGGTTTTTGAAGAGGGTGGTGACCAAGAAGGAGAAGAAGAAGAGGTTCAAGAAGAAGAAGTCGAAGAAGAGGAAGAGGAAAGTGAGGAAGAACAAGCAAGTGAAAGTGAGAGTGGACATGATTCCACATCTATGGAGGTTGATGATGCCTCAAGAGAGGAAGATGATGATGATGATGATACGATGGGTGAAGATTAGCAAACTTTGGAGGCTCCTACATTCTTACATCTCCCTTATGGTTTGTCTACTTCTCTTGTTTTTATTTTATCTTGATAATTTTATTGGAGTCCTAGCAACGTTGGAGGACTAACACCTTGGCTTCATTAAGGTGTTCATTATTATTGTTCCCGACTTGTAAAATCCAAAATGACAATCTTTAGTTTCATGCATTGCATTCCATGTGCATGAACTCCCCCGAAATTCTTGCATTAGAAATAATGTCTATTTTGGTTTGGGGAAGTCCATGCATATGCATTGGGAGCTAATTTAAATTATACTCTCCGCCATAACAAAAACACATGCATCATGTAGTGTAGTTTAGTATAGTTTGCATTTAGTTTAAAAATCATGCATATTCATTGCATAATCCGAACGTCCTGATCTCAAGTCGGGCAACCCGAGGCTAAATCTATGGGTGTCCCGACGACGGGACGGGCGAATCCTCAAGCAGCACGAGCGTCCAACATAGGCCGGCCGTGAGACTCCTCATGGGACTTGTGAGGTGTTAATCTTCATCTTAGGGACTTAATTGTCATTCAAGCCCTTAGCTACCCTTATTCCTGTACTTAGTATAAATAATACTCCATTGTATTAGGAGATGAGCACCAAGTCATTAGATTAGATTAGAAATCAATTATCTTAATTACATCTTAATCCTTTCCTAATTATTGTTCAAGAACTTTAGATATAGTTGGGTAATTTGAAGATTATATTGGAAATTATTGAAGAATTGACAACTCTTCATCATCAATCAAGTTTCCTTCTATTATCCTTTACATTCTATTTTGATCATCCTAAGTTGGTACCATTTCTTTACTCCTTACTTAATCTTTGTTTAGTATCTTACTCTTCTATCATGTTCAAGTTTGTTAATATGTTTGACATCATTATTAGCATGCTTTCTATGATCATGAGTGAGTAGTCCCTTAGCTAGGGTTAATGGGGGATTAGGGGAACTAAACATGGGGGTAGATCCATACTTAATCTAATATGTTTTCATAAGATTGCTTCCTTGTTGTAGTTTCAACTTATGCACATGTTATGCTTGATGAATTTCTTGATTGACAACCTTGCACGAATCTCTTACCCATTCAACAAGACTTGTAAGATATAAACTAACTCAAGGCTTGTTAGACAATGCATATAGTTGAATAGGAAGAAACTAAGTCGACTTGTAGGTGTTGTACAGTCTTGACCGACTCGGCTCCGGGACCCAAATCTTCCTAGGAATTATAAGACATAAACTAACTCGATTCCACTACAACAATAATTTGCTTGTATCTATGTAAACATGTTTATATGATCACCACCATGAATCCCCTATAAACCCATGATACCCTTGTGTTAGAGTATGTGCCTCAACAATAGTGCGATCACATATTAAATCTCGTAATAAGAATACAAAAGGGATGATTCAATTATATAGTCAACTGATCAACATTAATCGGTAATGATTGGCTAACTAGAGTTTGTCATTACTGTCGTTTGATGGTGGTGATCAGTTGATCCCTTAAGGTCACACCTATAGGTCGATTCCCAAACTGTAAAGTTAATTAAGCGTATATTGATACAGATTAATTAAATCCTTAAATTGAACAAATTTATTTATAAGTGAGAATTTTATATCTTATTGTAATGTGATTAAATAAGATTAAATTTAGTAATTAATATGTTACATTACTAAAATTGGTTAATGTTTATGAAACATTTGAGATAAGAGTAATTAGTTAGTTATAATTAAAAAATATTATAGATTATATTAACTAAATCTTAAATGACCCATTTTATATACATATAATTGTGAATTACTACTTAAGTTGTTAAGTTTAATTAATTGATTATGTAATGATATTTAATTTGTTAAATATGCATACATTATCTAATAAACATGTCATGTGTCACATGTCACACATTATATGACAATTGACAAATTATGAAAAATAAAATGGAATCCATTTTAGAATGTGGGGGCCGAAATATTGGGTGGTTAAGGGAAATAATGGGTGTTCTTATTTATGCACTAAACACCACCATTATCTTACAAGCCTAGATACCTAGCTATAGTATTGATAAGACAAAAAGCATGAGCATGCCTCTTTTGTGATGATGTAAACCGTGCCACCCCCCCCCCCCCCTCCCTTAAAGATGAGATAGAGTTCTCATCCCCCTACTACTAAGAGAATAAAAACTCTCTTTAATTTTCCCTCCAAAAGCATCTACCTAAATAAAGAAATAAGTAAAACCTTCTTTCATTAAATTTTTATCTTCTTAATGAATATATTCCTATAATTAAACTCTAATCTTTTAATTAAATTCATAATTATGATTTTTTCATTAAAATAAAATAAAATTAGTATTAAACTTTAAGTTGCTAATTAAATTATTCAGTAATGCAATAATTATTACGCTAGACAATAACTTGATACAAACTTACTACTATGTATTACCTTTGTGATAAAAAAAACAAATTCATTAAAAAAAATTCACTAACTTAACTTAATTCTCTTTGATTAGTGTTTCATTTCAATTTTTTTGTTTCATATATGAAAGTACAATGGAGTGAAATATTAAATATTAATAAGACGCAAATTTAAAGTATAAATAATACACTAAAAAAAAAAAAAACTCTAAATACCGCGCATGCATTGCGTGGGATCTATACTAGTGTTTATTATGATGATAAGTCTAATGCTCATTTTTATCTCTAACTCCTCTCTCATAAAAATATGTTTTTATGTATAATTTGTTCTAAAAATCTAATATTACCATAAGATTACTAGTGTAGTAATAATATGAATATTAGAAATAATATTTAAGGTTACTAATCCTATTATCTAGTTAATAATAGTATTAGTGTTTGGGTAAGAGTCTTGGGTGCAACTATGAGGAGACATTCTACTTTGAATGTTTGAAGATTTTGGAAGATCATCCAAAATGGTAATAACTCAAGATCTAGTTTTGGAAGGAGTTCAAAACTAGTGCCCTTAAATTTGTCCATATGATGTAAGAACATCAATTTCTTCTTCTCATTTTGTTAAATTAATCTTGCATGCAACTAGATCCACTAGTATATAAATTATGGGTAATTTTTAATATGATTAGATGAGTCTTATAGGGGTATTTGAACCTAACAGTTGGCATCAAGAGCTTTGGTGTTGCATGCATAATCGGTTTAGTTTTTCCGAGTTAAATGTAACTTAATTAAAACTAGATATTTTAGATTTATAATGATAAACCACGAAATTTTTTGCATGTAATATATTCGGGTTCTAAAATATTTTTAGGTCATATTGATGATTTATGGATGATTATTGCTTATTTTAATGATTTTTAGTGAAATAATTACATTTTATTGAGTAAAATGAACTTTTATTTACTAAAAATAGCTAAACTTTACAAATGACCGTGATTTTTTAGTATGACCTCACATGCATAGTTTACTTATTAATTTCGTATTAATGTGATTAATATTGCATGATTTATGATTTTAATGTGATAAAAATGGTATAAATGGAGGTTAAATGACTAAAAATAGTTAAACTTTAAAACAGGCCATGAAATTTTAATATGATATCACATGCATATTTTACAGATTGTATGTAAACTTTGAGATAAATGTGATTTACTATACATGATTTATAATTTTAATAGTTAAAATGATATAAATAATGACTATTTTTTAGCAAAAATAGCTAAAGTAAATTTTATGGCATGAATTATTTCCCAAATGTTAAATATATGATATGGACATCAGATCTAAAGTTGAATAATTAATTTTGATTGATTTGAAATGTTTATTGATTTTTATGTGATAAAATCGATAAAAGGGCAACTTTATTAGTCATAAAAATTAATTAAAAATTTTGATTGAAATTTTGCCATTTCCAGATTCTGGAAATTTTTTAATAATGTTCAAAATTTTTATTTTTATTTTTTCATAATTTTTATGTTTAATTTGGATTAAATGGTAAAAGTTATGATTTATATGATTTTTAATTAAGTAAATTATAAATATTTTGTGGGCAAATTTTATTGAGTTTTTGGAATCTTGATAATATTCCAATATTTTCAAAATGTGATTTCGAATTTTTTTAAATTGTTGTGATTTATTTGTAATTATTTCATAATTGTTATGATTAAAAGAAGTTTAATAAGCAATAATACAAAACCAAGTTGAATTATTGTCAAAAATTGAGTAAACACTAATTTTGAGTCCTAAGAGAGTTAGGATAATTAACTTGTGCTAAAATTTGATTTATGTATTGATTTGTGACTTTAATAAGTTATTATCACGCATTTCCATAGAACCGGATTATATACGATATAAGGTTTAAGTAGGGCCACTTGGCACATTAATTTGGCATGTTAATCACATATAATAATGCTGCATTTTTATTGATGAATGTCATATTTTATTTATGTGATTTTGAATTATGTAATTTATCTTAGTATGGCCTTAGTTTTAATCGGTATTACCCGTAATGTAAGGGAACACCGATTCGGTTGTAATTTTAATATGATCTCATGTCACTTTTATTTTTACTAGATTCATTTTTATAAATGTATAATAGAAATGCTATGTAATTTTATTATTATTTGTAATTCCGGAGTTCCTTCAAGACGGTGCCAATCGGAAAGGCGTTCGGATCAAGACTGAGTCCTTGGGAAGCGTGCCACTTGAAGTTCAAGGGACCAATGGAGTTGGTTTTCGAATTTGTAAATAGATTATTAGATTTTATATTTTAGGAAGGCCATACTAGGAAATTTATTTATTGCTTTGCATTTTTTCTTTATATGTTTGTATGCATTGCCAAATCGCCATAAATTAAACATGCATATCATATCGAGTATTCGACCGCGTCAATTATAATTATCGTTAGTTCAAAATTTTACTAAACTTAAATTTGATAGATAATAAATTGACTCGACCTCACGTTTTTAAAAGATTGAGACTTAGCCTTACCAAATAGTAAGAACCCATGAATCTCAATTTCATAAGGAGTACAATACGATTTTTCGGGGTACTTTCATTTGACGTTGGGTATGTGGGGTAATAAATAGTTTTTACACTTCAAAAATTTGGTTGATCTCAACAAAGGTATTTGCGACCGTAGCCGCAATAGGTTCGGGCTAAAGATGAACTTAACGTAAATTCATCGACCAAGAGTTCTAATTGTAGAATCGGTTAAAAGGGTTAACCCATCAAGTTATATTAATAAGTGGTGTAGAGGGTCCGTAGGCTCACATCCAAAGTTAATATGAATTTTGGGTCTCAGAATCATTTATATAATTGGGTGAAGGTCATTATATAAATGCTAAAACTTGCGAAAAAGTTTTATATATTACGATGAATGTTCATTTTTCCCACTATTTCGTTGTTTTAATGTTGTTCTATTTTATTACTCCTTATCATATACGATATCAATTCGATTGTAACACGAGTCTCCGCTAAACCACTATTACTAATGACAAATGGAATCTCTTTCTAAATCCTCAAATGAACCGTTTAAAATAGGGCATGGACTAGTTTCACAGGAATCGTTCTATTCCATAGAACTCCATAGGACTTGTCCTATGTCATATAAGATTAGCATCTTAAATTCCTAACATACATATGTATGATTTCTTGTGAAGAAATATGACTAGAGGTAATGATTAGTCAAAATATATTTTGATAATATCTTCTATGCATCCACGGTTCAAAAGTCTTATTGCTCAACCTAAACACTTGTCATCAAGCACTTAAGTTGTTAAGAATATGACAATGTTAAATTGGTAAATTGAGTTGCTAGAAATTTTGATTAACCAAATACCACAATAGAGTTCATCCTTGTGAAGGATTAACTAGGAATTTATATGAAGATAAGTCTTCATCAAGTAGAAATTCTTGAAGTCAGTGGGACCAATAAGAAGTAAGTACCTATCTTAATTGTTAAGGATAGAACTAGGCTCGAAAGAGAAGGTGTTAGACACTAAAATAGAGACAAACCCTAAATAAGTAAAGATCAAGGAAGTTGATCATGTGACTCCAACATATTCCTTCCTGAATATCTATGACATTGACATAACATTCTTGCTAATTACCACATCATGAGTATTTGATACAAAATTGTGGATTTCATCATAATATTTGGTATTATCGCGTGACGACTAGCAAGAATGTTGTAGTGTACTCATTTTAGTTTAGATATGTACCTCAATAATTGTTATGATGTACAATATGTCTAAGTAAGAATATAATTTAAGTTTTTGTATAAAACGCAAAGGGTTTCTCTATTATGTAATTAAAACAAGCGTTGTGCCGTAACATACCACGATTAAGTTTATGGTGAGACTATAAAAATCAAGGTAATTATATTCAAACTAGAAATAAAATATATCTACAAGACTCAAGTTGGTGACCCTAATCATTTATAAGTTGGTGACCCCAATCATTTATCAATTCTCGATTGAAAATCACATTTAGAAACTACTTTTGACTAGTCTCCCAAACCATTTGACTGGGAATCTTTTGGTTTGTGCGAATCTTGTATTCAAAGCAAGATAATTCATGACTTTCTCTTGAAAAAGATTATGAATAGAGCAAGATATTCGCCTTATTTACACTTTGAAGTGTATGGTCGAATACAATTTCAATCAGAGAAGGTTATTACTTCTTCATCTCTTTTACCAACGAATTAGGAAGATACTTGATATCCACAATGAGGTAAGAAGAGAAATTTTTTAAATAAATTCAATGAATGTTTAAAAGTAACAAAACCTAGAGATCATAAAAACAAAGTATTATTACTTTGTTAAGGTAGGGAACAATAAAGTGATGACTTTTATCTGCACCAAAAAGAGTGTGATATGGTATCACAAGTTCACTTTCATTATGATATGATTGAATCTTTACATTGTAGTTGGAGGTAGTTTTTGTTATAAAATTTTCATGGCATTGTAATTTTCCACTAATATAAAACATGGTTAAAGCAATCATCTACTTTTCATATGAGATATGGTTAGGCATGGTACCTAGATTGTAGCTTGTTTCGATAGTAAACATCTGCTCTCTCTTCCTACATAATCACAAGAACAAAGGGTTTGTGGCTCGTGATGCTGCCTATTAAAGAAAAGAGGATTATTTCTTAAAGACAGAGTGGGAGAAAATGTTCAAGAGCCACAAAATTAGAATAAGACGTAGGAAGATATTCCTTTTTGAGGTCAAAATCAGTAATTATTTCTGCGAAATCTAAAGTGGACAGGAGTCATGTTATTTTTGAAAGTAACAAACCTGTAACTTATTAAGATGCTTTAACTAGTTTCAACTCCGCAAAAGTCCGAAATGAGCATAAACATGAAAATTTTTATTTAGCTTAGTTGGTTGGTGGCAAAGGGTTTTGCACGCAACAACAATAACGCTTCATTAAAATTCGGATTTTATAGTTGGATTTAAAAATTATCTTGTATGAGTTTTGAAAATCGCAACTATCCTAAGGTAGGATGAAAACTTAAGAAGAAGTCTTAAGAAGAAGTAAAGGAGTTGAATTGTAATTTTTGATCATGTGATAAACTTTTCTCGAATTGTCGAGTAGTTCTGTTTATACATGGAGTTTAGTGGGAGTAATGTGGTGTTACTAGTCTTATATGTAAGAGACATATTGATCATTGTGAATGATGGAAGACTTAGGAGAAGAATAATACATCTCTAATGTATCCAGACCTATAAAGATAGTTCTAAGAGGATATTAACGTTAAATGAATATTCTTATGTTAATAAGAATCTTGCCAAATTCAAAAGTATTGAACATGTAGAAATTGAATCCACATGCTTCCGCTGCGGGATTAATTCATTACGCTAAGATGTATCACCATTCTTAAAATTTGTATACTTGGAGTATGACGAGAAGTTATAAATCGAATCTTTAAGAGAAGTCTCTATATAGCCACATAGTTCATTAGTTAGTACTCAGGAAGTACTAAAGACATGAAGCTAAGCATTTAGAAATGAGATGGATTTATGTGCAAGGAGTTACACAAAAACCATATTTTAAACACATAAGGATGGCTAGAGAACCATCTTGGCTATATTATTTAAGGAGGATATTTGCTAGAAACGTCCTAGGCAGTTGAACAATGAGATATACACAACGGAAATTTAGTACACTTGCAATAATGAGATATGCAAGAAGTAAGGGATGATATTAGGATTCGGTTTTGTGAATTGGAGGAACTATGATAGTTCGTTCCAATACCCGAAGGTCCTATCCCTACTCACTGTGAGGACAGTGGGAGTTATTTAAGGCAAGAGAGCCTATGTCCATATTGGATCTAGACACGTACTCAAAGAAGTTCTTATAATACAAGATTATACACAAGAATGGGAAATAGTATATAGTTAGGTTAGGGAAAGTGCAAATTGTTGCTAAAACTTGCTAACAAAGGCCTTTTCATAGGCTAAGCATGATAAGTCATGCCATTTCAATTGAGTTGAGATGTATAGTTATATACAATATTAAGTATGGATTATAGATTATGTAGTAATTGATATGGTATCAATTTTACATATGTGATAATACATTCATTGTTTGAGTTTTATTAAAACTCTTTTATTACTTTGTTATATCTAAATAGGTTATAAGGATAAAGTTGAACCCTATTAAAGTGAATTGGATTAACATATTATTGGCCCCTAGTTACTTATATGAGGTGACGTCTCGAAGTGACTAGTGTGATGCGATTGATGGCAAGTTCAAGTGCCACAGAGTCATAAGGGATGACTAGTCGATCACATAGGCAGACTATATGGGACACTATATCGGGCAGTGACCGCTTATAGAGTTCTGGTAATTCATATACAGCCTGGTCATGGCGAGAGCTACTGTAGTATTCTTATGAGTCGATTCTTTGACTAAAGACTATTCGCCTAAGTTGGCACAGTTTCTGATTGGCTTTGATTTATGCTCTACGACTGTCGTAACTGAGGTGAAATGGGCATCTTTTGGGTCATGATGAACTGTGGCTATACGAAGGGAATAGTGCGATAGGAATTGTCCATCCCCTTGTCAGGGTTATCTAAAATCTCAGGGCCGCTCGAGGAGTAGTGAACTAAAAATGCGTGGCCACGCTCGGAAGGTATCTACGGTAGATAATTCCGGTCAGACAGTTACTCTCCAGATCGAGGAAACCACTCCAGATATGATTAAATGCAAGTACCACCTACAAGACACCTTGCATTGAGTGGGAGATTGTAATACGACAAGAGAATTGGTGACGCACACTTGTCTCGGACAAGTGGGAGATTGTTGGAGTATGTGTCCTCAACAATAGTGCGATCATATATTAAATCTTGTAATAAGAATATAAAAGGGATGATTAAATTACATAGTCAAATGATCAACATTAATCGGTAATGATTGGCTAACTAGAGTTTGACATTACTGTCGTTTGATGTTGGTGATCAGTTGATCCCTTAAGGTCACACCTATAGGACGATTCCCAAACTCTAAAGTTAATTAATCGCATATTGATACGGATGAATTAAATCCTTAAATTGAACAAATTTATTTATAAGTTTGAATTTTATATCTTATTGTAATATGACTAAATAAGATTCAATTTAGTAATTAATATGTTACATTACTAAAATTGATTAATGTTTATAAAACATTTGAGATAAGAGTAATTAGTTAGTTATAATTATAAAATATTGTAGATTATATTAACTAAATCTTAAATGACCCATTTTATATACATATAATTGTGAATTACTACTTAAGTTGTTAAGTTTAATTAATTGATTATGTAATGATATTTAATTTATTAAATATGCATACATTATCTAATAAACATGTCACGTGTCACACATTCTATGACAATTGACAAATTGTGAAAAATAAAATGGAATCCATTTTAGAATGTGGGGGCCGAAATATTGGGTGGTTAAGGGAAATAATGAGTGTTCTTATTTATGCACTAAACGCCATCATTACCTTACAAGCCTAGGTACCTAGCTATGGTATTGATAAGACAAAAAGCATGAGCATGCCTCTTTTGTGATGATGTAAACCGTGCCCCCCCCCCTCTTAAAGATGAGATAGAGTTCTCATTTTTATTATGATGATAAGTCTAATGCTCATTTTTATCTCTAACTCCTACTCTCTCATAAAAATATGTTTTTATGCATAATTTGTTCTAAAAATCTAATATTACCACTAGATTACTAGTGTAGTAATAATATGAATATTAGAAATAATATTTAAGGTTACTAATCCTATTATCTAGTTAATAATAGTATTGGTGTTTGGGTAAGAGTCTTGGGTGCAACTATGAGAGACATTCTACTTTGAATGTTTGAAGATTTTGTAAGATCATCCAAAATGGTAATAGTTCAAGATCTAGTTTTGGAAGGAGTTCAAAACTAGTGCCCTTAAATTCGTCCATATGATGTAAGAACATCAGTTTCTTCTTCTCATTTTGTTAAATTAATCTTGCATGCAACTAGATCCACTAGTATATAAATTATGGGTAATTTATAATATGATTAGATGAGTCTAATAGGGGTATTTGAACCTAACACCTAGTGCCTTAATCAATTGTTTACCATCCCCTATTTGCTTACTTGCTTTATTTTGCTTTCATTTCTTTACTTTTCATTTTTTAGTAGTTTAGACAACCATCTCAACCCAAACTAAGTTCTGACATCCGAAGACTTAGCTACCTGCAAATCGGTAACTTAACTCAATACCCGTCCCTTGAGATCCAACCTTTACTTACCGCTCTACTAAAGGTAGTTTGTTGAGTCTATAAATATTGTTCTGATTGGTTAGCTTAGACGACAAAGTTTTAAACCGTATCAAAAATGGCACCGTCATCGGAGACGGTGTTCAATTGTGTTGTTATTTGTTGCTTTTAGTTGAGTCTTTCCTTCCCTTGAGGAAGAGCATTTCCTCAAGGTATTTCTCACCTTTTCCCCTTAGCTTACTTTGCAAGATGGATCTTATAGATTGTTGTGTAGAGGACCATACGAGTACTAATCTCATTAAAGACCCTTTTGCAAGCATTGGTGTAGATACCTCATTTCTGCACCTCCTGCAAACCACCCGGTAATGATTGGGCCGCATGTTTGGTACGCGGAACGATTTGTGACAGTTCGTAAGTTTATCGTCAAGTGATTGATCAAACATTGATGTCTACCTCTTAAATGTCATCTACGCGCCGATACGGTCATTTTGACAGTAATTAGAGTACATTTGGAGTCCGGGCCTAAAACCGTCTTCATTTTCTGATAACCGCTAAATGCCGAGTCAGAATGTTCTGGAATGTTCCGGATATTTCTATTCCATATTTTATAAATATTTCACAATCTTTTAATCTTTGGCAAAGAAATTCCCGTAATATTCATACAAAATATTAAGGAAAATAAGATTAATCCGTTATTCCATAAATTAAACACGGAAATCTTTCTTCCGCAGGAGGAAACCACCTGGGAACAGACGCAGCAGGTGCTGCGCCTCTTCCAAGGGACGCATGTCTGCTGCGCCTCTTCCCAGGTCCTTTTCTGCGTATTTTTTCGTATTTTTTCATATCTTTTCGAGATTCACTTTCAAAGTTTCTCCGAAAACCCTATTCCTTCACATGATTAGTATAAATAGGAGCCTTCGCTCCTCATATTTCTCACGCGAGTGTCCGCCCTTCTCTTCTCCTGTTGCATTCTAGACCACGTTCTTACTTTTTGGCGTCTACGTGCTTGAACATTCGACCACGTAAGCTCGGATCTTTCTGAGTACCAGCCTCGTTTGCATGACCGACCAATTTGACCAACTCCACCATAATCAACTTAATTAATCTTAATCTTTTTCCTCTTACGAGGGCACTTTCGTTACATTCGAGTCGAGCATCACTAATCGTAAACTTAGTTCATTTCGTTTCGTCAAACATGTAAGTCTGAGGGTGTAAATCCTTCTTTTATTTATTGTTCTTTACTTTTTGTATTACTAATGTAAGATTTATGTCGAAAATACAATTAAAACTGATTTCTAAAACCCTTTGTTTAAACCCTTTTTTACGGATTATCAGAGAACAACCGTCGAGAAAGGGCGCAGCAACTGCTGCGCCTCTTCGAAGGGACGCAGCACCTGCTGCGCCTCTTTGTGAGGCTGCCGCAGTTCCTGCTTCCTTTCTTCTTCCTTCGTCTTCTGTCAATTTGTTTTGTTATTTTCTTTCGTTTATTGTCCATTGTTCATATGACGACTTAAGCATGATAATTCTAATAATTTAACATGTTGTTCATCGCCACTAGCATATAATTCATCATTAAACCCGACTTAAAATCCCTTATAATTCATATTTGCGGGTTTTTCGTCATTTAACTCAATCCGGGTTGTAGAAATTCGATTCTTTCGTATTGAGTTTCTGGAATTCGATCTTTGATATATTTCTATCTGTTTGTTGTCATATTCATCATTAGTTCTTCGTTAATTGGTCATATTTAAACTATTTCGTTCACCCATGTCACTAATCAATCTTTCATTCATGTAATTAATTCGTTCACATTCGTTTCCTTCTTGTTTTATCGTTTTTATGACCTCATTCACATGTAAATAATATGTTAATCACTTCCATCCGAGTCAAATATCATAATCAATCCTTAAATTCACCAATTAACATTAACGATTTGCAGTTCCGGCTTCACAGCCAGAACTCACCCTTGGAACAGACGCTGCAACTGCTGCGCCTCTTCCAGAGGGCGCAGTCCTGCTGCGCCTGTTCCAGGATGACTTCTGTCTCTGAACTTCCGTTCTGCCTTGACCTAGTTTATTTAGTTTACGTTTAGCTAACTATTATTCGTATTATCGCCTAATTTCTGTTTGTTAATTCGTTTATTCATTCTTTCTCAAACCATCCGTTTTAAAAGTATTTTCGACATAAATCATTGAATCCGATGTAATTATTGTAATTTTCATTATTGTATTTTTTGCATTTCTTCTATTGTACCATTTGTATGCCTTCACATGTAATTGAATTTAAATTCTTACTTTGACATTAATTATTTTCTAAATTAATTGTTCACCGACTTAGTCTAATTCTCACATGTTAGGATTAATTCTATGGATGTTGCATTGCATGCATATAATCGACAATATATCGAGTATAGACAATTTCCCTAATCATTAGTAGAGGCCGCTATCGAGGCGGGCGGGATTAGGTGTTCGATCAAAAGAGCTTCCTAATACGTACCCTCACCCCTTACTCCAGATCTCTGTGAACATCCGTGTTCATTGGCATCCACGAGAGTCATTCTAGACATAGAATGCTAAGGGTAACGAGTTCTTAGTGTTCATGTCACTACTTTGTGTCTTGACATGACACGAGGTATTCGAACGGTTTCCAATTTTCTACAATAAATTGGTGGCGACTCCACAAATGCAAACGCTTGTTCTCTTCCTGCCAAGCGCCCCCGTGGGCCCGCGTCTACAGTTTGGCGACTCCGCTGGAGATAATACACTTACGTGTAGCCAAGGGTAAAACTTGAACAAGGTTAGGGAATAGTTTGTACAAGACAATTGTCGGTTTTCATAACTCGATCTTCCTAGATCGTTTATTCGGCCTTCCTAGGCCCAACCCAACCCATTCGACCAATCGTCCCGTCTAAACGGTCCAAATTCTTATTTGGGCCTAAGGATGGATAGCTATTGACGTCATCCATACCATGATGCTTACTCTTGTTTGTATCAAGGACTTTTACTACTTAAGGAAATGGACTAGGAATCGACCTTACTCTTGTTTGGTACGAGCCTCTCCACAGACTTCGGGTTTGATTGTTTGGTATGGCAACTCACCCTTTAAACCAAAACCTTTTTAAATGCACTCAGTATCCCATTATAATGCTTGTATAAATGTTTGTACCTTACGTGATCATCATTTCTAAACGAAACCATGACGATTTTTGTAAAATCAAAATCCCTTTTAAAACGTAAAAGGCCCATGATTAGCGCAAAACCGAGTCGAAACTCTGTCCATTTGTCGAGTCAAATTTCGGGCCCAAGCCCATTTCAAAACCTCACTTTGAGTCCACTCCTACAACTACACCATAGTTGACTAGGACACACATTTTCAAACATTGTCTTTTCTTCAAAGCTCACTGACACAAGTGGCACACACCCACTTCATAAGTCAAAACATTTCTTTTCAAGTAAGTGTGTTAGAATGGCCGATCGTGTTTTGATTCGTCGTCGATCTCTTATCCAGTTTCCAAGATGCCTGAAACAAGCGACGTGAACTTCAATCAACTCCAAGATGGTAATGATCGAATCCTAACCGCGCTAGCTCAACTCCAAGTTATTCAGGACCAAGTGTATGATTGCCTTGACACCATCGAGGGCCGGATCTATGCCGTAGAAGCGAGGTTGCTTCCTCGAGAAAGTGAAATCGTTGATGACTTCGTGAATGACTTCTGGGACGAAAACCCTCCTATGGGTATGACTGCAGCTGAGAAAAGACTCCAATACTTAGAGGAGCAATTGATGTATCTTAAAGGGGATGACATTTATAGGGAGAATAATCGCAAGTATGAGGCCGTGAGTTCCAAGTTGCCAACCAACTTCAACATGACGGATATCCCTAAATTCAAGGGGCATGAAAACCCTTTGAACCATATTCGTGCTTTCAAGGATTACATGTCTATCAAAGGCATTAACCCCGAGATGTTCTTAAGGATCTTTCCTTCATCTCTTGACACCATCCCAAAGCAATGGTTCTACTCTCTAGAACACAAGAAGATCGCTACTTGGGAAGACGCCGCGATTGAGTTTGCTAAGCAATATGCGGATAATGCTGAGATCCAAGTCAACATGCACACTTTAGAGGTTCTTACCCAAAATGACAAAGAAGGTTTCACCGACTTCCTAAGTAGGTGGAGGAAGACTAGTACCCAACTAGTTGAACGCCCGGATGAGGCTACCCTTGTGGAAAAATTCGTGGACAACCTAAAGCCCATCTATGCAAATCATTTGAGGTACCAAAACATCAAAACTTTCAAAGACTTAACCGTGCTAGGAACAAGGATTGAAGATGACATCCGTAAAGGGCTCTTCTCCAAAACGGTAGGTCGAGGATATCAAGGCTCAACAAGTCGTTCTTACGGCTCTACTAGCAAGACCGATGAAGTTAACTTCCTCGAGCCATCCAAGAAGAGTACCCCACCAAGGAAATTTACAAATCTTGGGGACACTTACTCCAACGCTCTAAAACGGTTAATGAAGCAAGGCAAACTCCAACCCATAGGACCTACGCCCGAACCAGAAAAGAAATCCAAGTTCTGGGACGAGAACTGATACTGCGAATATCATAGGGGTAAGGGGCATGACACAGAAAAATGCTACAAATTGAAAAATGTGCTTCAAGACATGATTGAGGATGGTCGACTACCAATACCGCCGGGAGGTAAGCCCAACAACACTCAGAATCCTCTTGGAATTCTGGTGATCACAAGTGAAGAATCTACCTTAGATTGTTCACACCTCATTTCTCCAGTCAAAGATGAGATCCAAGCGATCGAGACTGAAGGGTTCTACTCTACTATTTCCCCTACCATTGCCGACTTCATCGCATGGGCAAGGAGTGTGGATAAGCAAGTTTCGGAATTGGAAAATGTGGTGACAACTTTACATGACCCCAATGCGACACCTAAAGAACATGCGCCACTAATCTTTTCTCAAAATGCTACTATGCAAGAAATAGTCGCCGTGGTTGATAAACTAGTCGACCAAATCATACAATTAGAGGACGAGATCATGAGAATGAGGGAACTAGCTACAGTCAATGGAGTATGGGCTGATGATGATGAAGACGAGTATCTCATTGAACACTCCCTAGTCAAGGAAATAGTCTAAAATGGTGAAGACCAAGATGTGGACCACCTAACTCGTTCGGGGCGTCCATATCAAAGCACTACTCAAAATGGTCCAACTAACGTTATCACACCAAATGATAACGAAGATGACTCCACTGATCATTTGCTCAAGCAATTACAGAAGACGAAGGCCGATCTTTCAGTCTGGCAACTAGTAGCAAGCTCGTTCCCACATCGCCAAGCTTTACTGCAAACTTTGGCCAAACTAAATGTAGCACATAACTCCACACCCGACGATGTAGTCAACTTGGTCTTCCAAGAATCACCAAAGTTAAGTAATCCTATTACTTTCTCAGATGAAGATTTGCCACCCTTTGGCACTAGTCATAACTTGGCTCTTTACATCACTGTCATTTGCTTAAAGAAGAATGTGCCAATGACCTTGGTGGATGATGGCTCCGCGGTCAACGTCATACCCCTCAAAACGGCATACAAACTAGGCATGAAAGAGTCGGATTGGACCCCTACCAATCAAGGTGTTCGCGCATATGATGGTACACGACGAAAGGTAATAGGACTCATTAACCTAACCATAGCCACAGGGCCAATTAGCGAAAGGTTAACTTCCAAATAGTGGACATTGAAGCTTCTTTCAACATACTTCTGGGAAAACCTTGGATTCACGCTTCCAAAGCGGTAACATCCACCCTTCACCAAAAGATCAAAATCCCACTAAATGGCAAAGTGGTGACGATCACTTCGTCACCCATCAAGGCGATAATCGAAAAGAAGTCAAATAATCAAGTCCTTGCGGATCCAGTACATGAACTTGGGGGATTTCAAAGCATAAGTGTCATAGAAAGTGAGTTGGCACCCCTATATTACGATCCCTACTCCAACTTGGTGGTCAAACACATACTCAAATCCCAGGGATACTTCCCTGGAATGTCTTTGAACCCTGCCCGAAGAAACACCTTCGCACCCTACAAGGAGGGCAACTAAAAAAGAATACCACTTGGACTAGGGTACAAACCCACTAAAGAGGAAGTTCTCGAGATGCTCACTCAAGTTCAAAGCCGTAAGCACATGGGAGTCCAAATGCGACCATATTTCCCTACCCTAAATGGATACTTTGTTAGAGAAGGAAATCAAGAACTCTTTCACGGATTTTCCGAACCTTGGCACTACCTCGGAAGGGAGAAATCCGGAATCGAGATCTTTCACGATTGCTACTTCATTCCTCCAGAAACGGTTCCTACCGTCAAAGCCCGTCAAGCACCTTGCTTAGACGAACAAGCTGTTAGTTTAATATTTAGAGAAGACCGATTTGTTAGAGCCGCGCAGGATGAGATCATTACCATGATACTTCAAGACGATCACTTCAACCCTACCGCGCTAATCACAGAAACAAGCGTGAACCAGCAGAAAGGATGTAGAAAATCAATCAAGTGGACCAACAATCAAGGAAGACTCTTCAAGCTCACCACTGGAGAAGGAGAGATGTTCAAAGGAGAATCAGAAGACGATGTATTCGAGTCAGAGTCAGAGTCGGAGTTTAGAGAAGTCACTAAGGAGTCTCCTCCTGTTGTCACCCCCCTTCCCTTTGTTTCTCCTAGCTTAGCCTCAAATAGTATTAGTAGTTCGGGAAATGCCCCAACAACTATCCCTTTACCGCCGCTGACCACATATCAGATGGCTTCTTTGTTTCAACTTTTCTCAAACTTTAATATGAACAAATCAGGTTCTGCTTACTCTTTTACGATGATACTGAGGATGACCCAGAGCCAGACTCAATTGAGGTACCTCCCTACATAGCCAAAGAAATACTACAAGAGGGGGAAGGGGGACCAGTAATAGAGAACACCGAACCCATCAATGTAGGAACCGAACTAGAACCCCAAGAACTTAGGATAGGGATAAGCCTGAGCCCCACCGAAAGGGCCAGTTTCATAGACCTCCTACACGAGTTCAAAGACGTTTTCGCTTGGTCCTACAAAGACATGCCAGGGATCGACATGGACATCGCCGAACATAGAATCCCGATTAAGCCAGGTTTCAAGCCCGTGAAATAGAAGCTTCTTCGAATAAGAACAGAATGGGCTCTCAAGATTAAAGAAGAAGTCGATAAGCAATTCAAAGCCAGGTTCATCAAAGTTTCCGAGTACTCTGACTGGGTAGCCAACATAGTACCCGTACCCAAAAAGGATGGGAGAATCCGTGTTTGTGTTGATTTTAGGGACTTAAACAAAGCGAGTCCTAAAGATGACTTTCCTCTACCACATATCGACATATTGGTGGACAATACCACAGATCACGCGTTACTATCCTTCATGGATGGGTATGCGGGTTATAACCAAATCAAGATGGCCATAAAAGACATGCATATGACCGCCTTTGTCACTCAATGGGGAACCTATTGCTATACGGTCATGCCGTTTGGGTTAATCAACGCCGGAGCTACATATCAACGCACCGCAGCCACACTTCTACATGACATGATGCACAAAGAAGTTGAGGTATACGTAGACGACATGATTGTCAAGTCCAAGGATAGAGAGGGGCATATTGCGAACCTTCGCAAATTCTTCTCGAGGCTACGGAAGTACAACATGAGGCTCAATCCTCAGAAGTGCGCATTCGGAATAACATCTGGCAAACTCCTGGGATATGTCGTCAGCCAACGTGGTACAGAAATAAACCCTTCCAAGATCAAGGCTCTGATCGAAATGCCACAACCTCAAACGGAAAAAGAAGTCAGAGGATTCCTGGGAAAAGTGCAATATATAAGTCGATTCATATCGAAACTCACCATGATCTGTGAACCTATCTTCAAGAAGCTCAAGAAAACAGATCACAGCATGTGGGATGATGACTGTCAAAAGGCATTTGACCGAATCAAGGAGATATTAGCTAAACCACCAGTGCTCATGCCACCTCAACGAGTTCAACCTCTTGGTTTATATCTCACGGTAACCGAAACAGCCATGGGCGCCATGCTAGCTCAAACCGTAGGAAAGGAAGAAAGGGCAATTTACTACCTTAGTAAGAAGTTCTTGGGGTACGAGTGCAAATACTCAAAACTCGAATAACATGCCTCGCTCTTGTGTGGGCAATGAAGAAGCTACGTCACTACATGCTTAGCTACTTCGTCAAAATATACTCCAAAATGGATCCAGTCAAATACCTCTTCGAGAAACCCGTCCTCAACGGACGCCTAGCAAGATGGACTTTGATGCTCTCAGAGTTCGACCTCAAATACGTGCCTCTGAAGGTTATAAAAGGATGCGCCGTTGCCGAATTCTTTGTAGAAAATCCCATCAATGATGCACAAACAATCGATACTTGGTCATTTCCAGACGAGGATATACTCCAAACCGATGTAGACTCCTGGGACCTTTACTTTGATGGAGCATCAAACTTAAGAGGATTTGGAATAGGAGTGTTGCTCATTTCTCCTGAAGGCGAGCATACACCGATTTCTGTCAAACTCGACTTCGAGGTGACAAATAATGCTGCAGAATACGAAGCTTGTCTCATTGGACTACGAGCGGCAGTGAGCTTAGGCATTAAAAACCTCCGAGTGCATGGGGATTCATCCCTGATCATCAATCAAGTTACGGGATCTTGGAAAATCCGAAGCGAAAGCCTAGCACCGTATCAAGCCAGAATAAACCAAGTTGCCCAATTCTTTGATCACGTGACCTATCTACACCTACCTCGGGAAGAAAATCAATTTGCAGATGCTCTTGCAAAACTTGCATCTTTGATTAATATGCCAGATGACATGGTGGAAATGCCTTTATGTATCGAACGACGATCAGAGCCAGCTTATGTCCACCAAATCACCGATAAAGAGGAAATCACAGAGGAACCTTGGTTCCAAGCAATCCTAAATTTCAAGCCTAACGGTACCTATCCACCGGATATGGACAAAAGGGGACAACGTGCTATACGCCTACTAGCTTCCCAATACGTTCTCATGCAAGGAGAGTTATACAAAAGAACACCTCTTGGTGTAATCCTACGTTGCCTTGATCATTCACAGGCGCGAAAAGTGATGGAAGAAGTTCATGACGGAGAATGCCGTCCTCACATGAGTGGGCTAATGTTGGCAAAGAAGATCACACGTTTGGGATACTATTGGACCACAATGGAATCCGATTGCATCAAATATGTAAGACATTGCCACAACTGCCAAATCTTCGGGAATGTACATCATGTCCCTCTTTCATTGCTCTATACAATGACATCTCCTTGGCCATTTTCTGCCTGGGGAATTGATATAATCGGGAAGATAACTCCAGCCGGAACAGGAGGTCACTGTTTCATCCTAGTTGTAATCGACTATTTCACCAAATGGGTAGAAGCGGCTTCCTACACTAGTCTCACGGCTAAAAACGTAGCAAAGTTCATACAAAACAACATCATCTGTCGATACGGTTGCCCACATGAGATCATTAGTGATAATGGATCACATTTCCAAGCTGAGACTGAGCAATTGTTAGCCAAGTACAAAATTAGGCATCACCACTCTTCGCCATATAGACCACAGACTAATGGCGCGGTTGAGGCGGCAAATAAAAACGTTGTCACAATTCTCAAGAAAATGATTGACAACTATCGAGATTGGCCAAGCAAAATACCCTTTACTTTGTGGGGATATCTCACATCTGTTAGGATGCCCACTGGGGCCACCCCTTTCTATTTGACCTACGGCATGGAAGTTGTACAGCCAGTCGAGTTATATCTTACTCGAAAATCAAATCCCGGAAGCCGATTGGAAGAGGGATAGATATGAAGAACTCATCCTCCTGGATGAACGTAGGCTACGCGCCTTGCATAATGTCCAAACATATCAGGCACGTATCAAACGAGCCTTCAACAAAAGGGTCAAGCCAAGGAACATCAAGGAAGGAGACTTAGTACTCAAGTCGGTTAGATCTCTTTTACCTGTCGATCCACGGGGAAAATTCAAACCTAATTGGGCAGGGCCATTTCTAGTCAAGTCCATACTTCCAGGGGGTGCGGCTAGAATCACAGACCTAGATGGGAATGAATTTGCCAACCCGACAAACCTTGACCAACTAAAGCGGTATTATGCCTAGAATAGGGACAAAAACGCGCCTCGCGTAACCTTACGTGTCGCTCTTGTGGCACTAAAATAAACGGCCCCTGGCCAAGCTGAAATAAGCTAATGTCACTCTACACTTGCATTTTGACATTTTGTCATCCTCATATCGTCAAATAAACTAAATTGCACCTTAAGAGTAAGTAAAAGCTCATGCTTATCTTCTAAGTTCATTACAAGCTCTTGCTTAGAACAATTATTCTTTTACATTTACTCGAACTACGCGCAAGGGTTTGATTTCATTTTTTTTAATAAATACATAGGCAATCCTTCACAGGATACAACCCATTAATTTCAAAATGTAAATAGAAGGACATTTGTAGTTGCATTTGGAATTCGACAAGAATAATAAATAGAAAATCACAACGGTTTCATAACCAATTAACCTTTTTTATTTCATTCATTTTCTGATAATAATAATAATACGTTACATAATAATAATAATGCTAGAAAAATAAAAATAAAAAGTAGGCTAGGATTCTAAAAAACCCCACCTTTTTTATTACAATAATAATAATAATAATAAATAATAACAAAGACTTGGGCTATTCCTCCATTTTCCCTTTGCCCTTGTCATTTTTGTCATACTTCTTGTCACGACCTCGAGCCGGACGCTCCTGCGCCACTTCGGACCTAATCACCAAAGGTCTTTCTCGCGGTCTAGCCTTCCCATTCTTGTCAATCACTTTGTCCACGACAGGAGAGGTCTTCGGTTTCTTCGAAGGATGAACAACTCGAAACCCGACTTCTTCCTCTCCCTCGGTCAGATGCTTCTCCTTCTCCCTTTCCACCTCGGGCACCTTGTAGTCAACGGGCTCGCACTTCCTCAATCTCTCACGCTCCTCCGGAGTAGTAGCCTTCCTCCATCGTAGATAGGAGTCCGACACCCACAAGGCACTAACAGAAGAGTTTAAGAACCATACGTTTCTTTGAGCCCATTTAATGGCCCACTCCCTTCGACTCTCAGTAGTAAGCACCAAGGCAGTCTGCGGGACAATGTCAAGCTTCGGGATTGTCTGCTTCAGTCCAACCTGTCTCATCAGCCTCTCCGGGAAGATGCATACCATGAATTCCAAGCCAGGGATGCGCACAGATCGGCTAGGATCCAAGGAAGATACTCCAGCGACAGATTTGAGATGCCACCATGGTACAATCCATCTAATCAAGGGGCCATCATCACTCTTCAATTTGTTTTCCCAATAATTGCAGACCCGAGTGAAGTCCACCATGTAAAGCCTGGTCCTCATTGCAATCGAGCGAGCATGATAAGAATGAACATGAACTAGGGGCTCGATCAATCGAAGACGCTCCATAAGCCAAACCTACCAAAAGCGGGTATTAGAACGAAAAAAAAAGAAAAAGACGAAAAGTGTTCTTTTACCTGCAAAATAACGGGACTTCCCAAATAAGGTAGGTCGCGATTGGCTTTCCTGTTATCCAAACCCAATAGGATCTCTCCTAAACATAAACAGGCTGGGCTCCTGCGCAGTTCCATTTGCTCAACTAGGCCCAGGAGACGGGGATCACCTCTCAAGTCCTCATCAACATGCCCTTGAAGGACATATACATGTAACAAGAAAAATCCGAATGCCCTTCGCCTAGCAACATAAGAGATGGTGGGGTCGGCCTTGTTAATGAATCGGTCAATAAAGTCCAACACTCGCACTCCTTTCGAGGTCACTAGACGGTCCACCTCAATTCTTGTCAACCCAAGAAAGTCTCTATACTTGTTCTTATACCCTTGTGAAGTAGGAGGAATAGCATGCAAGTGCTCTGGGTCCCACCCACCGATCGCAGCAATTTCTTCAGGAAATGGGCAAATGTCACCTCCGGGGAAAGCAAAAACATGATAATTCGGGTCCCAATAATCAAGGTAAGCATCTAGGAACGGTTTGGCAACCTTGATAAGCTTCAAACTCAACAATGATCCAAGATTATAAGCACCCATGCCGTGTTTCTCCACGTTGGAAAACTCGTTGGCCCACTCTTTTAAACGAATCTCTAAAGTATTCATGATGATTATTTTGAGAATTTTATGTAATAAGACGAAGGAAGAGACGGAAGAATCGTGTGAATAAAACCTCTATCGACGTCTCTATTTATACTAAAATCTGTTTCCTAAAATCCGTCAGGACGGATACACCTGCTGCGCAGCACCTGCTGCGCCTCCTCAAAGGGACGCAGCTCCTGCTGCGCCTCTTCCTCAGCAACGTTTCTGTGATTTTCCGCGTTGGATCTTTCCTAAATTTCTTGGCAAATAATTTCCTATTCATACGGGTTATTATTTTGGTAAATACGTCAAAATTGCCATAGTTCGCGTTTCCTAATTCCGCGGGCACGCATTTAGAGGCAATATCAGCATTTTCGTCATTTTAGCACACTTGTATATTTTCTTTTTAGGAAATTATTTTTTTCATTTTAATGTAATTTATTTCAAAACTTATATATATTTCTTTTATTTTATTTCTTTTCTTTTTTTAATCATTCACTCCTGTCCTACATTACATTTCTAACTTATAGATTTCTATTTTTTTATTTTTTTGGGGGTAACCCTCCCTACCGTCCGGTCATTTCCGGCAAATTTTTTGCATTTTTTTGCACTTTCGAGTCATTGTTTTGCGCTAATTTAGGCCATATGTATACAAATGTATGCTTTACGTGAATTCTATGTAAATTTCAGCAGCATGACGGCGTAAACCGTCATCTACCAAACCTGTTCAAAGCTAACCTGCAGGTACAAACAACGCAACCCAACAGCAAAGGCACTCAGGCCATCATATATACAGCCAAAAGAGGGATATGTACACCAAACTGGGGGCTCGAGCCCCAAGCAAAATGTAGGTCCTAAAGTGTATAAATGTGCAAGATACAGCCAACAACAAACAAACAACAAAACAAAACTACTGCCGGTCGCCGCCTAACTCCGCAACCCTCGCCTCGAGAGCAGCAACCTCGACGTCGCGAACCTCGAGCTCCCTCAACAAACGAGCTCTCTCCTCCCGAGACTGGGCCAGCTCTCGCTCCAACTCACGCTCCCTCTGCAAACAACAAAATTGGCTCATGTCAATCATTTCAAGCAATCATAAGAAAATTAGAAAATGATGTAGACGAAAGGTTCATACCTGACGACCTCGACCGCCGACAAGTGCCTCGACGGCAGTAGCTTGCCGCCGGTTGGCTACCCTCCATAACGCCACAAACCGAGACGGCGCAACCTGCATTTTCAAAAGAATTTCTCAATAATTGGATAAGTTCAATCAAATATGTTCTTACACAAAGATCATGCAAATTAGAGGCTCACCCTCTGAATCAGATGCTGGCAATCGTCCAGTCCAGCATCCGTCACAGCCACGTCAAAGTCACACAGCTCGGAGATTGTCGTCCTCCTGGTCGCGTCAGTGTACTCGAGGGTCTCGGGGTACTCTGGGGGCTCGATGCCCGCCGCCTTGACCTCCTGTAAAGTCAAATGATCCTCATTAATCGATGATCTTTCATGGTATTCTCATAAATAAAAAATAAAGAAGGATAAAACACTTACCACGACCGGCCAGTACGCCAACCTCCCGTAGAGGAACACCGAGTAGTCCTCACTAGGAAGAAGGAGGGCGTCACCACCAACGCCAGCTAAGTCAGCCTCCCTCTCAGCCTCAGAAGGCTCCATGAACATCGTCCTAGGAGGATCGATGGGAACCGTCAAGACATCCCGAGAGCACTGACGAGCCAAGCGCTCGCCCAAGTACCACACAATACCCATCGACGTCCTCAACAGCAACCGGCTCGAGCTCCTAGGTCGAAGGACCTCAGCCACAAAAGGAGGCGCACCAGCGTACTCCGCCCAAGGCTTGGGCACCCACTGGGAAAAGACAAGCAAGAGATCATTCCTATGATCGGTTAAAAGTAATAAAGAAGCAAAACGAATATAAGTGAGATGCTCACGCTGTCTAGTTGAAGAGCGTTCACGTCCCGCCGGTAGACACCGTGAGAGGAACGCTTGCTCCTCGTGCGACACATCACCCAATCCCTCACAACGGGATAGGCCTTCTCCAGCGGCTCCGTCCTCTTGGGCGAGAGGCTCGGGAATTAGGAGTACACCCACGCCTGTGAAGCAAGATAGTCAATGACGATCTTTCGTAATTCGATAAAGAAAGGAAGTGATTCTAGTCTAAATGAAGGTTCATACCTCCAACAGTAGTCCAAGGCCGACAGCACCAAGAGAAGTCCCTTTCTCCATCAACTCCGGACAAACCATGGCCCTCATGAAGCGGTTGAGGACCGCAAAACCAGCAGTGACTCAGTCCCAACGTCCTAGGGAGCTCAGGTCAGAAAGGAAGGGAAGAAGCTTCATCGACAACCTCTCTCCCTTGTCTCCGAGGTAGATCGAAGACAGAAACCACCAAAGCCACAAACGGGCCCTCTACTCAGCTGTACAGGGAGGAGGAGCCATCTCTATCCCATCAATCACCACCAGCGTCGGGGTCTTCCCTGCAAAGTAGTCTCGGACATAAGAACTAGGCACCAAACCAGGCACTGTAACAGCCTTCGGCGCCAAGTTCCAGCCGATCAACCTCCTAGCCTCGGCCGAGTCCACCCTCATGGCAGTCTCCGACCACTCCACTGCCTTAGTCCTACACGGCAGCCCAGAGATCATGCCGTAGTCCTCCAACGTGACTCCCACCTCACCAAAAGGCATGTGAAAAGTGGAAGTCGTGTCCCAGAATCGGTCCAAGAAAGCGCGGACCAGGCTAAGGTTAGCCCGCAGCTTCCTCTTGGTGATATCCCTCCAAGCCTACACCAGAGCGTCGAATGCTCCCCGCTCGATCATGGTTCGCTCCTCCGCCGACAGCCTCTTATAGCACTCCATCGTCGTCGTGTAGCCCGAGAACGATCTGATGTTCCCGGCCTCCTATTGTGATTTGAAACAAAAGCTATCTTTAGTTCGAATGAAATCAGAAAAGAGATGAACAAACGGAAATGAAAGAAGGTGAGCGATGAGTAATGAATTCAAGATTACCAAGCTCTTCACCGTCCTATAGGACAGGTGACCCTCCGCAGCCCAAAGCAAGTGCCTGCTGTCCCAGGTCTTAGCCCACGCAGGTGCTCCCCTCAGCTGACAACCGCCTCGCCCAACGTTGGCCCGCCTCGGGGCCTTCTCCTCCTCAGCAGCCTCCTCCTCCTGGACCTCGTCCTCAGCAGTCATCACCGCAGCGGTGAAAGCCTCCTCCAAAGCCTCCTCGAGAGCACGAGAAGGGTCAACAACAGTGTCTATCTCTATGGGAGCTCTCCCAGAAGTAGAAGCCTCATCACCTGCAACGTTAAATTAATTTTAGGCCGCGTCAAGTGACGACGAGCCTTGGTTAGGGGATTTTGGAGTTTTTGAAGCTCCGAAGTCGCCCTTGTCTACCCGTCTTTGGCCGTATTCCCACACACCCAATCACTCATGTGGTAATTTGGGTCAATTCAAGCCTAAGTTGAAGCCTAGTCATGGGTTCGAGTCGAAATTTCGGCAGCAATTCGTTATAACGGCGATTATGCCCTAGAAAAGTGTCCTGAAAAAACCATCACAAACCAAAATTCCGAGATGGTAGGAAGTTTACCCATCATCCAAGGATTCCAAATATCAAGTTTCATCGCAAATGGGCAATCCTAAGGCCATTTTCGAAGCGATTTACGGTTTAGCTATGAAACCGTCTCAATTTCACTCAAATGCCCAAAAACTCAACGAAAATTCAAAACAAACACATGGTTATGATCCTTATATTACCAATTAGCCATTTACAAAGTCAATTTTACAAGGCAAAATCATTTGGGGAAAAAGCCCCAAATTTTCGACATTTTAGGGTTGAAAACCCTAAATTTTGTCGATCCAATTCGTCCTCTATAGAAGATTAATGCAAGAATGATATACATACCTCGATTAGTCATGGCGAATGCAAGCTTTTGGATCAAATTTTGGCGGAAATGGTTGGAATTTGAGAGAGAAATTGATGATTTATGTTTCGAAAATAATGAAATAAAACACCCTGTTTCATCGCGTTTTTTTACGCAGGAAAGACACCTTCAGGAATAGACGCAGCAGGCGCTGCGCCTCTTCCAAGAGACGCAGCTCTTGCTGCGCCTCTTCCTTAGCTTCCCTTCATACGAATTTTCAAAAATTCGTTATGAGTTCGTTATTGGTGGGCCCATCTTTGCTGCGCCTCTTCCCCGATGCCGTTTTATCTTTTTTTTGGTCCGTTTGACGATTATTCTTCGTTCAGACCCACGTTTCTAAGTCAACTGCAGACTATTATACATTATTTGTCGCTTCCAAGACTTTGCTTGTCACAACGAGCAGGTATTCTTTGACAGGTGTTCGACACGCCTTCACTATATTCCCCCAACGAGAGTAAGCAGATAGACAATCCCTCTCGAGAGATGGAGATAATTTCCTGATAAGGCTTCCCCAATGAGAGTTCGCGACATACAATCGTCCCTCTCAAGTTCTTCCGAAGTTTGTTTGAAGACGACCCAAGCAGATTTCTCCCAGCAGTTCCCGCATGTGTCCTGCTACTCACGATATTTCTTGTTTCCCCACGGAGTTCAATAAAGGTGTCGTTCTCCAGAAGTTTCCAGATCGGCAGAGTTCTTACACTCGAGCCTTAGTTACCCCTTAGTTTGAAATTATATTCGGGCCTCCTTACCATTGGTGCTTTCCTTTAGGGTCCCACACCCTAGCACAATCCTTGCTTATCTTTTAGGTCTTATCCCTTAGCTCCTACGCTTACCCTTAGCTCCTACGCTTACCCCTTAGCTCCTATGCACCTCCGGAAGCATCTCGAGAAGAAGTCTCAGGTATGATCTCTTCTTATGGCTAGCGAGCCTCCTTACATAGTCTAATGGACTTTAAACGACCCTCCCTGATAGTCGACAGACTCTAAAATGTTCCCGACGACAGGTCCTTGGTTCAGACCCCTTGAACCGCCTCGCGTCGCCATAGTCGTTAGGTTGTAATCTTTGATTGACCTGATGGCAATACTTTGACTTCTGCCTTGTCCAAGCCTCAGTCAAAGTGGGGGCTCTGTAGATATCTCATTTCTGCACCTCCTGCAAACCACCCGGTAATGATTGGGCCGCATGTTTTGTACGCGGAACGATTTATGACAGTTCGTAAGTTTATCGTCAAGTGATGGATCAAACACTGATGTCTACGTCTTAAATGTCATCTACGCGCCGATACGGTCATTTTGACAGTAATTAGAGTACATTTAGAGTCCGGGCCTAAAACCGTCTTCATTTTCTGATAACCGCTAAATCCCGAGTCAGAATGTTCTGGAATGTTCCGGATATTTCTATTCCATATTTTATAAATATTTCACAATCTTTTAATCTTTGGCAAAGAAATTCCCGGGTTATTCATAAAAAATATTAAGGAAAATAAGATTAATCCGTTATTCCATAAATTAAACACGGAAATCTTTCTTCCGCAGGAGGAAACCACCTGGGAACAGACGCAGCAGGTGCTGCGCCTCTTCCAAGGGACACATGTCTGCTGCGCCTCTTTCCAGGTCCTTTTATGCGTATTTTTTCTTATCTTTTCATATCTTTTCGAGATTCACTTTCAAAGTTTCTCCGAAAACCCTATTCCTTCACATGATTAGTATAAATAGGAGTCTTCGCTCCTCATATTTCTCACGCGAGTGTCCGCCCTTCTCTTCTCCCTTTGCATTCTAGACCACGTTCTTACTTTTTGGCGTCTACGTGGTTGAACATTCGACCACGTAAGCTCGGATCTTTCTGAGTACCAGCCTCGTTTGCATGACCGACCAATTTGACCAACTCCACCATAATCAACTTAATTAATCTTAATCTTTTTCCTCTTACGAGGGCACTTTCGTTACATTCGAGTCGAGCATCACTAATCGTAAACTTAGTTCATTTCGTTTCGTCAAACATGTAAGTCTGAGGGTGTAAATCCTTCTTTTATTTATTGTTCTTTACTTTTTGTATCACTAATGTAAGATTTATGTCGAAAATACAATTAAAACTGATTTCTAAAACCCTTTGTTTAAACCCTTTTTTACGGATTATCAGAGAACAACCGTCGAGAAAGGACGCAGCAACTGCTGCGCCTCTTCGAAGGGACGCAGCACCTGCTGCGCCTCTTCGTGAGGCTGCCGCAGTTCCTGCTTCCTTTCTTCTTCCTTCGTCTTCTGTCAATTTGTTTTGTTATTTTCTTTCGTTTACTGTCCATTGTTCATATGACGACTTAAGCATGATAATTCTAATAATTTAACATGTTGTTCATCGCCACTAGCATATAATTCATCATTAAACCCGACTTAAAATCCCTTATAATTCATATTTGCGGGTTTTTCGTCATTTAACTCAATCCGGGTTGTAGAAATTCGATTCTTTCGTATTGAGTTTCTGGAATTCGATCTTTGATATATTTCCATCTGTTTGTTGTCATATTCATCATTAGTTCTTCGTTAATTCGTCATATTTAAACTATTTCGTTCACCCATGTCACTAATCAATCTTTCATTCATGTAATTAATTCGTTCACATTCGTTTCCTTCTTGTTTTATCGTTTTTATGACCTCATTCACATGTAAATAATATGTTAATCACTTCCATCCGAGTCAAATATCATAATCAATCCTTAAATTCACCAATTAACATTAACGATTTGCAGTTCCGGCTTCACAGCCAGAACTCACCCTTGGAACAGACGCTGCAACTGCTGCGCATCTTCCAGAGGGCGCAGTCCTGCTGCGCCTGTTCCAGGATGACTTCTGTCTCTGAACTTCCGTTCTGCCTTGACCTAGTTTATTTAGTTTACGTTTAATTAACTATTATTCGTATTATCGCCTAATTTCTGTTTGTTAATTCGTTTATTCATTTTTTCTCAAACCATCCGTTTTAAAAGTATTTTCGACACAAATCATTGAAGCCGATGTAATTATTGTAAATTTCATTATTGTATTTATTGTATTTCTTCTATTGTACCATTTGTATGCCTTCACATGTAATTGAATTTAAATTCCTACTTTGACATTAATTATTTGCTAAATTAATTGTTCACCAACTTAGTCTAATTCTCACATGTTAGGATTAATTCTATGGATGTTGCATTGCATGCATATAATCGACAATATATCGAGTATAGACAATTTCCCTAATCATTAGTAGAGGCTGCTATCGAGGCGGGCGGGATTAGGTGTTCGATCAAAAGAGCTTCCTAATACTTACCCTCACCCCTTACTCCAGATCTCTGTGAACATCCGTGTTCATTGGCATCCACGAGAGTCATTCTAGACATAGAATGCTAAGGGTAACGAGTTCTTGGTGTTCATGTCACTACTTTGTGTCTTGACATGACACGAGGTATTCGAACGGTTTCCAATTTTCCACAATAAATTGGTGGCGACTCCACAAATACAAACGCTTGTTCTCTTCCTCCCAAGCGCCCCCGTGGGCCCACGTCCACAATTGAAGGCCTTGGAAGCAAGTGAGGCCAAAGATAAACATTGGGCATTGGAAGTAGACCTCCTTGAAGCCGCTTAGCCAACAATGCTCTCACTCGTGAGCAATCTATGCGTATAAATGACATTCTTAAGGAAGCATCACAATCCACTAAGAACGAACAAACAACCAAGGTAGAACATGTAATAAGGGTGGAATGTGTATTGGAGGTGGAATATGTTACTAATGAACCATCAAAGGTAGAAAGTGAGGTAAAAACCCCAAATTTAAAACCCCTTCCCCCTAATTTGAAGTATGCTTACCTTGATGAGTCTAAAACCAAACCGTGATTATCAACGAAAAACTTGATGATAGTCAATTGGAAAGTTTCCTTAGTGTGTTGAAAGAACATGAAAAGGCTATAGATTATAGTCTAGACGACCTTAAGGGCATAAGCCCCGACTTTTGCATGCATAGGATTCATCTAGAGGAAGACTATAGACCTACCATCTAAGGACAAAGGAGACTAAACCCCCACATGCAAGAAATTGTAAAAGCGGAGGTTATGAAACTTCTTGATGCGGGAATCATTTATCCCATATTGGATTCTTTGTGGGTTAGCCTCGTTCAAGTGGTACCTAAAAAAGGAGGTACCACGGTGGTGAAAAATAACAAGAACGAGATAATACCCACAAGGAAGATTACCGGTTGACGAATGTGTATTGATTATCGTAAGTTGAATTCCGCAACAAGAAAGGATCATTTCCCCCTTCCATTCATTGTTAAAATGCTTGAGAGGCTTGCCTCTAACAAATTCTTTTGCTACCTTGACGGGTCCTCGAGATTCTTCCAAATCCCGATACACCCAGATGACCAACATAAGACCACCTTCACATGCCCTTACGGAACATTTGCAAATAACAATAACAACAAAAAAAACCCTAGAGAGAAGAGATGAGCGACGACTGAAGGTTACGTAGGTTTTGAGTTTTGACTCCCATGCTCATGGCAAGGAAGTCAAATCTACAAAGACAAAGGGAGATGACTTTAAGAGGACGGAGCATCCTTGCATCACAGACTGATACGTCCTCAAATATGCATATTCAAGAGACGGTAGAGGAAAACACGATTGGAGAAGAGTTGGAAATGACCCAAAACCCTAATGAAAATTGTCATGGACCATCTGTTGATGGTGTTGAGGGGGAGAAGACCAAACATATGAATGAACTAATTGGTATCCCTGAACTAGTTATTGAAACTGAGGATGAAGAAGAGTCTGAAAGAGAAGAGGATGATGATGAGGAGACTGTGGTGTCTGAAACGCAAGAGAGAACAGAGGATGAAGAGAGGGTGGAAACAGAGGCGGAAACAGATGAGAAATTGGATGATGAGCAGAGTCCACAGACAAAGGAGAATGACATGTTACAGTTAGAGGAAGAAGATGTCGTGGAGGAGGTTGAGCACTGGAGTCAAGCCGTGGTCTGCTTTATTCTTGGTGCTAATCCTCCATGGGAGATCATAGAGGGTTTCATCAGGCGTATATGGACGAAATTTAATATTGATAAGATTTCTTTCATGCATAATGGGATCTTTTTAGTAAGGTTCAAAACAATGGAAATGAAGAATAAGGTGCTACAATCAGGCTACTACATGTTTGACAACAAGCCATTGATTATCAAGGAGTGGGTGAAAGATCTGGAGATGAAAAAAGAGGATGTGAAATCAGTACCAGCCTGGATAAGACTACATAGTCTTCCTCTGAAATTCTGGGGGAAGGGGTTACCTAAAATTGCGAGCCTAGTAGGTAAGTATGTCAAAAGTGATGGTGCCACAGAGGAGAGAACGAGGTTGGGGTATGCCAGGGTGATGGTAGAAATGGAGGTGGACCAAAAATTGCCTGGGAAAGTGGAATTCAAAGATGAGAAGGGAACTGTGATTGGGGTGGAAGTGGAGTACGAATGGAAACCGATTAGGTGTATTAAGTGTAAGGGTATGGGCCATGATCAGAAACACTGTAAGAGAGGTGATCTCAAGAAGCAAGGGGCTCAAATTATCAAGAGGGTCTGGAAACCTGTGTTGCCAAAGCCAGCTGTGGAGGTTGCTCCCATTCAGAATGGGGTTAAGACAGTGCAGGCACCTGAACCAGTTCCTAGGGCTGCAGGAGGTTTTGTTACGCCTTCAAAAAGACTGGTCAAGATGCATAGACAGGAAAGGAGTGGTGGTGGATATAGTACAGAAAACTTTGGAGCTTTTTCTTATAAGGAGACACTTGTGTCCCCATCTAAGAAGAATGTGTTAGCTCAAGGTACTTCCTCCTCACAATTTGTGTCCAATGGATAGTGTAGGGTTTTGGAATGTGAGGGGCATGAATAGAGTAGGTAAACAGAAGTACATTAGTCATTTTTTGCAAAATAAAGATATAGGCTTATTTGGTTTGTTGGAGACTAAGATTAAAAATAAAGCTTTCAATAAAGTTGTAAATAGTTTCAATAATAGTTGGAGTATTACTACTAATAATGGCTATCATAGTGGTGGACGTATTTGGATTCTTTGGAAGCCTGGGATGTTTAGGGTGCACGTGCTTGAGTACAATGCTCAATTTATACATATGAAGGTGGATGCTTTGATGTCTAGGAGTGTTTTCTTCTTGACTATGATATATGCCTTTAATGGAATAAATGAGAGAGCTCCCTTGTGGGATCATTTGAGAAAGATTGCACAACAGGTTGTAGGACCTTGGGCCATTGCAGGAGATTTCAATTGTGTTCTTGCTGCTAATGAGAGGTTTGGTGGAGCTACTTCTTTGGCTGAGATGGAACCTTTCAGGAAGTGTGTTGCTGAGTGTGAAGTTATTGACATTGCTGCTGTAGGATCTGTATTCACCTGGAATAATAAACAACAGCCTGAGGAGAGGATTTACAGCAGATTGGATAGATTTCTGGTTAACAAGGCTTGGTGTGATAGCTTGCCTGATATGTATGCTAACTTTCTGCCTGAGGGGATGATGGATCATACGCCATGTATAGTGAAGAGTACTAAGGTAGTGCAGGGCAAAAGAAGCTTTAAGTACTTCAACATGTGGGGAAAATCCAAGGAATTCATTCCTCTAGTGAATGAGATGTGGGATAAAAATATTGATGGGACTCCTCTTTTTAAACTGGCCAAAAATCTTAAGAATCTTAAGCCAGGGTTAAAGAGACTGAATAGGGAGAGATTCAGTGACATAGAGAAGGCAACTGGCATCCTGGAGAAGCAGGTTGAGGAGACGCAAGTTAAATTGGGTGTTGATCCATCAGATGTGAGCTTGATACAACAGGAATGTGAGGCAAGTAAAAATCTCAAGGAGTTGCAGTGTGCAAGGGAAAGTTTCTTACACCAGAAAGCCAAGGGTGAATGGCTTAAGGGTGGTGATGCAAATACATCCTACTTCCATAGCATTATTAAGAAGAGGAGGAATAGGAATAAGATATTTATGATTGAGGATATGAATGGGAAGACTTGTGATACGAGTGATCAGGTTCAAACTGCCTTCCTGGACTACTATGAGCAGTTGCTGGGGACTAGTCAGGCTACCAAACCGGTTCATAGGAGAGTTATAAATCAGGGTAAGCAGTGCACCAGTGAGCATCATGCCCTTCTGCTTAGGCCTGTGACAGGAGAAGAAATTAAGGAAGCTATGTTTAGCATACCTGACATCAAGGCCCCTGGCCCTGATGGCTATACTAGTGGCTTCTTCAAGGATGCATGGGGAGTAATTGGCAAAGAGGTGGTGGATGCTGTAAAAGACTTCTTTATGAAAGGGAAGCTGCTGAGGCAGTTTAATGCTACAACTCTGACACTTATTCCTAAGTGTGACAGGCCAAAGGATGTAACTCAATTTCGTCCCATTGCTTGCTGTAATGTGGTCTACAAAGTCATATCCAAGCTGCTATGCTCTAGACTAGCTTCTGTATTGCCTAATATAGTTCACACTAATCAAGGTGCTTTCATTCAGGAACGAAGCATTCAGGAAAACATTCTAATATGCCAAGACTTGATCAGAGTGTATGAGAGACCTTCTGTGACCCCTAGATGTATGCTAAAGATTGATTTGCAGAAGGCGTAGGACACTGTTGAATGGAGCTTTGTAGAGCAGCTGCTGAACTTGTTGGAGTTTCCTGAGAGCTTTAAGAGTAAAATCATGTTATGTATTACAACACCCTCTATTTCATTGGCTCTTAATGGAGAAACGTTTGGGTATTTCCCTGCTAAGAGAGGATTGAGGCAAGGAGACCCTTTATCTCCTCTTATATTCACTCTGTGCATGGATTACTTGACCAGAATGCTTATGTATGCTGCAGCCAAATACCAGTTCAAGTATCATCCTTTATGCAAGCAGTTGAGGGTCACAAATTTAATGTTTGCAGATGATGTTTTGATGTTCAGTCATGGGGATGCTAATTCAATGATGCTTATGTTGAAATCTTTTTCCTCTTTCTCAAAAGCTTCAGGACTTAAAGTGAGCCCAAGTAAGTCCAATGTCTACTTTAATGGAGTGCAAGATGATCTCAAAGATGATTTCCTGAGTGTGTCTGGTTTTAAGCAGGGTACGCTACCTTTCAAGTACCTAGGGATGCCCATTCAGACTACTAGGCTCAAGAAGAAGGACTGTGAATGCTTGGTGGACAAAATTTGCAATAGAATTCACAGTTATGGTGCAAGGAAGTTCTCGTATGCTGGAAGGTTAACTCTGGTTAAACATGTATTGAATACGCTGCATTCATATTGGGCCTCTGTTTTCGTTCTCCCTAAGGGAGTCATTCTGAGAATAGAAGCCATATGCAGGAACTTTCTATGGGATGGCAGTGCAGAGTATAGGCGCTCTCCTTTAGTTGCTTGGGATACAATTTGCAGACCAAAGCAAGAAGGGGGATTGGGGCTTAAAAATCAGGAATTATGGAATATAGCAATGGTTGGAAGGCTTGTGGATTGGGTAGCTACAAACAAGGAGTCCTTATGGGTGAATTGGGTTAAAGCTAACTATCTGAAAGGGAGAAATTAGCAGGAATACACTCCAACAAGCAATTCCAGTTGGGTGTGGAGGAGGATATGCAGAGTGAAGCAGAGACTAGCAGCTGGGTATGTGCAAGGGACTTGGCAGGTTCAACCATCTGGGTACACCCCGGCTGGATGTTATGCGTGGCTCAGAGGGACGCAACCAACAGTGGAGTGGTCCAAAGCTATTTGGGATAACTGGAGCTTACCTAAACATCAGTTCCTGGGATGGCTTATTGCTCACAACTCGTTGCATACAAATAGTAGACTCATGAGATTTGGGATGGATGTTGATGGACAATGTGTCCTGTGTGGGTTAGCAGAGGAGACGCAGCAGCACTTATTTTTCGCGTGTGAATACAGTAGGAGAGTCCTACAGGCAGTGATGGATTGTACTGGTCTAAAACTTCCTGAGGATGACATCTTGCACTGGTGTGTTCATAGCTCTGGCACGAAAGTTCAGCGAGGGGTGAAGATTGCTCTGGTTATGAGTAGCTTGTATCAAGTATGGCAACAAAGGAATAAGTGTAGAGTGGAGCAGGTTCTGATGAGGCCTCGATGCATGGCTCAATGGATCAGTGAAGATATGAGGAAGAGAATAAGGGAAAGAGATAAGAGTCGGATGACTACTCATGAGCTAGATTGGTTAGGCAATTTAAAATTTACCTAGTTTTGAATGCCTTGCCTTGATAGTATGTAATTGAATCCAAGTTTTATATATAATATACTCTCACATTTTACCAAAAAAAAACATTTGCAAATAGGAGAATGCCCTTTGGGCTATGCAATGCTCCCTCTACCTTTCAAAGTTTCATGATGAGTGTCTTTTCCGATTACTTAGAAACCATAATAGAGGTTTTTATCGATGATTTTAGCGTTTATGGGAAAGACTTTGATTCGTGTTTGCATAATCTATCTCGTGTCTTGCAAAAGTGTAGAGATGTTAGTCTTGTTTTAAATTGGGAAAAGTGCCATTTTATGGTAAATGAAGGTATTGTGTTAGGTCATTTGATTACGGAAAAGGGCATCGAGGTTGACAAAGCCAAAATTAAAGTGATAGAGAAATTATCGCCACCCGTGAATGTCAAAGGGGTGCGGAGTTTTCTCGGTCATGCACGGTTCTACCGACGATTCATAAAAGATTTTTCCAAAATTGCAATACCCCTCACTCAACTTTTTCTTAAGGATGCCCCGTTCCAATTTACTCATGAGTGTGTTGAATCATTTGATAGAATCAAGGAAGCTCTAATTTTGGCACAAATCATTCAACCCCCAAATTAGGAGTTGCCTTTTGAGATAATGTGTGATGCAAGCAACTATGCCATTGGCACGGTTCTTGGCCAATGAGTTGGGAAAGCTTTACATGCTATATACTATATAAGCAAGACCCTTGATGCATCACAAGTCAACTATGATACCACGGAAAAAGAACTTCTTGCTATAGTGTATGCTTTGGACAAGTTCCGCTCCTACTGTAACACCCCCATTTATTCAGGAGCCTTTAGCTAGACATTCCCAAATAAATAGGACTGTTACCATCTCGGTTTTCCGAGGTAGTGTATAACAAAGTATAACAATACCAAAGTACTTTAAATAAAACTTTAACGATTACATATGTTTTACAACTTTAATCAACTAAAACTTATTATAAAAATAAATACATCTCGCAGCGGAAATAAATAAAGTGATAAAACATTCTATGTGGTCTAGACTTCTAGGCAGGTTGTCCAAGTCCTCACGCATTCCCATAAGCTCCCAAGTCAGCTAACTCAAAACCTGCTATCTAAATCTGCTCCCCATTTAACCGGAAATATTAAATGGTTCACCACAGGATGCCATCAATTAAAGCAGGCATCAATTTTATTTTGACACAGAAGCAAACACGTCAACCAATGGTTGAGTAGGAATAACCAACAACAATTCAAAGTAAAATGATATGATAAATAATACAAATACAACTGAGCTCATCACCCGAAACACCCATTCATCCCGCCAATCCCTGGCCCGGGGTATTCATCATTCTAACCGAAGTTGAAGTATTCATCATCCCAACCGAAGTTGAGGTATTCACCATCCCAACCGAAGTTGAGGTATCCAACACAAATGCCATGCTCAAATATAATAGTAGTAATCATCCCAGAACGAGTCTGAGGTATCCAACAATTACGATATGAATAAACCAATAACCACAATATAAACCAACGACATATAATTCACATCTGATAATTCATCCAACGACAATTAACCACACAGTTCCACAATTCTTCTTATCAAATAAATAGCAAGACAAGTTGAGTAGTTATCCTACCTCGAAAGCAAGTACTCCAATTACGCAATCCAATTAGTAGAAATCCAATATAAGCTTCTCAACAATACCGTCACCTAATCATAAATAATTATTTACAATTACTAACTATTCATAACCAATTGATTTAATTATTATACTACTTAAATTATTATTACCCCTTTCATTATATACTATTCAAATTTATTATTTATTATTATGATTAAAGGTTTACGGTACTTAAAAACCCGATTCAATTATAACCCGAGTTACCCAAAATAATTAATTAAAAACCCGTCACAAAACAACCACACATCACCCCATACACGGTTTATAAACCGTGACCAACACCCCTCACAAAACTCACCAAACCCGACACCACAAGCCACCACAGCCACCACCCAAGCCCGACACCATCAGCCTACAACCCCACGCACCCAACTCACCCTTAACCGCCAGCTACACCGCCACCAACAACCCACAATCCCACGCCCTATCACACGACACCAACCGCAACACCACCTGACACCCCATCAAACCCGTCCCAAAACCACCACCTAACACCACCTTCACCGCCACCTACAACCACCAATCAACTCCCCTATCCTCCCTCGACAAAGACCACCCATAAACCACCCTACCCAGACCACCTACAACCCCTAAAACCTCCTCGAAAAACCCGCTGCCCAAACCCGTTCTCCTCCCCTGTTTTCGCCACCACCGCCGCAAACAGCCACCTGCCACCATTCCGCCACCACCAATGTGACCGACCACCTTCCCTTATCACAACCCCCCTATACCCAGGTCAAGTCGAGGTCAATTACAGGTTCAAATAACCGTCCCAATCACCCACAACCAACCCGTATAACCCCTCGTGACCAGCCACCTTTAGCCGCCCTAAACACCACCCTAGAAAGGTCAACGTCGGTCAAATTAGGTCAGGTCAGAATCTCGGCAGTGCAAGGTTGCTCTAGGTCCAAATTTCGAGTCCTATGGTGGTCTATACAAGTCATACGGTTGTCTTAAAGATGCTCACATGAAACGAATATAAATTGATTTAAGACGGATAATTACCTCGAGCTGATTAATTGGTTTATGTTAATTCCTTCCTCTTCCGTCTCCTAAAGCTTGTTCTTTTTAATTTGTGAATTATTTCTCAGATTTGAGGTGGTATTTATAGTGTAAGATTTAGAGAATACGAGGCCAATTAGGAAACCATGTAACTTTCCTTATTCTAATTTGTATAGAAATTGTCATTATAATTAAATCATTATTATTTATCATATACTATTAATCCTATCACAATTATAATTTCCTCATATAATATTTACTATTTTATTATTATTATCATAATTATAATTACCTTTATATAATATTATTCCCATATTATTTATTATTAATTCCCGATTACACCCGTACCAACTTAATAGATTTCGGTCCAAACAACAATGGCACACGGCCCAATGCTAAATATTAGCTAAACCCAATTCCCGACTTGCATTATTAATTTACTATGTAATTAACATTTTATTATAATTACTATTAGAAATGTCTTATAATTAATTAGTAAATTACATAAATTATCTTCACAATTTATTATTAAAATACGGAGTATTACAGTCTTCCCCCCTTAAAATGAACTTCGTCCCGAAGTTCGCCCACAACTCCCATCATCCAACATTATCATTCAACACCATCATCCATTTACGATTATCATCCACACCAATCGCATCACAATGTATCACAACAACAACTCAAAACATTCGTAGTATTACATTCCTTCCCCCTAAAATTTAACTTCGTCCCCGAAGTTCGAAATATCAAACAAATGGAACAACCAAATCATTATTATAATATAAAACATGAAACACACTTTGAAATATAAAACACTTTTATTTCCAACACTAATTAAGGGTTAACTGAATACAAAACAAAATATTTGATTTACTTCCGAGTAGCAAAACCACAACTTAAACTAACTTTATTTAAACTCCTCGCGAATACATTGCCAAATAAATAATAGTCTATAACAAAAAAATAGGACTTTAGCTAGACATTCCCAAATAAATAGGACTGTTACCATCTCGGTTTTCCGAGGTAGTGTATAACAAAGTATAACAATACCAAAGTACTTTAAATAAAACTTTAACGATTACATATGTTTTACAACTTTAATCAACTAAAACTTATTATAAAAATAAATACATCTCGCAGCGGAAATAAATAAAGTGATAAAACATTCTATGTGGTCTAGACTTCTAGGCAGGTTGTCCAAGTCCTCACGCATTCCCATAAGCTCCCAAGTCAGCTAACTCAAAACCTGCTATCTAAATCTGCTCCCCATTTAACCGGAAATATTAAATGGTTCACCACAGGATGCCATCAATTAAAGCAGGCATCAATTTTATTTTGACACAGAAGCAAACACGTCAACCAATGGTTGAGTAGGAATAACCAACAACAATTCAAAGTAAAATGATATGATAAATAATACAAATACAACTGAGCTCATCACCCGAAACACCCATTCATCCCGCCAATCCCTGGCCCGGTGTATTCATCATTCCA
Source organism: Silene latifolia (assembly GCF_048544455.1). Lineage (NCBI taxonomy): Eukaryota > Viridiplantae > Streptophyta > Magnoliopsida > Caryophyllales > Caryophyllaceae > Silene > Silene latifolia. Next base: position 158,238,768 of record NC_133526.1, read on the forward strand.
ACCGAAGTTGAAGTATTCATCATCCCAACCGAAGTTGAGGTATTCACCATCCCAACCGAAGTTGAGGTATCCAACACAAATGCCATGCTCAAATATAATAGTAGTAATCATCCCAGAACGAGTCTGAGGTATCCAACAATTACGATATGAATAAACCAATAACCACAATATAAACCAACGACATATAATTCACATCTGATAATTCATCCAACGACAATTAACCACACAGTTCCACAATTCTTCTTATCAAATAAATAGCAAGACAAGTTGAGTAGTTATCCTACCTCGAAAGCAAGTACTCCAATTACGCAATCCAATTAGTAGAAATCCAATATAAGCTTCTCAACAATACCGTCACCTAATCATAAATAATTATTTACAATTACTAACTATTCATAACCAATTGATTTAATTATTATACTACTTAAATTATTATTACCCCTTTCATTATATACTATTCAAATTTATTATTTATTATTATGATTAAAGGTTTACGGTACTTAAAAACCCGATTCAATTATAACCCGAGTTACCCAAAATAATTAATTAAAAACCCGTCACAAAACAACCACACATCACCCCATACACGGTTTATAAACCGTGACCAACACCCCTCACAAAACTCACCAAACCCGACACCACAAGCCACCACACCACCACCACCCAAGCCCGACACCATCACCGCAACCCCACGCACCCAACTCACCCTTAATCGCCAGCTACACCGCCACCAACAACCCACAATCCCACGCCCTATCACACGACACCAACCGCAACACCACCTGACACCCCATCAAACCCGTCCCAAAACCACCACCTAACACCACCTTCACCGCCACCTACAACCACCAATCAACTCCCCTATCCTCCCTCGACAAAGACCACCCATAAACCACCCTACCCAGACCACCTACAACCCCTAAAACCTCCTCGAAAAACCCGCTGCCCAAACCCGTTCTCCTCCCCTGTTTTCGCCACCACCGCCGCAAACAGCCACCTGCCACCATTCCGCCACCACCAATGTGACCGACCACCTTCCCTTATCACAACCCCCCTATACCCAGGTCAAGTCGAGGTCAATTACGGGTTCAAATAACCGTCCCAATCACCCACAACCAACCCGTATAACCCCTCGTGACCAGCCACCTTTAGCCGCCCTAAACACCACCCTAGAAAGGTCAACGTCGGTCAAATTAGGTCGGTCGAATCTCGGCAGTGCAAGGTTGCTCTAGGTCCAAATTTCGAGTCCTATGGTGGTCTATACAAGTCATACGGTTGTCTTAAAGATGCTCACATGAAACGAATATAAATTGATTTAAGACGGATAATTACCTCGAGCTGATTAATTGGTTTATGTTAATTCCTTCCTCTTCCGTCTCCTAAAGCTTGTTCTTTTTAATTTGTGAATTATTTCTCAGATTTGAGGTGGTATTTATAGTGTAAGATTTAGAGAATACGAGGCCAATTAGGAAACCATGTAACTTTCCTTATTCTAATTTGTATAGAAATTGTCATTATAATTAAATCATTATTATTTATCATATACTATTAATCCTATCACAATTATAATTTCCTCATATAATATTTACTATTTTATTATTATTATCATAATTATAATTACCTTTATATAATATTATTCCCATATTATTTATTATTAATTCCCGATTACACCCGTACCAACTTAATAGATTTCGGTCCAAACAACAATGGCACACGGCCCAATGCTAAATATTAGCTAAACCCAATTCCCGACTTGCATTATTAATTTACTATGTAATTAACATTTTATTATAATTACTATTAGAAATGTCTTATAATTAATTAGTAAATTACATAAATTATCTTCACAATTTATTATTAAAATACGGAGTATTACACCTACCTACTTGGATCGAAGGTTATTGTACTTTCGGACCACCGTGCTCTTAGACATCTCTTGGTGAAGAAAGAGTCGAAGCCAGGCTTGTTAAGGTGGATATTGTTACTCCAAGAGTTTGACTTAGAAATAAGGGACAAGAAAGGAGCCGAAAATGTAGCAGCGGATCACTTATCAAGAATTCGATTTAACAACAAAGATGAAGATACAACAATAATGATTCCTTTCCTGATGACATTCTAATGGCCATCCACACACAACTTGAGAGAAATACCACACCATGGTTTGCCGATTTTGCAAACTACATTGTAGGAGGAGTCTTACCTCCAAAATTGAACTACAATCAACGAAAGAGGTTCTTGTTCGAAGTGAAGAGATGCTTTTGGGATGATCCCAACCTCTACAAAGCATGTAGTGATGGCCTTTATCAAAAGTGTGTCCCACAATGGAAATTTCAAGGGGTTTTGGAAGGTTGTCATTCATCCCCTAATGGAGGACATCATGAAGCAAGGAGAACGATTGCCAAAGTCCTACAATCGGGCTTCTATTGGCCTACCATGTTTGAAGATACTAGAGAATTCGTCATGCATTGTGACTGTGGACAACGCCCGCGGGAACTGCGTCCGCGGGATCCACACTAGGCATAATCGACTCGAGGTTCTTTCGAATCGAATTAAGACAAATTAGAGTCGCCACCAAGTTTTTTGGGAACTTGGAACCGTTCAAGTCAACTTTACACCTTTCGTCGAAAAGCATAAAGCCAAACGACTACGAGTGATTAAAGATAAAGACTTGTACCATATATCACTCGATTTGAATGACTCTCGTAATCCAATGGTATTTAGACGGATCCACAAACCATAGATCTTGAGTAAGGGGTGAGGGTACGTGTTAGGAAGCCCATAAGGACACCTAACCCCGCCCGTCAATAACGGCCTCTACTAAGTCAAGTATCGGATTTCAAACAAGGTCGTAGCTACTACGATATATGATATGCAAACATCGTTTTAAAACCCTAACATGTGACAATAATTTCTATGTCGTTTAATGCATGAATACTAACTTTGTCAAAGTTGTTTTAGCATGTTGGTTGATTTGAAATAAAAGATGCGCAAACACGGCTTAGGAGGAATGGGGGAGCCATTGGGATCTATCCTATTACAACCCAGGCATTTCATGCCGACACAACGAGAAATAAATTACAACTCGATCTAATTACAACAACTATCGAAATTATTTTGACTCAATTAAAATAAAACCTATATACATGATACAAAATTACAATACAAACTAACAAAAAACAACTTAAACTATTATGACTTAACAAATAAAATAAATGTAAACAAAAAGGCTAAAACTAAGTTAGATTGATTTTTAAAGCTATGTCAATGCCACCTAATATGTCTAATTAGGTTATTAAATTGATCTAATGTCGTCTAAATGAGTTATATGTTAACAATCATAGGTCGAACTAACATGTGAATGGTCCTAGGGCAGGTCGAATTAAACGAAACAAGAGAGGGGTCAAAAGCGAAGAGCGAAGTTAGAATTCGTTTTATTAATGCCCTACCTTGAACACGAGGATATGTAAATGAGACGGGGGATACGACCGACTGATGTAGCGGATTTCTTTCCCATCTCAAGTCAACGCGGGTGTTCATGATGGTACTTTAACTCATACTAGGACTAAACTAGTTTCATAGTTAACGAAAACAAACGATAAACAAAGTAAAAACGAACTATAAAAAAAACAAACATAAATAGAACGAAATAAAAGGGAGAAGAGGAGGATTTGATGCACCCTCAACCTACATGTATCGTTGACACCGTCTTGGGTCGTAATCGATGGTAGATTTTATCTCGAGAGGCCGTCGTCGACGAAGGAACAAAGCAAACAACACGTTTTTTGTAAATCTGAACAGCAAATTTCAAACTGCGATTTCTCTCTCGTTTCATGGTGAAAATTCGATTTAAAAGATTTTTTGAAAAATAGAAAGAGAGGAGAACAGAGATCTTAAAACAATCCCTGCTCGTTTTGAGTTATTGGGCACGAAAAACGAGCACAAACAGAACTGGATAGACAGAAAAGCGCAAAAACAGTGTATAACACTCTGTTTTTCGAGGGGATTCGTGTACTCTCAAGGGCAATTTGGCTCGTAAATCTTTGTCTAATGTGTAGATGGATGTTGTGTGGTTAATTAGGAACAAGAAACTCGAATTTTAATGGAGGTTTGAAGGGGAAACGAATTGTTTCAAAGAGGACACACAAACTGATTCTCAGTTTGTAAGTCGGTTTTGTTGAGGGTTTTTGAGAGCCAATTAGGGTTTGTTTCTGGAGTTTAAAGCTTGTAAGTGACGGTAGTATGTATGGAAAACTTATAGAACCGAATTTATGGTGGAGAGGAGGTATTTATAGGGAGTTAAAGTAGGGTAAAAGAGAGCAACAAGCAGTCGGGCTGCTCTGTTTCGCTGCTGCTGTCCAACAGCTATTGTGAGCTCGTGTAGGGTTTTGGAGGGGTGTTTCTTGGTGGTTAAGCTAGGGTAATATGGGTAGGATACTAGGCTATGGATTAAGGTTAATGGGCACGGGTTTAAGTGGTGTTTGGAGCGGGTTTGGGGCTGCTTAGTGGACTCGGGTTGAAGGGTGACGGACTGGTTTGTGCTGCTGTTTGGGGCTCGAAAATAAGGAGGTATGGACGTGGGTTTGCATGGTATTAGGGCCTGGTTGTGAGGGTGAGGGATGGGTTGGGTTATGGGTCATGAAATGGTTGGAGTTTGCTTCGAAAATCGTGCCCAAATCAAGTTGAAAACAAGCTCAAAAACCGAGCTATAATCGAGCTCCAAAACGTGTGGTTAAAACGAGTTTTCGATTTTCAAATTCGATTTTTCAAATCGATTAACACATTAAAATCAATGATTTTTCAAATCAAAAATATATTTTATTTTCAATAAAATAAATTTAAGAAAATAAATTCAAATTAAAACAATAAAATGAATTCACTTTTTTTAAAAAAACATTTAATTTAAATATCATTTAAATTAATAAAATACTTAAATCGAGAACGCTCATTCTACATCGTAAAACGAACCCAAATAATGACAATGACAACTAATAAATACATGTGTCCTATCATCATCGGGTGTTTGTCGGGTTCTCTATAAATTCCAATATCGACGGATACGGGTATCTACAGTGACCCTTACCAAAGAACCGACAACATATCTTGGAGGAATGAGATGCCACAACGAGGCATTTTGGAGGTTGAAATCTTTGATGTTTGGGGGATTGATTACCAAGGTCCATTTGTAGCATCTCAAGGCAACAAGTACATTCTAGTTGCCGTTGATTACGTGTCCAAATGGGTAGAAGCAATTGCTACCCCAACCGATGATGCAAAAACGGTGACCAAACTCTTAAAGAAAGTGATCTTCTCAAGATTTGGAGTTCCTAGAGCAATTATTAGTGATGGTGGATCACATTTCCATGAGAAGAAACTGGCATCTATCTTGACAAAGTATGGTGTTCAACATAGAACCGGCTTAGGATATCATCCTCAAACAAGGGGTCAAGTCGAAGTCTCAAATAGAGAGATCAAACAAATTCTTGAGAAAGTTGTCAATAAAACTCGTAAGGATTGGAGCATGAAGCTTGATGACTCTCTTTGGGCTTATAGGATGGCTTATAAGACACCCATATGAACTTCACCTTACAAGTTAGTCTATGAGAAGGCTTGTCACTTGCCACTTGAATTAGAATACAAAGCCTTTTGGGCAATCAAAACTCTCAATCTTGATCTCAAGCTAAGTGGCGAGAAGAGGATCTTGCAAATTGAAGAATTGGAGGAATTTCGGCTTCACTCTTATGAAAATGCAAGGATATACAAAGAACGGACCAAATTGCTTCATGATAAGAGAATCAAAAAATAGGCCTTGTACAAGGGAGAGAAAGTCCTTCTATTCAACTCTCGATATCAGCTCTTCCCCGGAAAGTTAAATTCACGATGAACGGGTCCCTTTGTAATCACAAATGTTGGAAAGTATGGAGACTTTGGCTAATGTCGGAAGATAGGAATCGGTTCAAAGTCAATGGTCAACGTATCAAGCCTTATTATGAAGGAGCTTTTGTAGGAGAGGTTGAGGTCACTCGCCTTGAGCCTCTCCCACCATGATTTAAGCATTAAATTAAAGGAGAGTTTGGTGGAGTCCTCCCTAAACCACCACTTGTAAATATACTAACTCACTTACTTGCATTTTAAATTCATTGCGTTCTATTTTCTTGCACAATTTTGATATGAGAGTAAGTGAGGGAGGGTTACTAATCACGTGTGATGTCTGAAGGATTTGAAAATTCAAGTGTAGGGAAGCTTGTACCTAGGTTAAGAAAGAGAAGGAAGGAAGGATATGTTGGGATTCATTAATCTCATGAGTTTACATATCCAATATATGAAAGTTTAATTTAGTCATAAAAATTAAATCAAGATCTTATGCATGCAAAACAATTACAAGAGTAAAGAAAAATGGTTCCTTACATTTGATGTTTCGGCAATATGGGCACTAGTAAGGTCACCTACCTTACCTAGTTCTTGAGCTTTCCTTATGGATGAACAAGATTCAATTGTAGAATCTCTCCCCAAGGATTTGTACCAAGGAAATCCTTCTTAATACAAATATTAATTTAGTTACTAGAAATTAATATTTGTTTCCTTAAAAATATTACTAATATTATAAGTATACTACTTCTACTATTTAGAGAATAATATTAGTGATTTTGTGAGGTTTTCTGGTGTTGTTCAAAACTCAAAAACTAGAGAGATAAGATAATCACCAAAAGTAATTAACTTGTATAAAAATGAATTGCATAAATTAGAAGAGAAAAACTCTCCCAATTCACTAGGGGTGGCGGAAATTTCCACATGGAAAGAGTGCCCAATGCCTTTGCTAGTTCCTCTTCACAAGAGAGTAGGTATGAAGGTCTATCATTAGTAGGTAATGATAATGCTTCCCACTAAAAAAATAATTAAGGCACAAAACAACCCTATACTCCCATTTACACGGTTCACATGTGTAATATGGATCCATTTTAACTTTGTCAATTTGTTAATTTGTATTGTGTGACAAATTGGACATGTTACTAGACATGTAATTTAAATAATGCATTTTTAACAAATTAAAAATCATTATACAAACAGAATAAATCACATACAAAAATTAACTAGTAATTCACAATTACCATTACTTAAAATGGGTCATATAATTATAAATCACAACTACTTGTATTTATAATAAACAATTCAATTCTAATTTCAATGGTTTCATAAACAATAACTCTTTTAATATTTTGTATATTGAGAGAGAGAATGATAGAGAGAGAAAGCTTAGAGAATCCCTAATTTTCAGCAATGGCTAAAAATAAAAAAGGTAATTCTAAGACTTCTCTTACACAATCACCTACTAAAAATAACAAAAATAAGAGTAAATCAATTAATAATAATAGTTCATCTCCTAATACTTCACAAAATAATACTATTACGCCAAATATTAAAAATCAACATGATCAATCAATCTCGGAGCCAGGATCATCGAGTCATACGATTTCGTCGGAGAATGTTATACCAGCTTCTGCGATTCAGCCTTTTGATTTGCAGCATGAAATGGAAACGATCTCTGAAGAAATTGTTGATGATGAAGAGGATTGGGAGCAGGAGACTCAATCTCCTCCTCGGGAGTCTTCGTCTAGCGTGTCTGATAAGGTAACTCTTAAATTAAACCTCGAGGATGTTCAATCGGAAATTGAGTACTGGTCAAATGTTATCTACTGTTATGTTCTGGGTGCAAACCCGCCTGGGTATGTTCTGGGGGGGATTTGTTCGAAGAGCATGGAAATTTCATGACATTGACACTGTTTCCACTCTTGCTAATGGGATATGTGTTGTTAGATTTAAGACTGCTGCTAGTAAACAAACTGTTTTACGTTCAGGACCAATTTTCTTTGACAACAAGCCCCTGGTTGTTAAGGATTGGACTCCTGATACTAAGATGGTTAAATCTGAGTTGGAGGTTGTACCTATCTGGATTAGATTTTATGGGTTGGACCTGAAATTTTGGGGGCTTGCCTTGAATAAAATTGCTAGTCTGGTGGGTAAGCCTGTGCGACTGGATACTGCTACCCAAACAAAGTCCTACTTAGGGTTTGCTAGGGTTATGGTGGAGGTAAGTATGGGTCAGGAATTCCCTGATGTCATAGAATTCATGGATGAGAAGGATGTTTTACATCGTCAGATTGTTCACTATGAATGGAAGCTTGTGAAGTGTACTGAATGCTCTGGTATGGGACATGTTGCAATGGTATGCAGGAAGAAGAAGGAGGTGGTTCAGGCTAAGGGTAAACAAAGGATGGTATGGAGACCAAAACCTGTCATACCTCCTCCAGTCCCCTCCGCTCCCTCTGCTCCTGTGGAGGACCACCAGGAACAGCAACTACCTACTATTGACCCTACTGCAATTGTAACACCTATGCCTGTCAATGGTCATATTTTGAATACTATCACTCCTGCACGTATTCTCACTAGGCTTCTCAGGCCTGGTCAGGATAGGGCACCAGGGGAGGGTAGGTCTTTCATGGATAAAGTGATTTTGAGCTTGGGGAGAAGTAATGGTCCTGGAATAGGGATAAGGAGGAATAGATTGTTTGAAAATGACTAGCTTAGCTTTCTGGAATGTCAGAGGAATAAACAAGCCCAATAAGCAAGGAGATGTTAGACGTCTCTTGCATCTTAATAATATTGGCTTGTGTGGTCTTTTAGAAACTAGAGTTAAGTCTATTAATATTAATAAGGTGAAAAGTGGACTTGGTCTCAACTGGCAACTTCTCCATAATAATGATATTAAAGAGGGAGGCAGAATATGGCTTCTCTAGAATAATAGTGTGTATGATGTTGAGCTACTTCTTAAGGAGGAGCAGCTTATCCATGTCAAGGTTACCTTCATTCCTAAAGGCTTCTTTTGGGAACTCATTGTAGTGTATGGTTTCAACAAGTTGCAGGAGAGGATTGAACTCTGGCACACATTGACTTCTCTTGGCAATGGTATGAGTAATCCTTGGATTGTAATGGGAGATTTCAATAATGTCTTGTTTATGGATGAGAGAATTGGGTCTACTATTACTAATGCTGAGGTTATAGGATTTCAAGAGTGTGTGGACAATTGTGGGCTTATGGATTTAGCTTCTTCTGGAGCCTTCTTCACTTGGAATAATAAGCAGGAAGGTGAAACTAGGGTCTATAGTAGGATTGACAGGATTATGGCTAATGATCTTTGGGTTCTGCATGGTCCTGAGGGGAGTCTCTCATTTCTCCCTGAAGGGTTATATGATCATAGCCCCTGTGTTATGGATTTATGGAAGGATAACCCTAAAGTGAAAGCTAGGTTTCATTATTTCAACATGTGGGGTAAATGTGAGGAATTTCTTGCTGTGGTTAAGAAAGTTTGGGATGTACCTATTCAGGGGTTTACTATGTTCCAGGTGGTTAAAAAACTTAAGCATCTCAAACAGCCTCTAAAGCAGATGAATAAGGAATACTATGGGCATATTGAGGCTACAGCTCATGTTGCTGAACTGCTTCTTCATGATCTTCAAAGGAAAATCCATGCTAATCCTTCTGATCTGCTATTACAAGCTGAGGAGAGACAGGCTGTTAAGACCTTCCATGAGTTAGAGGAGGCTAGGAGGAGCTTCCTTTCTCAGAAAGCTAAACTGCAGTGGTTAAATACTGGGGATGACAACACTCACTTCTTCCACTGTTCAATTAAAACCAGAAGAAACCATAATAAAATTTTGAGAATTAAGGATATGCAGGGGCATATTTGTGATACTAATGCTACCATTGAGACTGCTTTTATTGATTATTACATGGCCTTACTTGGGAGTGATAAAACTGTGGTGCCTGTTTGTTCTAAGGTCCTTGAGCATGGCAGCCTTATCTCTGATGAACAGGCTCATGCTCTGATCAGAACTGTCACTGCTGATGAGATTAAAACCTCCTTATTTTCTATCCCTCCTGATAAGGCACCTGGCCCTGATGGCTTCTCTAGTCAATTTTTTAAAGACGCTTTTGAGATTGTTGGTACTGAAATCATTCAAGCTGTTCAGGAATTTTTCTTGACTGGTAAATTATTAGGTCAAGTTAATTCCATTGTCCTTACCTTGATCCCTAAGAAGGACTTGCCTGAATCAGTCATGGACTTTAGACCCATTGCTTGCTGCAATGTGGTCTATAAATGCATTACCAAGATTATTTGTGCCAGGCTGAATGAGGTCTTGGGTAGTCTTGTGAGTCATAATCAGAGTGCCTTTATCAAAGGCAGAGACATTGTTGATAATGTGCTCATTTGTCAAGACTTAGTTAGGCTCTATAATAGGAAAACCTGTTCTCCTAGGGCTCTTCTAAAAATTGATTTGAGAAAAGCCTATGATACCATTGAATGGAGCTTTATTGAGGGTGTGCTTACTGGTCTTCATTTCCCTAGGCAAATGGTAAGATGGATTATGGCTTGTGTTTCCTCCCCTACTTTTACCCTGTCTTTAATGGTTCTCAGTTTGGATTCTTCCCTGGCAAGAGGGGCATTAGACAGGGTGATCCCATGTCTCCATTGATTTTTACTTTGTGCATGGATTACCTTACTAGGATTCTCACTGTTGTTACTACTAAGCCTGGCTTTCACTTCCATCCTCTGTGTAGAAGCCTGAAACTCTGCCATCTGAGCTTTGCAGATGACTTACTACTTTTCTGCAGAGGTGATTTTTCCTCCATTAAAATTTTGATGAGGGCTCTGAAAACTTTTGAAGTAGCTTCTGGACTTGCTGTCAACCAGGATAAGTCTGAGCTGTATACTAATGGGGTAAACTCAGGGGAGAAGGCCAGAATTCTTCACATGTCTGGCTTCCTTGCTGATGTTTTCCCTTTTAAGTACCTAGGGATACCCATCTCTTACAAAAGACTATCCATTGCTGACTGCAACAGGCTGGTGGAGAAAGTTGTTGCCCGTGTAAGAAGTCTAGGTGCTAGGAAATTAAGCTATGCTGGCAGGAAGGTTCTTATTCAGGTTGTCTTCTCACAACTCCATACTTATTGGGCTAGAATCTTCCTCATTCCCAATAACTAACCTAAGTAATACAACAATTTAATTATTTAGTACGAATCTTATTTAATCGAATTACAATAAGATACGTAATATTTCTCACAAAATTATTTGTTCAATTTTAAGGAATTAATTAACTTGTATCGTCATACAATTAATTAATTAGTCAATTAATAATGTTTCCCTAGAGGTATGACCTTAAGGGATCAACTGATCACCACCGTCATACGACAGTAATGTCAAACTCTAGTTAGCCAATCATTACCGATTAATGTGGATCAGTTGACAATAAAATGTTACAATTCCTTGTGTATTTTTAATATGAGATTTAAACATGTGATCGCATTATTGTCGAGGACACATACTCCAACAATCTCCCACTTTTCCGCGACAAGTGTGCGTCACCAATTCTCTTGTCCTATTACTATCTCTCACTCAATCCAAGGTGTCTTGCAGGTCGTACTTGCATTTGATCATATCTTGAGTGGTTTCCTCGATCTGGAGAATAACCGTCTGACCGGAATTATCTACCATAGATACCTTCCGAGCGTGGCCACGCATTTCCAGTTCATTGCTCCTCGAGTGGCCTTGAGATATAAGATAACCCTGACGGGGATGGACAATTCCTATTGCACTCTTCCCTTCGATTAGCCACAGCTCATCATGACCCAAAACATGTCCATAAGACCCCAGTTACGAAGATCGCCGAACATAAATTTAAGTCACTCTGAAACTATGCCATCTTGGGCGAACAGTCATTAGTCAAAGAATCGACTCATAAGAATACCATAGTAGCTCTTGCCACGTGCAGGCTATAAAAATTGCCAGAACTCTATTAGCGGTCATTAGCCCGACAGAGTGTCCCTCACAGTCTGCTTATGTGATCGACTAGTCATCTCTCATGACTCTATGACACTTGAACTTGCCATCAATCGCATCACACTCTAGTTTCTTCGAGATGTCACCTCATATAAGTAACTAAGGACGAATACTATGTTAATCCAGTTCACTTTAATGGGGTTCAATATTATCCCAACAATCCCATTTGGATGTAACAAAGTACAAGATGAGTTAATAATAACTCAAACAATAAATGTGATTATCATACACGAGCAGTCAATACCATATTGCTACACCATGTCTTATAATCATGAGTGCACTTATGCACTTGTGTAACGCAATAAAAGTTTAGCTTGTGAACATACCATGTGTCCAAGTGTTCAAACTTTATGTATTGCGATTTCCTTCAACTTCATGTTATCCCTTATAGCATGAATTTTACTAAGTACATGTCTAGACTTCATACTAGACATAGGTTCTTTAGCTTAAAAGAAGCTCTTACTATTATCTCATAACTTGTGATGTGGGTTTCGTTGAATAATACTACTTATAGTTTTAACGTACACCACTTAATCATAACGTACTTAGGTTCATTTTGTAGAATCTTGCAATGGTTGACAATAAAATACACTTTTCTAGTCACTAACTCCTTATGTCAATAATCTGCCTAGGATTTTCATAAATCCAAATGAGTTTAGAAACTTGAGTTTGTGTAACTTCTTAACACACAACTTGTTTCTCTTCCAAACTATAGAACAGATCATTAGTTCTCCTAGAGAATTCATGACGGTTCCTTAAGGCTTACCAATGACTCTCATATGGGTAGACTTGTTATCGACTTATTATGCTTTAAGCATTTAATTCATCTAGGACATGTGCATAATGGTATACATGATTATACTTAATGGCGGAAACATTAGTAATCAGATTCATGTAGACAACAATTCTTAGGTTCATGTGAATAATCATAGCTCTATGATAATTCAAATTTCATCAATATGAACAACCTACTTAACTGGTTGATTTCAGAAGGATCATTATCATCATAAGATACCCATCTAAGTGTCAATCCAACATCCCATGTTATAACAGATATGCATAATGTCTAATTTCATCCAGAACTGAAAACCTATTTGCACGTCATTTTCAATGAGTAAGAAGTCATACAATTCATGAAGGATGATTGCTCCCACTAAACTTCATGTCTAAACATGATAGTCACTTGCTCCCACTCAAGTCCATGTATCCACATGTTTCTCCATGGAAACATTACACGATTGGAATGTTCATTGCTTCTCTAAGTATTAATTAAAACCATATATGTCATTCACATATCACTTTCAAAATACCAATTTGAAAAGTGGCCTTAATACTTTACTTATTTTCATGATTTATAGCAATGATTTGAATCCTTAGCTTAGTTATCAATTAACTTAGTTTTTGTAGACATCGACATGCCACTCTATGCAACTCTTAATCATAAATTTCTATTTATTTTGGATTGGTCTCAACAATCCCAAATAAATCCATTTACTTACATAGATACCTTTTAGTTTCATAAGGCTTTTAAGTAAAATATCGAATTTTAAAATCTCTAGGTCTAATCACTTCATAGATCATAATCTAAAAATTTCAAAAGAACGCTTTTTTTTGGTGTCCTCACGTAGTTTCCTCAAGAACGTCTTCTTTTTGGTGTCCTTACGTAGTACTCTCAAGAACATCTTCTTTTGGTCTCTTCACGTAGTTTACGTAGTTCCCTTAAGAACACCTTCTTTTGGTCTCCTCACGTAATATCCTCAAGAACATCTTCTTTTGGTCTCCTCACGTTGTTTCCACCTTCTCAAGCCTTGTGGCTAAATTTACTCCCACTCTATCTTTAGAAAAATACCTTTTTTCTCCAAAGATAGCATTTGAGCCACAAATAATGATTATTAAGGAGAAAATATCACATATATATTTAATAATGATTTAATTGAGACATATTAAAAGGATAATATAGGCTAGACGATTTAAGTTTGATAGGTGTATCAAATGAGGTTGGTAATGTTCCCTTATATGAGTTCAACAACTCAATCTTCACTTTATAATTGATCTTACTTAAGTAAGTTGTGACATTTTTGGTCACTTTGACATAAGGAGAATCGAATTCATAGCTTATGGACATATAATGACACGATCATTATAATTGTCTATATAATCAATTTAAGTCGATAATCTTATGTTTCTAGATGCAGGTAATGTATGATGATAAATTTTAGAACAACTAATACGATAAAGTAAGTGACTTGGGTTGCAAACCAAGTCACCAAAATCCAAAATGCAGCCATTGTTTTAAGGAAATAATAAATTTCCAAGTCGAACGAGGAAATTGAAAAAAAGTTCTAAAATTCCAAAATACAACACAAAATAAAGACAAAATAAAGCTAAGCTTCCATCGATCTAGCACCATGGGCGGCTACATCTAGCTTCCCTCAAGATCTTCTAGGCTTGCTTTTCTTTGCCCTTGTCCTTGCTAGCATGCCCTAATTACAATAAAAAGGGAATCATCACAACTTGTATCAAAATAGCAAAGTTGAGATCGAAACATAAAAAGACAGGGATAGTTATTTACCTACTGGAATAACTTTTCCAGCTTTGATGTCTCCTAGGTACTTAGGACAATTCCTCTTCCAATGCCCAATGCCATTACAATAGTGGCATTTTTCCCCGGACGGGGCACCCTTCTTGGGCTTAGAGGAGCTAGCTTCAAAAGCCTCTCCCTTGTTCTTAAAGGGGGTTTGCTTCTTACCCTTGTTGCCACTTTTCTTGAAATTTCCCTTACTCTTTTGATTAATGTTGAGCACATCGTTGGTGGTGCTAGCATTTAGCCCCATGTCCCTCTCGGCTTGCACAAGCATTTGTGCACTTCATCGAGGGAAACTTTCAAATTTTGCATATTAAAATTCACCCGGAATTGAACATATGCTTTAACCTTGTTTAAGGAATGAAGAATTCGATCAATGATGAGTTCTTCGGGAATCTCTACCTTTTGCATTTTTAAGGTCTCAACGTGCTCCATCAACTTGAGCACATGAGGGCTAACTTTTTGGCCCTCCTTAATGTTGAGATCGAAGAATGCCGATGCCGCTTCATATTGAATGATCCTTGGAGCTTGTGAAAACATGGTCACAAGCTTCGCATAGATCTCATAGGTGGTGCTAATCTTTATAGCACACCTTTGGAGTTCGGCCTCCATTGAAAAGATCAACACATTTTTGATCGCGGCCGACTCCTTTTGGTAAGTCTCATAGGCTTTCCTAGCGGCGGGAGTAGACCTAGCGGTTGGTGCGGCGGCAGAGGCGGCCTCGGTGAGGTAACGAATCTTATCGTCGCCCTCCGCGGCCAAGCGAAGTTGGGCGTCCTAATCGGCGAAGTTTGACCCATTCTTTTCTAGTTTACAACGATCCATGAAGGATCAGAGCCATGAAACATTGGTGAGAGTGTTCGAGCTAGTGGATGCGTTTGAATTTGGAGTTGCCATTGCAATTGAGAAAATAAATTTGACTACAAAATAAAAAATGAAGGAATTAATAAACATCTATTGTTTTAATAATACTTGTTAACATTTTAAACAAGTTTTAAGCATTTATATAGTGACCTCTACCCAACTATTATAAATGATCCCGAGATCCAAATTCATACCAATTCGGGCACGGTGAGCCGATTCATCCCTTATCAATATAACTCGGTGGATTAACTCTTTAATCGATTCTACTTCTAGAACTCTTGATCGATAAAATTACTCTAATATTTATCTTTAGCCCGGAACACATGCGACTACGGTCACGAATACTTCCGTTGAGATCAATCCAAATTTCGATGTAATAACATTTTACTACCCACTTACCCAACGTAACAAGGTTTGTATTACGGTGAAGCCGGATTTACTCCCTTATGAAATTGGGATTCATGGTTTCTACTATTTGGTAAGGCTAAATCTCAATTATTAATATAGCGAGAGGTCATGTCAATTTATTATCTATCACGTTTTAAGTGAACTAAAGCGGTGAACTACGATAATTATAATTGACACGGTCGATGACTCGATTAAAATAGAATGCATGTTTAGTTATGGCGATTTAGCGATGCATGCAAACATATAAAAAAAATGCAAAGCATAAATATAAAATCCTAGTATGGTCTTCCTAAAATAGTAAATCAAATAAACTATTTACAAATTCGGAAACCAACTCCTTTGGTCCCTTGAACTTCATATGGCACGCACTCCAAAGCAACATCGTCTTTGATGGACCGCCTTCTCGAATGGCACCGTCTTCAAGGAACTCCGGAATAAATAAATTACATAGCTTTTCTACTTTATACAATATAAAATAAAACAAAAATAAATAAAATAAAAGTGATGCGAGATCACATTAATTACAACCGAATCGATATCCCCATTCATTTCGGGAAATACCAATTAAAAAACTAAGGCCATACTAAGTTCAAATTACATAATTCAAAAATTTTATAAAACAAAATTATGACAATCATAAATAAAATGCAGCATTATAATATGTAGGAACATGCTATATGAAATGCCAAATCGCCCTATTTAAGCTAATATCGTATATTCGTTCCGGGTTTATGGATTAGTGTGACCTTTATACTTTTAAAATCACACAATATTACATAAATCAAATCTATGTCCAAGTTAATAACCCTAACCTTCTTATGACTCAAAATTTAGTCTTCACTAAATATTTGACAATAATTCAACTTGATATTATACAATTGCTCTTTAATTATTATTATTCAAAATAATAAGGAAATAATTCCCAAAAAGTCATAAAAATTCGAAAAAATCAAAATCATAATTTTTTATATTCTGGAAAATTCCCAACATCCCAAAAGTTTAATAAAAATTCGCCTTTTAGTTTATCTTAACTTATTTCACAAATAAATTGCATAAAACATAATTTTAACCCATTAATTCCAAATTAACTATAAAAATATACAATAAATCAAAACTAAAATTTTGAAAATTCTTAACAAGTTTCTAGAACCTGGAAATGACAAATTTTTAAGCTCAAAATTCGAATTTCCAATTATGACTATTAAAGTTGTAATTTATCAATTTATATCCCATAAAAATTAATAACTATCCAAATTAAATGAAATTTGACATGAAACTTTAGATATGATGTTAATATCACATATACAACATTGGAAAAAAATTTCAAGCTATAAAATTTAATTTAGCTATTTTTGGCTAAAATATTCACTATTTATTCGATTTTTACATCTAAAAATCTTAAATCATGCAAAATTAAATCATTTGATCTAACAATTTAAATACAGTGTGTAAATATTGCATGTGACATTATACTAAATTTTCATGGGCAGGAACAAAGTCTAACCATTTTTAACATAAATACCTCTATTTAATCGACTTTTAACTTGTAAAAATCATAAATCATGCTATATAAAACCATTTTACATGAAAATTAACATACAACTTTTAAAATATGCATGTGAGGTTGTCTAAAAAATTCAAGGTCAGAATCATAGTCTAACTAGTTTTAGCATTTTAATTGTCATTTTACTCAATAAAATGTAATAAAATACTAATAATTATATAAAAGAGCAATAAATTACCATAAATCATCAAAATGACCTAAAATCAATTTAGGACCAGAATTTTTATCATGCAAAATTTTCGTGGCATTTATCTTCATAAATCCTAAATAACAAGTTTTCTTTGTTAACTTAATTAACTCGGAAAAACAAACCCGATTTTGCATGCAATAACCTTCTGCTCTAATACCACTTGTTGGGATTCATTAATCTCATGAGTTTACATATCCAATATATGAAAGTTTAATTTAGTCATAAAAATTAAATCAAGATCTTATGCATGCAAAACAATTACAAGAGTAAAGAAAAATGGTTCCTTACATTTGATGTTTCGGCAATATGGGCACTAGTAAGGTCACCTACCTTACCTAGTTCTTGTGATTTCTTTATGGATAAATAAGATTCAATTGTAGAATCTCTCCCCAAGGATTTGTACCAAGGAAATCCTTCTTAATACAAATATTAATTTAGTTACTAGAAATTAATATTCGTTTCCTTAAAAATATTACTAATATTATAAGTATACTACTTCTACTATTAAGAGAATAATATTAGTGATTTTGTGAGATTTTCTAGTGTTGTTCAAAACTCAAAAACTAGAGAGATAAGATAATCACCAAAAGTAATTAACTTGTATAAAAATGAATTGTATAAATTAGAAGAGAAAAACTCTCCCAATTCACTAGGGGTGGCCGAAATTTCCACATGGAAAGAGTGCCCAATGCCTTTGCTAGTTGCTCTTCACAAGAGAGTAGGTATGAAGGTATATCATTAGTAGGTAATGATAATGCTCCCCACTAATAAAATAATTAAGGCACAAAACAACCCTATACTCCCATTTACACGGTTCACATGTGTAATATGGATCCATTTTAACTTTGTCAATTTGTTAATTTGTATTGTGTGACAAATTGGACATGTTACTAGACATGTCATTTGAATAATGCATTTTTAACAAATTAAAAATCATTATATAAACAAAATAAATCACAAACAAAAATAACTAGTAATTCACAATTACCATTACTTAAAATGGGTCATATAATTATAAATCACAACTACTTGTATTTATAATAAATAATTCAATTCTAATTTCAATTGTTTCATAAACAATAACTAACCTAAGTAATACAACAATTTAATTACTTAGTACGAATCTTATTTAATTGAATTACAATAAGATACGTAATATTTCTCACAAAATCATTTGTTCAATTTTAAGGAATTAATTAACTTATATCGTCATACAATTAATTAATTACTCAATTAAGAATGTTTCCCTAGAGATATGACCTTAAGGGATCAACTAATACCACCGTCATACGACAGTAATGTCAAACTCTAGTTAGCGAATCATTACCGATTAATGTGGATCAGTTGACAATAAAATGTTACAATCCCTTGTGTATTCTTAATATGAGATTTAAACATGTGATCGCATTATTGTCGAGGACACATACTCCAACAGGATAAAAGTAAAAAGGAGAATCCCCATGAGCTGGGCTCGGCTCGTGGGAGATGGTGCAAAGCTAAATCGAAGATTTTTATGCTGGGCGAAAATATGCGCGGCCTATGGTCAGGACGGGTGTCTAATGTCACGGGACGGGCGGACCATCTTCAGGACGGGCGTCCCTTTATGCATATCAAGACAAATTTTCACTGGGCTGAAATCTGTGCAGATCGACCTGAGAACCCACGTCCCTGCCGGCTTCTAAAAAGACAACTTTTTTTGTTTCGTCGAAGTCTGGGCGTTGCAAGCTTGGGACGAGCGACTCATACCTCATGACGGGCGGGCCGACTCCAGGTCGCGCGTCCCGCTCTGCTCATGCGAAATATGTAAAAAAAGAGGAAACACCCGACTTCTCCTTCAGTCTGCGCGTCTCCCTCCCGTGCTACTCTTCTTTTTTACTTCAAACCCCTCTTTCCACCACACATATTAAGACACGTCACCTCTCTCTCCAAAAAGCAAAACATAAACCTCCCTCTCAAGCACTTAAAATCACCCAACTACATCTCCAAATAAACAAACCTCTCTAAAACTTTAGCTCACCCAAAATCTAATGTTTAAGACATTCAACGAGATCTAATTTAGAAGGATTGATTTCACTCCTAGCCCAACAAAGTTTTTGACCCACAATCAAAATGAAAACACCAAGGAGATTCATGACAAGGGAAGAACGAAGAACAAGGGTCATTGGGAGTTCCTTAACCTCACATCTCAACACTTTAAGAAGGGAAAATGAGGAGATAATTGATCTTTCCAGACTAGATTAATTTTCCAATATTGAGTTCGTCAACAATGCTCAACGAATTGTCTTCCATAGACTTTTGGGTAAGAACATTCTCCCCACTAAGTTTGTTTGTCATACAACATTGAAAAACCTAGGAATATACGACCAAACCGAAGCACTATTTGAATTATTTGGTCTCTCGACAATGTTCCACATGCATGAACTCACATATAGACCCTTAGTGCTTGAATTCTTATGCTTTTTGAAAATCTCCAACCTCAACAAAATAATTTGCATAGAGTTCCGACTCGAAAATGTGACTCGGATGATGACCCTAGTGGAGTTCGCGGATGTGCTAGGACTAGACGTGTCACCTACTCGATCTTCAAAGGCTCGAAATTATAGTATAGAACCCCTTTGGCGAGCCTTAACGGGCCGAGATTTGTCAAGAATCAAGGATTGCTCGGCTTCATATATTCAAAACCCTATCATTCGGTTCACTTATCGATTCATAGCGAGCACCCTACTTGCTCGCCATGACCCCACCATTGTGAATGAGCTTGATCTCAATTTTATGGAGTCTTACTTGAAAATCCAAGGAAAAAATGGTTATAAGTTCAATGCCCCATTGGTGCTACTTGAAAGATGGGCAAGGTTTAGGAACGGGAATGATAGTGGGATGAAACATATCGTCAATGGAGGCCTAGTGACTAGACTTGTAAAGTTCTTCAACCCGAACTTCAACAACAATAACTCTTATGTGCATCTTCCGAGTAATACTAATATTAATGAAATGCTCCATTTTCAACATCATCATTAGATAGCCTATGACGGCTATGAGCGGAAAATCAAATGGTTGACTAAGGGAAGCAACCCTCTAATCCTTCCAATGGAGGTTTTGACGAGAATTTTACCAAGAAGGGGTTCTCTTTCCCGAGTACCATCCTATCTAGTACCCGGAAGCGCAAGTCAAGCAAATCAAGTCCCACCTCATACTCAAAGACAACAACAAGCAAATGAACCTCAAAGGAATGAGCAAGAAAAGATCGATATCCCTTTCCCGTACCCTTTCCCGTACCAACCCTACAATCACCCCAATCCATTTATCCTTCCAAGGGATGATTTTGCCACGAGTCTTCTTCAAGCTATGCATCACCAACACTATGACGACAAGGTAGACACCTACTATGCTCTCTATCCTAGCTTCCACCGGATGGCCCGTGAAGGGCAAATTGATAATGAGGGGGCACTTCCCTCTTGGGCTCAAATTGGCATTCTCTTCCCAAATTCAGTTCATGGAAATAATGGAGCAAATGGCAATGGCAATGGACAAGGAGAGGGATCGAGTGGTGGTGACACCATAGAGGTAAATAGTGATGGGGACGAGTTCAAGAATTTCTACGAAAGTGAGGAGTCTAGAGCAAATTGGGATGATGATCTTGGAAGAGAGGATGGCGATAAGTGAAGAAGTTCATTGGCTTGGTGGAGTGAGCAAGAGGCACCCACCATGGCTTGTGTGAGCTTTTCTTTTCCCTCTCCAATTTTTATGTCAAAATTTGAAATTGCATTCTAACTTAATTTAAATTATCATTATTGATACGTGTAATTTATATAGACTTTTTAGCCTCTTATTGCACGCATTTCTATGCCATTTTCATTGTTTATATTGCAAAATGCCCCGAATTGGCTACTTTGGTTTGTTTTGTCTTAATTGCAGAAATGGACCTTAAAGTAGTGGAATCGCGCCTTTTTCGTCCTTCTTAGCATGCATTTTGAGGAGATGGAGATTTTAGAGCAGAAGACGTACCTCGGGAAGCGTGAAGGAGGTCCTAGAAAGCTAACCAAACGAAGTCAACGCTGTTTTTCAGTGGAAGACACTAGATCGAGAGCCTTTATCGGTCGATCGAGTAGTTTGGCAGATGCAGGTGTTCGATCGAGTGGTTTCTGAACTCGATCGAAGTGCGCTAATTTGGAAGTGTTCGATCGAGAGCTCCAGTTGCTCGATCGAATGGTTTTTCTGGAGAATCACTCGATCGAGGAGAATAAAAGGTTTCGATCGAGTGACTAGATATTATATATGGGTTTCTTAATCCGTGTTAGGTTTATTTTTATGTTAATAATGACTTCCCTATATAAAGGAAGTCAAGATTAGGTCATAATGACGTTTTGGAACTCATACTTTACTCTAAATGTAATACTACGGTTTTATGAGTCTTTGGGTACTTTATCGAGTGGGACTTACTCTGTCGAGTAAGTATGTTTTGTATACGAAATAGTAGTCTGCCTGTAGGGTACTCGATCGAGTATGTTTGGCACTCGATCGAGTAAGGGGCACTTGATCGAGTAACTGACTTACTCGATCGAGTAAGTGGTTTTACGGGTGATATTTGACGGATTTTGTTAATTTTGTGGGAATGGTATAAAAGACTTTCGTCACTTTTCTCAAAACACTTTTACAACCTAAAAGCTTTCAAGAGAAGAATTGGATTTACGTCGAATCATCCTCGCCGCATTATTAGCAATTCCCGGAGCTAGAAGTGTTGGATTCCGTCATTCTTTATACCTTTGTGATCCTTGCATCGAGGGTAAGCTTTACATATAACTTTTATATTGTTTTGTTAATGTTGGTTAAACCCTAATTGGGTGATTTGGGGGTTCTTATGATTATGTGGTTAAGGTAGTAATTGTATTCATGTATGTATAGGAGGAGGGTTCGTAGAAGAGAGGTTTTGAGATAACTGCTAGATCGTCTGATTCTGTGATGGCATTCTAGGTAGGGTTTCCTTACTCTGTATTAATTACATGATGTGTGTGGTGGTTGTATTGTGATCCTTGATTAATTATATTGCTGGTGATTGTGACGGTTGTTGGTTACATTGTTGATTGTTGATTGTATACCTGTTTGTGATATTCGGGGCGCGTCCCTAGCTGAGTGGAGTCACTTGCGGGAGTGGCTTTTGTGGACGCGGGCTCACGGGGGCGCTTGGGAAACAAGCGTTTGCATTTGTGGAGTCGCCACCAATTTATTGTGGAAAATTGAAAACCGTTCGAATACCTCGTGTCATGCCAAAACACAAAGTAATGACATGAACACTAAGAACTCGTTACTCTTAGCATTCTATGTCTAGAATGACTCTCGTGGATGCCAATGAACATGGATGTTCACAGAGATCTGGAGTAAGGGGTGAGGGTATGTATTAGGAAGCTCTTTTGATCGAACACCTAATCCCGCCCGCCTCGATAGCGGCCTCTACTAATGATTAGGGAAAATTGTCTATACTCGATATATTGTCGATTATATGCATGCAATGCAACATCCATTAAATTAATCCTAGCATGTGAGAATTAACTAAGTCGGTGAACATGTAATTTAGCATACAATTAACGTCGAGGTAGAAATTTAGGTTAATTACATGTGAGAGCATACAAGCAATACGAAATACAATAATAATACAATAAAGTAAAATTACAATAATTACATCGGATTTAATGGTTTATGTCGAAAATACATTTAAAACGGATAATTTTAGAAAAGAAAGAAAGAATGAATAAACGAACAGATTATGGGTGATAATACGAGTAATAGTTAATTAAATACGTAAGCTAAACTAGGTCAAAGCAGAAACGGGATTTCAGGGACAGAAATCAACCGGGAACAGCGCAGAGTCTGCCCCTTGAAGAGGCGCAGCCCGATCGCTGCGTCTGTTCCTGGGTTGAGTTTTGGCTGTGAAGCCGGAACCGCACCTTGTTAATGTTAATTGGTGAATTTAATGATTGATTATGAATAATTGACTCGGATGAAAGTGATTAACATATTATTTACATGTGAATGAGGTCATAAAATCGATAAAACATGAATGAAACTAATTAGAACGAAATATTACAAGATTTATGAGATTATTACTTATAAATTAACAAACTAATCAAATTAATTAGACTAAACAGGTTATTAATGATGGATTAATGACGGTGACGGATGAATAACAAATACAAGTTTATCAAGGTTGAATTCCAGAGATTCAATATGGGTAAATCGAACCTCTAAAAACCCGAATTGATTTTAATGACGAAAACCCGCAAATATGAATTATAAGGGATTTAAGTCAGGAATTTAAAAGATGAATTAAATAATAATGATTTACATGTTAGAATGATCATATTAGAATTATCGTGTTAATGAACAAAGAACAAACAAAGAAAACGAAATAAAAGACGAAGGAAGAAGAAAGGAAGCAGGAACTGCGGCAGCCTCAGGAAGAGGTGCAGCAGGTGCTGCGTCCCTTCGAAGAGGCGCAGCAGTTGCTGCGTCCTTTCTCGACGGTCATCTTCTGGTAATTCGTAAAAAAGGATTTAAAGCATGGTTTTAGAAATCGGTTTTAGAAATACTTTCGACATAAACCTTACAATAATGATTACAAAAATAAACAACAATAATTAAAAGAAGGATTTAAACCCTCAGACTTACATGTTTGACGAAGCAAGATTGACTAAGTTAACGTTTAGTGATGCTCGACTCGAATGTAGACGAAAGTGCCCTCTAAGAGGAAAACGAACAAGATTGATTAAGTTGATTGATTGTGGAGTTAGTCAAATTGGTCGGTCATGTAAAACGAGGCTGGTACTCAGAAGGATCCGAGCTTACGTGGTCGAAAGTTCAAGCACGTAGACGCCAAAAAGTAAGAACGTGGTCTAGAATGCAAAGGGACAAGAGAAGGGCGGACACTCGCGTGAGAAATATGTGAGACCTAAGGTCTCTATTTACACTAATCATGTGGAGGAAATTAGGGTTTTCTGAGAAACGTTGGAAGTGAATCTCGAAAAGATATGAAAAGATACGAAAAATACGCAGAAAAGGACCTGGGAAGAGGCGTAGCAGGCACTGCATCTCTTGGAAGAGGCGCAGCACCTGCTACGTCCTTTCCCAAGTGGTTTCCTCTTGCGGAAGAAAGATTTATGTGTTTTGGTTATGGAATAACGGATTAATCTTGTTTTCCTTAATATTTTGTGTGAATATTACGGGAAATTATTTGCCAAAGATTAAAAGATTTTAAAATATGGAATAGAAATATCCGGAACATTCCAGAACATTCTGACTCGGTTTTAGAAAATGAAGACGGTTTTTTGACCCGGACTCCAAATGTACTCTAATTACTGCCAAAACGGCCGCATCGGCACGTAGATGACAATTAAGAGGTAGAAACAAGTGTTTGAGCGATCACTTGACGATAAACTTACGAACTGTCACAAATCGTTCTGCATACCAAACATGCGGCCCAAACATCACCGGGTGGTTTGCGGGAGGTGCAGAAATGAGGTATCTACAGAGCCCCCACTTTGACTGAGGCTTGGAAAAGGCGAAAGTTAAAGTATAGCCATCAGGTCAATCGAAGATTACAACCTGACGACTATGGCGACGCGAGGCGGCTAAAGGGGTCTGAGCCAAGGACCTGTCGTCAGGAACATTTTAGAGTCTGTCGACTATCTGGGAGGGTCGTTTAAAGTCCATTAGACTACGTAAGGAGGCTCGCCAGCCATAAGAAGAGACCATACCTAAAATTCCTTGAAACTCCATGGAAAACAAAACGCGATATTGGGAGAAGACAGCAGGACACCGTCTGGAGCTGCTGGGAGAAGTCTGCTTGTGGTCGGCTTTAAACAAACTTCAGAAGAGTTTTGGGGTCGATGTTGATCTCCATGTCTCGAGAGGGAATGACTGTCGGTCCTGAACTCTTGCTGGGGGAACATAATCGAGAATTAATCTCCATGTCTCGAGAGGGAATGTCTATCTATGTACTCTCGGTGGGGGAACAGAATAGAGGTGTGTCGAAACACCCGTCAAAGAAGGAACGCTAGTTGTGACAAGCTAGGTCTTGGATGAAAATAATAAAATATGGCAGGCTGCAGTTGGCTTAAAAATGCAGGTCCGGGCGAAGAATATACGTCAAATGGACCAAATATGTGATATGACATCAAGGAAGAGGTGCACCAAAGATGGGCCCACAAAATAACGAACTCATAACGAATTTTTGAAAATTCGTATGAAGGGAGACTGAGGAAGAGGCGCAGCAAGAGCTGCGTCCCTTGGAAGAGGTGCAGCACCTGCTGCGTCTATTCCTGGACGTGTCTTTCCTGCGTAAAAACCCGATGAAACAGAGGGTTCATTTCATTTATTCGAAACATAAATTCTCAATTTCTCTCTCAAATTCCAACCATTTTCGTCAAAATTTGATCCAAAAGCTTGAACTTGCCATGACTAATCGAGGTATGTGTACTAATCTTGCGTTTATCTTTCGTATTTGATCAAATGAGATCGACAAAATTAGGGTTTTCGACCCTAATCTAATTAGTCGAAAATTTGGGGCTTTTCCCCCAAATGATTTTGCCTTGCAAAATTGACTTTGTGAATGGCTAATTGGTAATATAAGGATCATAACCATGTATTTGTTTCGAATTTTCGTCGAGTTTTGAGCATTTGAGTGAAATTGAGACGGTTTCACAGCTAAACCGTAAATCGCTTCGAAAATAGCCTTAGGATTGCCCATTTGTGACGAAACTTGATACTTGGACTCCTTGTATGATGGGTAAACTTCCTACCATCTTGGAACAGAAATATCCGGAACATTCCAGAACATTCTGACTCGGTTTTAGAAAATGAAGACGGTTTTCTGACCCGGACTCCAAATGTACTCTAATTACTGCCAAAATGACCGCATCGGCACGTAGATGATAATTAAGAGGTAGACACAAGTGTTTGAGCGATCACTTGATGATAAAATTACGAACTGTCACAAATCGTTCCGCATACCAAACATGCGGCCCAATCATCACCGAGTGGTTTGCGAGAGGTGCAGAAATGAGGTATCTACAGCTTCACGCCCTTGGTTCGCCTCCTGTGGAACCCGCCACAAGAGGGATGTGCACATTAAGGAAACTTGGGTTATTCGCTCAGTGGTTGATGAGCGGGGATTTGGTGGGTAAGGCTGCGGTCCCCCAATGGCGGTGTGGAGTACCTGTTGCGATGGGTACTCTGGCAGGACTACACACTTTAGTGTGTAGTCTGTTGTGTGGAGATTTATTATGGAGACTGGGGTTTGATGTGTTGATTGAGCTGTTTGGCATTTATTTCATTGTATTTGTATCGGGTAATTAGTACTGACCCCGTTTAATTGTTTTAAAAACTGTGGTGATCCATTCGGGGATGGTGAGCAGTTGTTGAGCAGGTTTGATATGATGCATATAGGCTAGCTGGGATGAGTCATCACTTGGCAATAGAAAAGTCTTCCGCTGTGTCAGACGATGTCCTTAGTTGTTCAGTTTTGCTAGTAGACAGTTTTGGATTTGGTTGTATTTCAGTTAACAGTTTTGAGTTTAGACATGTAATCACTTAAATAGTAATTTACCTTTTTAAAGTACGTTTCTTCATTGTCTTATGATTATCATTGCCTCGGGTAACCGAGATGGTGACGTTCCTATACCTCATGGTCCTGGTAAGGCACTTGGTGTATGGGGATGTCACAAAGTGGTATCAGAGCGACGATCCTGAAACCTGTAACCAATGAATCTAATGAATATAGGGAGCCAAATTAAAATGAACCCGGGGTAGAGGTTGTAGGAGCTAATGCAAAGGTTTGGGAGACGTCCCAAAGTCGCGAACTCACCCTACAATTTTGAACCGGTCACATGGGGTAGGTGTCGGGATCGTATGTGTTATCTGCTAGTTTGTGTACCTATATAGTAACATGTGGTGTGAATCGGTGGATGTATGAATGTGGAGGATAGGAGGTGTGGAATAAAAAGATGATGAATATTGACTTGTATGTTGGATGAATGAAGCATGTTGTTTGTTTTATAATGTGGCGTATTAGTGATATGGAAGTAAAGTTGTCTTGCTTGAGTATATAAAGAGCTGCTTATATATATATATATATAAATATGAATTGCTGTTGTTTTATGTTAGTATATAAATTTTGTATTGTATAGTTGGGAAAGAAAGATAAGCATGCGGGTAGTTGTACGAATCTGCATGACTCGATCGAGTGGGGGGCACTCGATCGAGTAGGTGAGAAGCTCGATCGAGTTGGTCTGACTCAATCGAGTAGGTAGTTTGTGTTTTCTGGGCAGAAGCATGTTTTTGGGCGCTCGATCGAGTAGGTAGAGGCACTCGATCGAGTGGGGTCAGCTCGATCGAGTGAGGTCAGCTCGATCGAGTGGCTAGTCAGCTCGATCGAGTGCGTGTTTGGGGAGTGTTCTGATCAGGTTCTGGAGTCGAGGTACTCGATCGAGTAGGTGGGGCACTCGATCGAGTGACCTCAACTCGATCGAGTGGGTGTTGGGGCTCGATCGAGTGGGTTTTATACAGATCGTATACATGTTTTGGGTTATGGTATGAGTGTTTATGTCTACCTTTTCTTATATAGTTACAATATGTCGTCGAAAAGAACCGCCTTGTATGCTAGAGCTGAGAGTATGACCGTTGATGACATAGTGAAGATGTTGGAGCACCAAGATGATCTTACGGAAGCTTTGAAAAGAGTGGGGAAGGATAAGGAGGTTGATCACTCCAAGATCAGTATCCATATATCTAGGTTCAATCCTAAAGAGTATAAGGGAACTAGGGTGCCAATTCTTCTGGATAATTGGCACAGGGAGATGGAGAATATCCTGGAGTTAGTTCATTGCTCGGATGAGCTGAAAGTAGAACAAGTTGCGTTCTACTTGAGGGAAGCGGCAGGTGAGTGGTGAGATAAGGTTAAGGTGGGTGCTAGGGAGATGTACATGAAGCAGGGGCTAACTGCAATACCTTGGGATGAGTTCAGAAAAGCTATGAGACGTGAGTTTGTGCCGGAACATGTGAGGAGTAAGCTGAGGGAAGAGTTTGATGAGTTTAAGATGACATCTGATATGACGGTAGCTGAGTACTATCGTAAGTTTAATCAGAAGTCCAGATATGCCGAGGATATGGGGTTGAGTGAAGATAATTTAGCTTTAAGGTTTGAGAAGGGGTTGACCTCCAAGATCATGGAGAAGCTACCGGTGGGAGTCCTTACAGATGTTAAGGAAGTCAATGAGCGAGCTGGGAGGGCTGAGAAGTTGGTTGAGATGACCAAAGAGAGGGGTGCTGAGAAGAGGAAAGCTGAGAGTGAAGGGGGTGGTCAGTCCAGCTATAAGAAGAATAATCATAATCCGGTGAGAGCATATTCATCTGGTTCAGGGTTTAGTGTAGGGGCTTTATATGGGCGTGGCCGAGGGAGTGGTAGCAGTAGTTGGGGTATGACCTGCTATAACTGTGGCGGTGTGGGCCACAAGAGACATGAGTGCACCAGTGCGGTGAGTAGGGGTTTCCAGAGACCGTCACAGGGGAGCTTTTCACAGGGTCCTACACAGAGTAATGCTAGTAACAGGCCGGCTGGGTCATGGAACAACAGGGGAGGTCAGAACAACAAAGGTAGGGGTAACCGCAATTGCGGTAATTCTTATCAGAGAACAGCTACGAACACCAACAACAACCAGGGGTCGGGTGCTAAACCGACTACCTCAGCTAGTACTGTCCAGGGAGGTGGGCAGAAGACCAGTGGCAAGCTGTTTATGATGGAGAAGAAAGCAGCTGAGGACGATGCTCACGTTATCACTGGTACATTTCTAATTAATGGTGTTTATACCTTTGTTTTGTTTGATTCTGGAGCATCACAGTCGTTTGTATCATCGAGTCATGTTAAACAGTTGGGTTTGAGTGAATTTGAGTCTGTAAGAGAGGAAGTTTTTATACCTTCGGGTGAGTCTGTATCTTATGGGAGGTTGTATAGGGGTGTATCCATGATAGTTGGGCAAGTTGATCTACCTGTAGACTTGCTAGAGTTTCCTTTAGACGGTTTTGAGATGATAGTCGGGATGGATTGGTTGGGAAAGTACAAAGCTAAGATAGATTGTCATCAAAAGAAATTTTCTCTCAGAGGTCCTAAGGGGATTAGTGTGTCTTATCGTGGGTTTGTTGTCAAACCCAAAGTTAAGTTGATTGCAGCAGTGACCTTGAAGTCCTATCTGAGGAAGGGGTGCCCGTTGATCTTTTACCATGTTAGGGATCACAGAGTGGAGAGTTCGACAGTTGAGCAGATACCAGTTGTGGGAGAGTTTCCAAATGTCTTTCCAGAGGAGATTCCGGGGTTGCCACCAAAGAGAGAGATAGATTTCAGTGTTGAGCTGAAACCGGGGACGGGGCCAATCTTTAAGGCACCGTATCGGATGGGTCCTAAGGAGTTGGAGGAGCTAAGAAAGCAGTTGGATGATCTGATTGAGAGGGGATACATTAGACCTAGTGTATCACCATGGGGAGCACCAGTTCTGTTTGTGAAAAAGAAAGATGGGAGCTTGAGGTTTTGCATAGACTACAGTTAGCTGAACAGAGTGACGGTGAAGAACAAGTATCCTTTCTCAAGGATAGATAACTTGTTTGATCAGTTGAGTAGTACGGCAGTCTTTTCTAAGATTGATTTGAGGTCGGGTTACCATCAGGTGAAGATTAGAGAGGAGGACATACCAAAGACAGCTTTCACGTCGAGGTATGGTATTATGAGTATGTGGTGATGCCGTTTGGGTTATCTAATGCACCAGCTGTGTTCATGGATTTGATGAATCGGGTCTTTAGTCAGTTCTTGGATAAGTTTGTGGTGGTTTTCATACATGATATCTTAGTCTTCTCTAAGACTAAGGAGGAGCATGAGGAGCATCTGGGGATTGTGTTACAGACCTTGAGGGAACATGAGTTGTATGCAAAGTTATCCAAGTGCGAGTTCTGGTTAGAGAAGGTAGCTTTTCTAGGGCATGTGATTTCAAAGAAAGGGGTAGCTGTGGATCCTGCGAAGATTGAAGCAGTTACCAAGTGGGAAGCACCAAAGAATGTGGCTGAGATCAAGAGTTTCTTGGGTTTAGCAGGGTATTATCGTTGGTTCATTAAAGATTTCTCCAAGATTGCTAGACCTATGACAGCTTTGATGAGGAAAGAGAACAGGTTTCGCTGGAATGAAAGTTGTGAGACGGCGTTCCAAACATTAAAGGAGCGTTTGACCAAGGATCCAATCTTAGCATTGCCTGAAGGGAGTGAGAACTTTGAGGTGTATACGGATGCTTCAAAGAGTGGGTTGGGTTGTGTGTTGATGCAGAATGGGAAAGTGATTGCCTATGCTTCTAGGCAATTGAAGCCTTATGAGGAGAACTACCCTACTCATGATCTAGAGTTGGGTGCAGTTATGTTTGCTCTTAAGATTTGGAGACATTACCTATATGGGGCGACCTTTAAGGTATTTTCAGATCACAAGAGTCTCAAGTACATCTTCACTCAAAAGGAGTTGAACATGAGATAGAGGAGCTAGATGGAGTTGATTGGCGATTATGACATGGACATTATCTACTATGAAGGGAAAGCCAATGTGGTTGTAGATGCTTTAAGCAGGAAGAATGTGCATTCTTTATGCACAGCTATATCCTTGATGAGATTGAGAGATGAGGTGGGGAAGTTCGGGATATATATGATCCAGAAAGGGGATGCTATGGGAGATTTGACAGTACAGCCTGACCTTTATGATGATATTCGCAGTAAACAGGCGTTGGATCCCAAGATTGTGGAGTGGAGAGCTGGAGTACAGAAAGGGACAGTGTCTAGATTCTCTATTCATACAGATGGTAGTGTGAGAGTTGATGGGAGGGAGTGTGTTCCTAATGATGAAGAGCTGAAGAAGATGATCATGACAGAGGCTCATTGCACACCATACTCGGTACATCCAGGTGGTGATAAGCTATACAAGTATTTGAAAAAAGACTTTCTGGTGGCCTGGGATGAAGAAAGAAACAACCGAGTTCGTGGCTCGTTGTTTGACATGTCATAGAATGAAAGGGGAGCAGCGTCGACCACAAGGTATTATCCAGTCTCTTGAGGTGCCTCAGTGGAAGTGGGAGTCCATTTCTATGGATTTTATCGTGGGTTTACCGACGAGTCAACAGGGTAACAACATGATATGGGTTATAGTGGATCGACTGGCCAAGTCAGCTCATTTTGTGCCAATGAAAGATACATGGTCTAAGACACAGTTAGCTATGGCTTATCGGAAGAATGTGGTGAGATTACATGGGGTGCCTAAAGATATAGTGTCTGACAGAGATTCGAGGTTTGTCTCACGGTGTTGGAAAGAGTTGCAGGAGTCTTTGGGAACTACCTTGAAGATGAGTACAGCATTTCATCCTGCGACAGATGGCCAGACGGAGAGGACCATCAAGACTCTAGAGGATATGTTGCGAGCTTGTGTTATGGGTTTTGGTGGTAGCTGGGAACAGAGGTTAGATCTGATTGAGTTTTCTTACAACAACAGCTATCACACCAGTATTGGCATGGCACCATTTGAGGCTTTATATGGGAGGAGATGTAGGAGTCCGATTTTTTGGGACGATAGTGCAGAGGCAGTGGTTTTAGAACCAGAGATGGTTCATGAGATGGTGGAGCAGATTAAGCTGATCAGACAGAGGATGAGAGCGACCCAGGATCGACAAAAGAGTTATGCTTGTTGAGTTTATGGATTCAAGTACCTAAGAGGGGGAGGGGGTGAATTATTAGGTACTATTTAAAAATTTTAACTTCAACTTTATTGACTTAAAAGTAAGTTGTAGGATGAAAAGAGATAGAAGAATACTTCGAATAATATTGAGAGATTAAACGAGTATTAAAATGGACGTTTGCTGTAGTATGAAGGTAACAATTGTTCTGGCTGTAGCTATTTGTCTCAGTTTATGAATTACAGACTGCAGACCAAATGTGACAGTATGTGGAACTGTTACTTCAAGAGTTAAGCAAAAGAAATACAAACGTAGTAAAGAGCAGCGGAATAAAACAAATAAAATCAAACACGAGATTTTTGAATTGGTTCGGCAAGAACTCAAGTGCCTATGTCCAATCTACTTTTTATTGATTAATTTTAGTGATCTACTCCGACTACTAAAAAACCCGTACAATAAAAAGCAACAACCTACTCTGGTTGTGACACAAGTTCAAGAACTACTCCGTCCTAGAACAAGGTAACTCGCAACCTACTCCGGTTGCCAAAGAGTTAAAGACTACTACGTCCTAAACTCTACACACAAACTTAGAACGTTATAAGGATCAAGTTTCCACTAGCTTATTCTTAACAAGAATTGAGATTGACAACTTTACAAGATCAACGGTTCATAAGTGAGAGAGTTTAGTATGTTAAAGCAGCAGTAGCTATGATTGTAACTGTGACACCCCGCGATAAAGCGGAAAATATAACTTATAAATGCAGGCGGAAATTGGGAAATTTTTGAAACTTTTAAAATTTAAAGCGCGGGTTCATCAAAATCCAAAACATAAATAAAGGATGCGGAAATAAAGTTTAAATTATACAAACGTGATAGTCAAGGTGAGGGAAAAGATATCCCTCGAATGACAGTACAATAAAAGGTGAGTCTAAACAATCCTAATAAATCGACTAAAAGGCCAAAGTGCTCGCTAGCTCACACATGTCTTCACCCCATGAATGCACCAACTAATACCTGTCATTCATGTAAACATGAACGCCACAGTCAGTGGGGAGTAACTCAAGGTTCTCCCAGCCACAAAATGTCGAAACGAACATAACAAATAACTAAAGCAGGTAAGTCATAAGATGCATACAAAAGATAAGAATATCAAGTTTATATGTAAACATGGCAAATAATTGAGATGGGACAAGATAGGCCAACATTAGCTTAATAAGGATTCAACTGATCATGTGAGACAATAAAATAATATGAAAGACAAGAATACGGTCATTTATACAAAAGTACGCATTTCAAGGAATTACAACCTAGATATGAGATTAGAAACCGTAGCCATTATTTGGAAAACCACTTAGCAAACATTACACGGGACGTGGCTACTAATGTCACATTCATACTTATGGCTTGCATCTCACCATAAGAACGGATGGGAACATCAATCCCGACGATCATATCGCAACTAGAGGGCTTATAGCTCACCCCTAGTATCCGATAGGACCAAGTCAACCAACACAAGGCATAACTCTTACCTTGAAAGACAAATACCAATATCTATAACCAAGCAAGACCTTTACTACTCATATATAAATATATAATTCCCCTGGTAGGACGACAATAGTACTCCCAAGACTCAGTCCTAGTCTAAATCTGGCCAGACTCTCGGGGCAGAACGGTCCCCGATTCGACATGCGGCAGAACAGTCCGCATCCAAGACTCGATCAACAGAACGGAAGTCGAGAACCCACAATCGGCAGAACAGTCCGAAAGAGGCGGAAAATATGAGTTAAACCCACAATCGGCAGAACAGTCCGAAAGAGGCGTAAAGATAAGTCAAGCAATACGGTATAGCATAAAGGCATTATCAAGAGAATACGACTCAACCAAGCGATACGAATCAACTTGGAAAGAGACTACTACACGACCCAACCAAGCGATGCGAATCAACTTGGAAAGGGGCAACTACCACATGAACCGATGATAATCCAAGTGAGACATTTTATGCCAAATCATAATCATGAATATGAATAAGTAACCTATCTCTTCAATATTTGTCACTTGATTAAGAACATGAATAAATAGTAACGGACCATTTATAATGAGCAAAACAAGCATTTAATTATAAATTACTCGAACGTAAGATAAACCATTTACTACTCACAAGGCATGAATAATTACATTGGGCTCTTATTAAAATGAAAACATGTCATTTTTTAGACAAATAAAATGATTAATAAATGCATTTCATAATTATAATTTCATGGCCCAAATATTAAAAGGGTGTGAGCCCATACATGAAAAGGTAGTGAGCCCAAATTAAAGCACAACAAAGTCCATCAACAAAATACACATCACTAATTAATCTAGTAGCCTACTATGCACGAGCTCCCCACGGGCCATGGCTAGGCCGTGGCCGTGCCGCCAGCCCACGGTCAGCCACCACAGCCACCCAGCCACCTATGCCAGACCCACGGACAACCAGGAAACCCACCGATGTTCATCAATACTCGACCGAATAAACGTCCATGTAACCAAAGATGGGCATAAGACATGCTTGAGACGGAGGTGGATAATTATGCACACCTTTCACCATACCAATTAACTAGCTTTTACCCTCCAAAACAGGTCTAAAATCTCCTGCAAAAAGACCACCCAGAAATCGTATGCGGCTGCTCAGAAGAGCTATAAACAGCCGCCCAAGACAGGGGCAAACACGACACGATAGCTGGGTTTTTAAAGCGGGAAAAACCGTGTGTACGATTGACGATATTATATGAAGATGGCAAGCATATAAACAGTTTCGACAGGTTACCATATCCGTCCCAAAACAGGGCTCGAAACAGACCAAATCACAGTTTACACCGAAATCTGCCGCCCTATTTCAACTCGATTTTAAGACGGAAATAGAGCCGAGTTGAGACGGTATCAGGCAAGCTAAACCCAAAATGAAATACCACCCCTGTTACCGTAACCATACCCCAACAACGAACAAGGTAGCAGCCCAAACACCATTGAAACATACAACATACACTCGAGTAACCACGACCGACTTCACTTAGAGGATGGAGCTATGAAAACAGTCGAACAAACATGTAAAGTATTCACTAAACTAATATAATCCATCATACACACGAGCAAAGGCACAAAGGTTTAATCTTTACGACAAAACGAGTGAAAAACCGAGTAAAAAGGGAAAAATCGACATTTTGTCGAGTAACCTATCACCGTTACCTGTTTTTTTGATCTCTCAAAGTCCAAGGGATCGCCCTACGATGATCTTAAACCCAAAACTGGCACAGAAAAGCTCTAAAAATCGCATCTTGAAAGACGGTCGAAATGAAACCGGATGAAAGCTAGGCTCTTTTTTATATAGGAAGAAGGAGAATGAGGAGGGGAAGCTAATGGAGTAAGTTTTATAAAGATTGGTTGAGAAATAAGGGAGAAATCTGAGTTTTTATAGGTCGAAAATGGTGTTGTTGGTCTGGGTTTGTTGTTGTTGCAGGGAATTGTTGTTGACGCTGGTGATTCACGAAAGAGGAAGGGAAAGCAGGGGGTGGGGACGGGTATTAATAATAATAATAATAATAATAATAATAATAATAATAATAATAATAATAATAATAATAATAATAATAATAATGGTATATGAAGTTAGAGATAAGATGAGTGAGGGTAATAAAATAATAGAAGTAGGTAGTGTGTTGTGAAAATGTGACGGTCCTAGCTAGACGGAAATTCGTATTACACCAACTATAATTTAAGACGGAAGTTCACTATCATTAATAATAATATTATTATTACATTATTATTACTATCCGACTAAAATACGTACTTTTATATAAAATAAGCTTTTATATATTACTTTTATAAAAATCGTGTTTAAAATAAATAAATTAAATTAATTAATTTTAAAATATAAAATAAAGTCACTAAACGGTTAAATAAATTATAAACGTAAAAATGAGAATGTCGCGGGTGTTACAATCACCCCACCTTTTAAAAAGTTTCGTCCTCGAAACTTGAAAGTAAAAATGAAAGGTTACATAAAAATAAAACCGGAATTTTGAAATCGGTAACCAAAACATTAAAAGGTTACTTATCGTAAGAATTAAAATTCGTTCAAAAGCTTCTAATAAAATTTTCCGACATAACCAGATCGAAATGTAAATCATTCTATAAATCAAAATCAAAATTTTCAAAAACATTAACGGAGAGTTTTCAAAAGTATAAGTCTCATTCATGGAACGAAATTGTTCTTGTCGTGCACACAAGAACGATAGCTTTCCTAGTCAAAGACAAATTTAAAACAAAAATCACTCGCCGACAAGCGCAGAACAAGTTATTAAACGTCTCCAATAACGAGTTCTAACATCCAATCAACGTTAAAATCGAAAGAGAAAGGCAATTCACTCAAATTTTCCTTTGCAAAAGCCAAAATAGAAATAAATGTTTCAGTTTTAAACTCAAAAGGAGTCAAGTTTGTGAAAAGATAACATCAAACTTTGACAAAGAAATCATAAATAGATCAAATTTAACAGCAATTGGATAAACTTTAAAGAAATCTCGGGTTTAGCAATTAAAATCATGATAAATAAGTTTATATTCAAAGAACAAGTAGGGAATTAAATCAATTTTTTTTCATTTCCATATTTTTAAAATAGGTAAGGTTTGCAAAAGTAACATAAACTTTTAACACCGAATCAAAACTGGTAGCTTGAAAGCTTAGAAATTGAATAAAGTAATTTAGACATCATAGATACCGGTATGCAAAAAGGATTCAACTTAACTAATCAAAAGAATTATGATGAATTTCGTAGGGTGAGAATTGAAGTCAAATTTACAAGGAGGTAAAAGATAGAGTTCCATAGGTTACTAACATCAAATTTTAAGGAGGCATGATGAAGCGAGGAAAGGAGGTACGAACGGTAATGCTTAAGGTCAAAGAAGCAAGGAAATTAGACAACAAGGAAACGCCAGGTACTCAAACCTCAAACAACAACATCGTCCTAAACGGTTCCAAAAACTTCCTAACAATAAAATTTATAACCACATCACTCCCAAGGATTTCCTCAAATTATTTACGTTATCTCATCCTAAGTTATTCCATGTAACAAGGTACTTCACTATAAGTGCGATTTCACCATTCCAAATCCTCAAACATCTACAAACAACTTCCACAAGATCAAGGTTCAAGGCTTCTAACAAAGCTATACTCATATCCCACTAGTGTCAACTATGAGTTTCTCTGAATGGCACAACTCTTAATCAAACTCCAAATTCAAAAATTCTTTTGCACATTCTATCATCCCAAAGAGATCTTGTTATACTCTCGAAACCTAAAGCATAGATGGTGACATTCTCCAAATCACAAGACAACCACCCAAGACATCTAACTCATCTCAGCTCAACCTCTATAATCACATCCCAAGAACTCTGGTAACTAATCCTCATTACCACAAAGTGGATACCCAAATGAGATTCCAAAACTAACAACAACTCTCGCCTAACATGGTTCTTATGTAATCATCACCACACTCACAAAGGTATACTGACTAATCTAACCTCGAGTTCAACTCAAATTTCCAAGTAACACTTTCATTACCAACGGCCAACACGTCCTAGAGGTGTTTCCTTCCAAGCTCTCATAATAAACTCTACCCCCCCCCCCCCGTCAAAGCCCCCAAGCAACAATACTCGAGTTACCAAATTCCCAAATTCCAAGTATAAACAACATGGCGAAGTTCCATAACCTTAGTATCATAGGCAACTCACACTTAGCACACAGAATTCCACCGATCAGTTATACTCAAAGAACTAGGTATAAGAATCACTAAGCATGTCACATCACACTATCTAGTCTTTTTAACATCACAACCTCTCAAAACCAAGGGTTATGGGTCAATCACAAATAAACTCCACAAAGCCAAATTATCCAACCATGGTTTACATGCCACAAAAGAAAGAGTATTATAAAAAGGCGTTAAGGGAGGATTAGCAAAGATCAAAGAACAAGTTAGGGGTACAAGAGTAGCTTTCAAACAAAACAGAAGAGAGTTTAGAAGAAGGATAAGCACCAAGAGATAAAGAATAAGGCAAGATACACCAAGAATGAGAAACATCTTCAGAGGAGTAGAAGCATTCTTCAAAGGTTGAACAAAACTTCAATCCCCGGCAATAGGCACCAAATCTTGATCGCAACGCGGGTAAGCTCACGGTCATGATCCAAGGGCACAACAATTATTAAATGACAATCAACAAACACGTTAGAACCTAACAAAGAGCAAACACAATACAGACTACCACCTTAGGTCCTTAAGTCTACCCATCTCTCGTTAATTATTCAAGGTCAAGTTCACATTTAAGTTTGGGGTACACGTGTGTGCGTCGGGAGCAACATAGGCTCTGATACCAACTGTGACACCCCGCGATAAAGCGGAAAATATAACTTATAAATGCAGGCGGAAATTGGGAAATTTTTGAAACTTTTAAAATTTAAAGCGCGGGTTCATCAAAATCCAAAACATAAATAAAGGATGCGGAAATAAAGTTTAAATTATACAAACGTGATAGTCAAGGTGAGGGAAAAGATATCCCTCGAATGACAGTACAATAAAAGGTGAGTCTAAACAATCCTAATAAATCGACTAAAAGGCCAAAGTGCTCGCTAGCTCACACATGTCTTCACCCCATGAATGCACCAACTAATACCTGTCATTCATGTAAACATGAACGCCACAGTCAGTGGGGAGTAACTCAAGGTTCTCCCAGCCACAAAATGTCGAAACGAACATAACAAATAACTAAAGCAGGTAAGTCATAAGATGCATACAAAAGATAAGAATATCAAGTTTATATGTAAACATGGCAAATAATTGAGATGGGACAAGATAGGCCAACATTAGCTTAATAAGGATTCAACTGATCATGTGAGACAATAAAATAATATGAAAGACAAGAATACGGTCATTTATACAAAAGTACGCATTTCAAGGAATTACAACCTAGATATGAGATTAGAAACCGTAGCCATTATTTGGAAAACCACTTAGCAAACATTACACGGGACGTGGCTACTAATGTCACATTCATACTTATGGCTTGCATCTCACCATAAGAACGGATGGGAACATCAATCCCGACGATCATATCGCAACTAGAGGGCTTATAGCTCACCCCTAGTATCCGATAGGACCAAGTCAACCAACACAAGGCATAACTCTTACCTTGAAAGACAAATACCAATATCTATAACCAAGCAAGACCTTTACTACTCATATATAAATATATAATTCCCCTGGTAGGACGACAATAGTACTCCCAAGACTCAGTCCTAGTCTAAATCGCCGACTCTCGGGCGAACGGTCCCCGATTCGACATGCGGCGAACAGTCCGCATCCAAGACTCGATCAACGAACGGAAGTCGAGAACCCACAATCGGCGAAACGTCCGAAAGAGGCGGAAAATATGAGTTAAACCCACAATCGGCGAAACAGTCCGAAAGAGGCGTAAAGATAAGTCAAGCAATACGGTATAGCATAAAGGCATTATCAAGAGAATACGACTCAACCAAGCGATACGAATCAACTTGGAAAGAGACTACTACACGACCCAACCAAGCGATGCGAATCAACTTGGAAAGGGGCAACTACCACATGAACCGATGATAATCCAAGTGAGACATTTTATGCCAAATCATAATCATGAAT
Source organism: Silene latifolia (assembly GCF_048544455.1). NCBI lineage: Eukaryota > Viridiplantae > Streptophyta > Magnoliopsida > Caryophyllales > Caryophyllaceae > Silene > Silene latifolia. Next base: position 158,278,712 of record NC_133526.1, read on the forward strand.
ATGAATAAGTAACCTATCTCTTCAATATTTGTCACTTGATTAAGAACATGAATAAATAGTAACGGACCATTTATAATGAGCAAAACAAGCATTTAATTATAAATTACTCGAACGTAAGATAAACCATTTACTACTCACAAGGCATGAATAATTACATTGGGCTCTTATTAAAATGAAAACATGTCATTTTTTAGACAAATAAAATGATTAATAAATGCATTTCATAATTATAATTTCATGGCCCAAATATTAAAAGGGTGTGAGCCCATACATGAAAAGGTAGTGAGCCCAAATTAAAGCACAACAAAGTCCATCAACAAAATACACATCACTAATTAATCTAGTAGCCTACTATGCACGAGCTCCCCACGGGCCATGGCTAGGCCGTGGCCGTGCCGCCAGCCCACGGTCAGCCACCACAGCCACCCAGCCACCTATGCCAGACCCACGGACAACCAGGAAACCCACCGATGTTCATCAATACTCGACCGAATAAACGTCCATGTAACCAAAGATGGGCATAAGACATGCTTGAGACGGAGGTGGATAATTATGCACACCTTTCACCATACCAATTAACTAGCTTTTACCCTCCAAAACAGGTCTAAAATCTCCTGCAAAAAGACCACCCGAAAATCGTATGCGGTTTGCTCGGAAGAGCTATAAACGGCCGCCGCCAAGACAGGGGCAAACACGACACGATAGCTGGGTTTTTAAAGCGGGAAAAACCGTGTGTACGATTGACGATATTATATGAAGATGGCAAGCATATAAACAGTTTCGACAGGTTACCATATCCGTCCCAAAACAGGGGCTCGAAATGACCAAATCACGTTTACACCGAAATCTGCCGCCCTATTTCAACTCGATTTTAAGACGGAAATAGAGCCGAGTTGAGACGGTATCAGGCAAGCTAAACCCAAAATGAAATACCACCCCTGTTACCGTAACCATACCCCAACAACGAACAAGGTAGCAGCCCAAACACCATTGAAACATACAACATACACTCGAGTAACCACGACCGACTTCACTTAGAGGATGGAGCTATGAAAACAGTCGAACAAACATGTAAAGTATTCACTAAACTAATATAATCCATCATACACACGAGCAAAGGCACAAAGGTTTAATCTTTACGACAAAACGAGTGAAAAACCGAGTAAAAAGGGAAAAATCGACATTTTGTCGAGTAACCTATCACCGTTACCTGTTTTTTTGATCTCTCAAAGTCCAAGGGATCGCCCTACGATGATCTTAAACCCAAAACTGGCACAGAAAAGCTCTAAAAATCGCATCTTGAAATACGGTCGAAATGAAACCGGATGAAAGCTAGGCTCTTTTTTATATAGGAAGAAGGAGAATGAGGAGGGGAAGCTAATGGAGTAAGTTTTATAAAGATTGGTTGAGAAATAAGGGAGAAATCTGAGTTTTTATAGGTCGAAAATGGTGTTGTTGGTCTGGGTTTGTTGTTGTTGCAGGGAATTGTTGTTGACGCTGGTGATTCACGAAAGAGGAAGGGAAAGCAGGGGGTGGGGACGGGTATTAATAATAATAATAATAATAATAATAATAATAATAATAATAATAATAATAATAATAATAATAATAATAATAATAATAATAATGGTATATGAAGTTAGAGATAAGATGAGTGAGGGTAATAAAATAATAGAAGTAGGTAGTGTGTTGTGAAAATGTGACGGTCCTAGCTAGACGGAAATTCGTATTACACCAACTATAATTTAAGACGGAAGTTCACTATCATTAATAATAATATTATTATTACATTATTATTACTATCCGACTAAAATACGTACTTTTATATAAAATAAGCTTTTATATATTACTTTTATAAAAATCGTGTTTAAAATAAATAAATTAAATTAATTAATTTTAAAATATAAAATAAAGTCACTAAACGGTTAAATAAATTATAAACGTAAAAATGAGAATGTCGCGGGTGTTACAGTAACACTTGAAGACTTTTAAAAGCTTTGCAAAATATAGACTCGGTTTTTAAGCTTTGAAAAACAATTTTGCAAACTTAAATGAAATCTCAGAAAAAGTCTTGAGGAAATGAAGAAGTGAGGCACGCCTTTTATAGGGAGAGCAAGTAAGGTGGGTGTTTAGGGTTTTTGAAAGTCAAGGATCATCACATGTGATGAGGTTCAACAATTTCCCAAACTTGCATACAAAAGGGTACTTTTATTTAGAGGAAAAGTAAGAAAATGGAGTTTGTAATTTTCCAAAAGAAGCCTTTGGTTTTTCAGAAAACAAAAGGTGGAAAACAAGTCACATGATGACAAGCTTTCACAAAAATGGCAAAAGGTAAACTTTGTTTTACAAAAGACCAAGGAGTCAAATTGGCACAAAGAGGAAACAATTTGAAATGGTAATTAGCTATACTCATTTTCTAGAAGCCCAATTCTTCAAAGATAAATCAGAAAGTTTGTTTGTAAAATCCGAGTTGCTTTAAAAGAGTAAAAAGGATTTTCGAAAAATAAAAATAACTTTCAAGTGTTACGGATCATAGTAACAGTCCAGACTAATATTGCTTGTGAAAGTAATAGTAGTCTTGACTGTTTCTATTACTGTAAAATACTCTACTCTCTAACTTGTACATTAGATGACGCCTATGACTCAATACTTTGGGTGATCAA